>NC_073647.1:50658634-50961665 GCF_029407905.1 Bubalus kerabau | reverse complement strand
ACACACTGAGAGACACCCATAATGAGAGACACACACAGAGACAGGCAGACGAGAGGGACACACACACTCAGAGAGACACCCTCATCCAGGAAGAGACACACACTCCTGAGAGCTAGACACACACACACACACACACACACACACTGAGGGAGAGAAACTTAGACAAGGAGAGTGAGACACACACTCACACACTGAGAGAGACACACAAACACTGGGAGAGAGACACACACACAACTTAGAGGGAAAGACACACACATTGAGCAACACACAGATATTATGAAAGAGACCCACTACACTGAGGCAGAAACACTATGAGACAGAAACACACACATAGAGAGAGAGACACACTGGGAGACACACAAACAGAGACACTGTGAGAGTCACACAGAGACACACACACATAGAAGGACACGCACGGAAAAGGACACAGACACCCTGAGAGTTAGCCACACACACCGTGAGAGACAAACACACACACACACTGAGAAAGACACACACATGAGAAAGTCACACACTGTCAGAGTGAACACACAACATACAGAGACCCACACACTCTGAGAGACACACACACTGAGAGAGAGAGAGAGACATCCACACTGGGAAGGAGAAACACACTGTGAGAGACACACACACTGAGAGAGACACACACACTGAGAGAGACACACACACTGAGACAGAAACAAAAACACACTGAGAGACACACACAGAGACATGCAAACTGAGAAGGACACACACACTGAGAGACACACTAACTGAGAGACACACACTCTGAGAGACATACACATACAGAGACAGACACACACACACACACAGGCTAAGAACCAGACACACTCACAATGAGAGAGACACACAGACTGATAGAGACACACACAAAGAGAGACAAAAACACACTGAGAGCCACACATACTGAGAGACACACACAGAGACACACAGACACAGGCAGACTAGAGGGACACACACACTAAGAGAGATACCCTCCTCCAGGAAGATACACACACTCCTGAGGCCAAGATATACACACACACACTGAGGGAGAGACACAAACTGGGAGAGCAAGATACAAACTCACACACTGAGAGAACAACACAAAAACTGAGTGACAGACACACACTGAGAGAGACAAAAGTACACGTAGAGACACACACAGAGACATACAGAGATATGCAAGCTGAGAGGGACACATACACTGAGAGACACACACAAGAGAGACATACACATACAGAGAGAGACAAACACGCACACGCCAAGACCAGACACACTCAGAATGAGAGAGAAACACAATGAGACAGACACACATACTGAGACACAAAAATACATTGAGAGACACACATACTGAGAGACACACACAGAGACAGGCAGACTAGAGGGACACACACACTCAGAGAGACCCTCATCCAAGAAGAGACAGACACTCCTGAGAGCTAGACAAACACACATACTCTGAGAGAAAGAAACTTAAACAAGGAGAGCAAGACACACACTAACACACTGAGAGAGACACACAAACACTGAGCAAGAGACACACACTGAGAGAGACAAAAGTACACGGAGAGACACACAGAGACATGCAAACTGAGAGGGACACACACACTGAGAGGCACACGCACTGTGAGACATACACATACAGAGAGAGACACACACGCACACGCCAAGACCAGACACACTCACAATGAGAGAGACACACACACTGAGACAGACACACATACTGAGAAACAAAAATACACTGAGAGACACACATACTGAAAGACACACACAGAGACAGGCAGACTAGAGGGACACACACACTCAGAGAGACAGCCTCATAAAGAGACACACACTCCTGAGAGCTAGACAAACACACACACTCTTAGAGAGAGAAACTTAAACATGGAGAGCGAGACACACAAACACTGAGAGAGAGAGAGACACACATAACTTAGAGGGCAAGACACGCACACTGACCAACACACAGACACTTAGAAGAAACCCACAGCACTGAGGCTGACACACAATGAGACAGAAACATACACAAGGAGAGAGAGACACCCTGGGAGACACACAAACAGAGACACTGTGAGAGTCACAGAAAGAAACACACAGACAGAGACACACACACTGAAAGGGACACACACACACTGAGAGTTAGCCATGCATACTGAGACAGGCAAACACACACTCACACTGAGAAAGACACACACATGAGAAAGACAAACACTGAAAAAGTGAACACACAACATACAGAGAAACACACACACTAGAGAGAGACAAGTACACACTGAGAGACGCACACAGAGACACACAGAGACATGCAAACTGAGAGGGACACACACACCGAGAGACACACACACTGAGAGACAGACACACTGAGAGACTTATACATACAGAGAGAGATACACACACACGCTAAGATCCAGACACACTCACAATGAGAGAGACACACAGACTGAGAGAGACACACACACTGAGAGAGAGAAAAAAAGACACTGAGAGACACACATATTGAGAGACACGCATAGAGACACACAGAGACAGGCAGACTAGAGGGACACACACAATGAGGGAGAAAACCTCATCCAGGATGAGACACACACTCCTGAGAGCTAGACACACACACACACACACACACACACACACACACACACTGAGGGAGAGAAACTTAAACAAGGAGAGTGAGACACACACTCACACACTTAGAGAGACACACAAACACACAGAGACACACACGGAGAGACAGACAAAAGTACAAGGAGAGACACACACAGAGACACACAGAGACATGCAAACTGAGAGGGACACACACAGTGAGAGAGACACCCTCATCCAGTAAGAAACACACACTCCTGAGAGCTAGACACACACACACACACACACAGAGGGAGAGAAACTTAAACAAAGAGAGCGAGACACACACTCACACACTGAGAGAGACACACAAGCACTGAGAGAGAGACACACACACAACTTAGAGGGGGAGACACACACATTGAGCAACACACAGACACTAAGAAGAGACCAACAACACTGAGTCAGACACACAATGAGACAGAAACACACATGTCGAGAGAAACACAATGGGAAACACACAAACAGAAGCACTGTGAGAGTCATAGTGAGAAAAACACACACAGAGACACACACAATGAAAGGGGCACACACACGCTGAGAGTTAGCCATGCACACTGAGAGAGACAGACAAACACACACACACTTAGAAAGACACAACATGAGAAAGACACACACTGTGAAAGAGTGAACACACAACATACATAGACCCACACACTCTGAGAGACACACACAGTGAGAGATAGACAAAAACACACTGAGAGTAACACACAGAGAAACACAGAGACATGCAAACTGAGAGGGACACACACGCCAAGAGACACACACACTGAGAGACAGACTCACTGAGAGACATACACATAGAGAGAGACACACACACATCAAGAACCAGACACACTCACAATGAGAGAGACACACACACTGAGACAGTCACACGTACTGAGACACAAAAACACACTGAGAGACACCCATACTGAGAGACACACACTGAGACAGGCAGATTAGAGGGACACACACACTCAGAGAGACACCCTCATCCAGGAAGAGACACACACTCCTCAGAGCTAGACACACACACACACAGAGGGAGAGAAACTTAAACAAGGAGAGTGAGACACACACTCACACCCTGAGAGAGACACACAAACACTGAGAGAGAGACACACACACAACTTAGCGGGAAAGACACACACATTGAGCAATACACATGGACACTACGAAAGAGACCCACTACACTGAGGCAGACACACAATGAGACAGAAACATACACAGGGAGAGAGAGACACACTGGGAGACACACAAACAGATACTGTGAGAGTCACACAGAGACACACACACATAAAGAGATCTCACTGAAAGGGACACATACACACTGAGAGTTAGCCACGCACACTGTGAGAGACAGACAAACACACACACACTGAGAAAGACACACACATGAGAAAGTCACACACTGTAAAAGAGTGAACACACAACATACAGAGACCCACACACTCTGAGAGACACACACACTGAGAGAGAGAGAGACATCCACACTGGGATGGAGAAACACACTGTGAGAGACACACACCCTGAGACACACACACTGAGACAGAGACAAAAACACACTGAGAGACACAGAGACACGCAAACTGAGAAGGACACACTTACTGAGAGACACACTAACTGAGAGACACACACACTGAGAGACATACACATACAGACACACACACACACACACACACAGGCTAAGAACCAGACACACTCACAATGTGAGAGACACACACTGAGAGAGACACACACACTGAGAGAGGGACAAAAACACACAGAGACACACATATTGAGAGACACACACAGAGACACAGAGACACAGGCAGACTAGAGGGACACTCACACTGAGAGACACACCCTCCTCCAGGAAGACACACACTCCTGAGAGCGAGCTATATATATATATATATATATATATACACACACACTGAGGGAGAGAAACAAACTCGGAGAGTGAGACACACAAAAACACACTGAGAGAGACACATAAACACTGAGAGAGACACACACACTGAGAGTGACTAAAGTACACAGAGAGACGCACAGAGACACACAGAGAGGCACACACACACCTAGAGGCACACACACTGAGAGCCATATACATACAGAGAGAGTCACACACACACACACACCAAGAACCAGACACACTCACAATGACAGAGACACACACACTGAGACAGAGACAAAAACACACTGAGAGACACACAGAGACACATAGAGACATGAAAACTGAGAGGGACACACACACTGAGAGACACACACAATGACAGACCCACACACTGAGATGCATACACATGCAGAGAGAGACACACACGCCAAGAACCAGACACACTCACAATGATCGAGACACACAGACTGAGAGAGAATCACACATGGAGAGAGAGAAAAAAACACACTGAGAGACACACACCATGATACACAGAGACAGGCAGACTAGAGGCACACACACACTGAGGGAGACACCCTCATCCAGGAAGAGACACACACTCCTGAGAGTAAGATATACACACACACAATGAGGCAGAGAAACTTAAACAAGGAGAGTGAGACACACACTCAACACTGAAATAAACACACAAACACAGAGCGAGAGACACACACTGAGAGAGAGAGAAAAGTACACGGAGAGACACACACAGAGACACACAGAGAAATGCAAACTGAGAGGGACACACACACACTGAGAGAGACACCCTCATCCGGGAAGAGAAACACTCTCCTGAGACCCAGACACACAAACACACTGAGGGAGAGAAACTTAAACAAGGAAAGCGAGACACATGCTCACACACTAAGAGACACACACAAACATTGAGAGAGAGGCACACACACAACTTAGAGGGAAAGACACACACATTGAGCAACACACAGATACTAAGAAGAGATCCACAACACTGAGGCAGACATGCAATGAGACAGAAACACACACATGGAGAGAGAGACACACTAGGAGACACACAAACAGACACACTGTGAGAGTCACAGAGAGAAACACCCACACACAGAGACACACACACTGTAAGGGACACACACACACACTGAGAGTTAGCCATGCACACTAGAGAGACAGACAAACACACAAACACTTAGAAAGATACACACATAAGAAAGACACACACTGTGAAAGTGTGAACACACAACATACAGAGAAACACACATACTGAGTGACACACACACTGAGAGAGAGACAAAAACACACTGAGAGACACACACAGAGACACACAGAGACATGCAAACTGAGAGGTACACACACACCGAGAGACACACACACTGAGAGATAGACACACTGAGAGACAGACACATACAGAGAGAGACAGACACATACAGAGAGAGACACACACACACACGCCAAGAACCAGACACACTCATAATGAGAGAGACACACAGACTGAGAGAGACACACACACTAGAGAGAAAAAAAAAAGCACACTGAGAGACTCACATATTGAGAGACACACACAGAGATACACAGATACAGGCAGACTAGAGGCTCACACACACTGAGGGAGACATCCTCATCCAGAAAGAGACACACCCTCCTGAGAGTGAGATTATATATATACACACACTGAGGGAGAGAAACATAAACAAGGAGAGCGAGACTCACACTCACACACTGAGAGACTCACACAAGCACTGAGAGACACACACTGAGAGAGAGACAAAAGTACATGGAGAGACACAGACAGAGACAGACAGACACAGGCAGACTGAGAGGGACACATACACTGAGAGAGACACCCTCATCCAGGAAGAGACATACTCTCCTGAGAGAGAGATACACACACACACTGAGGGAGAGAAACTTAAACAAGGAGAGAGAGACACACACTCCAACAGTTAGAGAGACATACAAACACTGAGAGACAGACAGACACACAACTTAGAGGGAGAAACACACACATTGAGCAACACACAGACACTAAGACGAGACCCACAACACTGAGGCAGACACACAATGAGACAGAAACACACACATGGACACAGAGACACACTGGGAGACACACAAATAGAAACACTGTGAGAGTCACAGTGAGAAACACACACACAGAGACACAAACACTGAAAGGGACACACACACACTGAGAGCCATGCACACTGAGAGAGACAGACAAACACACACACACATGAGAAAGACACACACATGAGAAAGACACAAACTGTGAAAGAGTGAACACACAACATACAGAGAAACACACACACTGCGAGACACACACACTGAGAGAGAGACAATAACACACTGAGAGACACACAGAGACACACAGAGACATGCAAACTGAAAGGCACACACACACCAAGAGACACACACACTGAGAGACATACACATACAGAGAGAGTCACACACACACACACGCCAAGAACCAGACACACTCACGATGAGAGACAAACACACTGAGACAACATACATATTGAGACACAAAAACACACTGAGAGACACACGTACTGAGAGACACACACAAAGACAGGCAGATTAGAGGGACACACACACTCAGAGAGACACCCTCATCCAGGAAGAGACACACACTCCTGAGAGGTAGACACACACACACACACTGAAGGAGAGAAACTTAAACAAGGAGAGCGAGACACACACTCACACACTGAGAGAGACACACAAGCACTGAGAGAGACACACACACACAACTTAGAGGGAGAGACACACACATTGAGCAACACACAGACACTAAGAGCAGACATACAACACTGAGGCAGACACACAATGAGACAGAAACACACACATGGAGATAGAGACACACTGAGAGACACACAAACAGAGACACTGTGAGAGTCACAGTGAGAAACACACACACACAGACATACAATGAAAGGGACACACACACACTGAGATTTAGCCATGCACACTGAGAGAGACAAACACACACTCACACTGAGAAAGACACACACATGAAAAAGACACAGAGTATGAAAGAGTTAACACACAACATACAGAGAAACACACACACTGCGAAAGAGTAAACACACAACATACAGAGAAACACACACACTGCAAGACACACAGACTGAGAGAGAGACAAATACACACTGAGAGACACACACAGAGACACACAGAGATATGCAAACTGAGAGAGACACCCCATTCAGGAAGAGACACACTCTGCTGAGAGAGAGATACACACACACACACTCAAAGAGGCACACAAACACTGAGAGAGAGAGACACTCAGAACTTAAAGGGATAGACACACACATTGAGCAACACACACACAGACACTACGAAAGGGATGCACTACACTGAGGCAGACACACAGTGAGACAGAAACACACACATGGAGAGAGAGACACACTGGGAGACACACAAGCAAAGAAACTGTGAGAGTCACACAGAGACACACAGACACAGAGACACACACACTGAAAGGGACAGACACACACTGAGAGTTAGCCACGCACACTGAGAGAGACAAACAGACACATGCACACACACTGAGAAAGACACACCCATGAGAAAGACACACACTGAGAGAGACACTGATAGAGAGACAAAAACACACTTATACACAAACAGAGGCATGCAAACTGAGAGTGACACACACACTGAGAGACATACACATACAGAGAGAGAGACACACACACACTGAGAGAAACATACAAACTGAGAGACAGTCAGAAAACACTAAGAGACACACACACAGATACATAGAGACACACAACTGAGAGACACACACCCCGAGAGACATACCCTTGCAGAGAGAGATACACAAAAACATGGACACACACACACACACTGAGAACCAGATACAATCACACTGAGAGAGACACACACTGTGAAAGAGTGAACACACAACCTACAGAGACCCACACACTCTGAGAGACACACACACTGAGAGAGAGAGACATCCACACTGAAAGAGAGAAACACACTGTTAAAGACACACACCCTGAGAGAGACACACACACTGAGAGAGAGACAAAAACACACTGAGAGACACACACAGAAACATGCAAACTGAGAGGGACACACACACTGAGAGACACACATACTGAGAGACATAAACGTACAGAGAGAGACACACACACACGCCAAGAACCAGACACACTCACAATGAGAGAAACACACACTGAGACAGACACACATACTGAGACACAAAAGCACACTGAGAGACACACATACTGAGAGACACACAGAGAGACAGGCAGACTAGAAGGACACACACACTGAGAGAGACACCCTCATCCAGGAAGAGACACACACTCCTCAGAGCTAGACACACACACACACACACTGAGGGAGAGAAACTTAAACAAGGAGAGCTAGACACATACTCACACACTGAGAGAGACACACAAACACTGAGAGAGAGACACACACACAACTTAGAGGGAAAGACACACACATTGAGCAACACACAGACACTACGAAAGAGACCCACTACACTGAGGCAGTCATACAATGAGACAGAAACACACACATGGAGAGAGAGACACACTGGGAGACACACAGACACTGTGAGAGTCACAGTGATAAACACACACACAGAGACACACACACTGAAAGGGACACACACATGCTGAGAGTTAGCCATGCACACTGAGAGAGACAGACAAACACACACTCACACTGAGAAAGACACACACATGAGAAAGACACAGAGTATGAAAGAGTTAACACACAACATACAGAGAAACACACACACTGCGAGACACACACACTGAGAGACACACACAGGACACACAGAGACATGCAAACTGAGATTGACACACACAGACACACACACTGAGAGACATACACACAGAGAGACATACACATACAGAGAGAGAGACACACACACACGCTAAGAACCAGAAACACTCACAATGAGAGAGACACACAGACTGAGAGAGACTCACACACTGAGAGAGAGAAAAAAACACAGAGAAACACACATATTGAGAGACACACACAAAGATGCACAGAGACAGGCAGACTAGAGGCACTCACACACAGAGGGAGACACCCTCATCCAGGAAGAGACACACGCTCCTGAGAGTGAGATATACACACACAGAGAGACAGACACACTGAAAGGGACACACACACACTGAGAGTTAGCCATGCACACTGAGAGAGACAGACAAACACACACACACACTGAAAAACACACACATGAGAAAGACACACACTATGAAAGAGTGAACACACAACATACAGAGAAACACACACACTGTGAGACACACACAGTGAGAGAGAGACAAAAACACACTGAGAGACACACACAGAGACATGCAAACTGAGAGGGACACACACACTGAGAGAGACACCCTCATCCAGGAAGAGACACACTCCTGAGAGCAAGATATAGATTATATATATATATATATACATATACACATACATACACACAACACACTGAGGGAGACAAACTTAAACAAGGAGAGCAAGACACACACTCACACACTGAGAGAGACACACACACTGAGAGAGAGACAAAAGTACACGGAGAAACACACACAGAGACACACAGAGACATGTAAGCTGAGAGGGACACACACACTGAGAGACATACACATACAGAGAAAGATGCATAAACACACTATGAACCAGATACACTCGCAATGACAGTGACACACTGAGAGAGACACACACTGAGAGACAGAGTGAAAAATACACTGAGAGAAACACATATTGAGAGAAACACAGAGACACACAGAGACATTCAAACTGAAAGGGACACACACACTGAGAGAGACACCCTCATCCAGGAAGAGACACACACTCCTGAGAGCTACACACACACACACACACACACACACACTGGGGAGAGAAACGTAAACACAGAGAGCAATACAAATATTCACACACTAAGACAGACACACAAACACTGAGAGAGAGACACACACAACTTAGAGGGAGAGACACACACATTGAGCAGCACACAGACACTAAGAAGAGACCCACAACACAGAGGCAGACACACAATGAGACAGAAACACACACATGGAGAGAGATACACACTGGGAGACACAAAAACAGAGACACTGTGAGAGTCACACAGAGACACACACAGAGACACACACACTGAAAGGGACACACACGCTGAGAGTTTGCCATGTACACTGAGAGAGACAGACAAACACACACACACACACTGAGAAAGAGACTCACTTGAGAAAGACACACACTGTGAAAGTGTGAACACACAACATACAGAGAAACACACACTGCAAGACTCACACATTGAGAGAGAGATAATAACACACTGAGAGACACACACAGAGACATACAGAGACATGCAAACTGAGACTGACACATACACTCAGAGACACACACACTGAGAGACCCACACACTGAGAGACATACAAATACAGAGAGAGACACACACACACACGCTAAGAATCAGACACATTCACAATGAGAGAGACACACAGACTGAGAGAGACTCACACACTGAGAGAGAAAAAACACACTGTGAGACACACACACTGAGAGAAAGACAAAATCACACAGAGAGACACACACAGGGACACACAGAGACATGCAGACTGAGAGGGACACACATACTGAGACACACACACACTGAGAGACACACACATACAGAGAGAGATGCACACACACACACTCTAAGACCCAGACACACTCACAATGAGAGAAACACACAGACTGAGAGAGACACACACACTGAGAGAGAAAAAAACACACAGAGAGACACATATTGAGAGACACACACAGAGACACACAGAGACAGGCAGACTAGAGGCGCACACACACTGAGGGAGACACCCTCATCCAGTAAGAGACACACACTCTGAGAGTGAGATACACACACACACTGAGGGAGAGAAACTTAAACAAGGAGAGCGAGACACACACTCACACACTGAGGGAGACACACAAACACTGAGAGCGAGACACACACTGAGAGAGAGACAAAAGTACACGGAGAGTCACATACAGAGACACACAGAGACATGCAAACTGAGAGGGACACACACACACTGAGAGACATACACATACAGAGATAGAGACATACACACACTAAGAACCAGATACACTCACAATGACAGTGATACACTGAGAAAGACCCACACTGAGAGAGAAAAACACAGTGAGAGACACACACTGAAAGAGAGAAAAACACACTCAGAGACACACATATTGAGAGACACAGAGACATTCAAACTTAAAGGACACACACTGAGAGAGAAACCCTCATCCAGGAAGAGAAACACACTCCTGAGAGCTAGACACACACACACACACACACACACACTGAGGGAGAGAAATATAAACAAGGAGAGCGAGATAAACATTCACAAACTGAGAGAGACACACAAACACTGAGAGAGAGACACACACAACCTAGAGGGAGAGACACACACATTGAGCAACACACACAGACACTATGAAAGAGACCCACTACACTGAGGCAGACACACAATGAGACAGAAACACACACATGGAGAGAGAGACACACTGGGAGACACACAAACAGAGACACTGTGAGAGTCACACAGAGACACACACACAGAGACACACACTATAAGGGAAGACACACACTATAAGGGAAGACACACACTGAGAGTTAGCCACGCACACTGAGAGAGACAGACAAACACACACACACACACTGAGAAAGACACACACTGAGAAAAGCACACACATTGAAAGACACACACTGAGAAAGACTGGACAACAACATACAGGGAAACACACACACTGAGAGAGAGACAAAAACACACTGAGACACACACAGAGACATGCAAACTAAGAGCGACACATACAGTGTGAGACACACATACTGAGAGACATATACATACAAAGAGAGACACACACACACACTAGAGAGACATACCCACTGAGAGAGAGATGAAAAACACTGAGAGACACACACAGATACATAGAGACACACAATTGAGAGACACACACCCTGAGAGACATACCCTTGCAGAGAGAGATACACAAAAACATGGAAACACACACACTACTGAGAACCAGACACAATCAGACTGAGAGAGACACACACTGTGAAAGAGTGAACACAAAATCTACAGAGACCCACACACTCTGAGAGACACACACACTGAGAGAGAGACATCCACACTGAGAAGGAGAAAGACACTGTGAGAGACACACATGCTGAGAGAGAGAGACACACACTGAGAGAGAGACAAAAACACACAGAGACACACACAGAGACACACAGACATGAAAACTGAGAGGGACACACACACTGAGAGACATACACACTGAGAGACATACACATACAGAGAGAGAGACACACACATGCGCCAAGAACCAGACCCACTCACAATGAGAGAGACACACTGAGATAGTCACACGTACTAAGACACAAAAATCACTGAGAGACACACATACTGAGAGACACACACAGAGACAGGCAGACTAGAGGGACACACACACTGAGAGAGACACGCTCATCCAGGAAGAGACCCACACTCCTGACAGCTAGACACACACACACTGAGGGAGAGAAACTAAAAAAAAGAGAGCGAGACACACATTCACACACTGAGAGAGACACACAAACACTGAGAGAGAGACACATACACAACTTAGAGGGAGAGACACACACATTGAGCAACACACAGACACTACGAAAGAGACACACTACACTGAGGGAGACACACAATGAGACAGAAACACACACATGTCGAGAGAAACACTGGGAGACACACAAACAGAGACACTGTGAGAGTCACAGAGAGAAACACACACACAGAGACACACACACTGAAAGGGAAACACACACACTGAAAGGGAAACACACACACTGAGAGTTAGCCATGCACACTGAGAGAGACAGACACACACACACACTGAGAAAGAGACTCACTTGAGAAAGACACACACTGTGAAAGAGGGAACATACAACATACAGAGAAACACACACAGTGCGAGACACACACACTGAGAGAGAGACAAAAACACACAGAGAGACACACACAGAGACACACAGAGACATGCAACCTGAGATGGACACACAAACTCAGAGACACACACACTGAGAGACACACACACTGAGAGACTAAAACACACTGAGAGACACACACAGAGACAGACAGAGACAGGCAAACTGAGAGCAACACACACACTGAGAGAGACACCCTCATCCATGAAGAGACACACACTCCTGAGAGCGAGAGACATACACACACTGAGAGAGAGAAACTTAAACAAGGAGAGTGAGACACACAGTTACACACTGAGAGAGACACACAAACACTGAGAGAGGGACACACACACAACTTAGAGGGAGAGACAAACACATTGAGCAACACACAGACACTATGAAAGAGACCCACTACACTGAGGGAGACACACAATGAGACAGAAACACACATGTCGAGAGAAACACTGGGAGACACACAAACAGAGACACAGTGAGAGTTACAGAGAGAAACACACAGAGAGAAACACACACACTGAGAGACACACACACGGAGAGAGAGACAAAAACACACTGAGAGACACATACAGAGACACACAGAGACAGGCAAACTAGAGGCACACACACACTGAGGGAGACACCCTCATCCAGGAAGAGACACACACTCCTGAGAGCTAGACGCACACACACACACACACACACTAAGGGAGAGAAACTTAAACATGGAGAGCGAGACACACATTCACACACTGAGAGAGACACACAAACACTGAGAGAGAGAGACACACACAACTTGGAGCGGCACACACATTGAGGAACACACAGACACTACGAACGAGACACACTACACTGTTTCAGACACACAATGAGACAGAAACACACACATGGAGAGAGAGACACACTGGGAGACACAAAACAGGGACACTGTGAGAGTCATAGAGAGAAAAACACACAGAGACACACACACTGAAAGGGACACACACACACTGAGAGTTAGCCATGCACACTGAGAGAGACAGACAACACACACACACACTGAGAAAGACACACATTGTGAAAGAGTGAACACAAGACATACAGACAAAGACACACGCTGAGAGATACACACATTGAGAGAATGATAAAATCACACTGAGAGACACACACAGAGACACATTGACATGCAAACTGAAAGGGACACACACACTGAGAGACATACACATACAGAGAGAGACGCACTCATACACACTCTAAGAACCAGACACACTCACAGTGAGAGAGACACACAGACTGAGAGAGACTCACACACTGAGAGAGAGAAAAAAAACACTGAGACACACAAATATTGAGAGACACACACAGAGACACACAGAGACAGGCAGACTAGAGGCACACACACACTGAGGGAGACACACTCATCCAGGAAGAGACACACACTCCTGAGAGTAAGATATACACACACACACTGGGGCAGAGAAACTTAAACAAGGAGAGAGAGACACACACTCACACACTGAGAGAGACACACAAACACTGAGAGAGAGACACACACACAACTTAGAGGGAGAGACACATACATTGAGCAACACACAGACACTAAGAAGAGACCCACAACACTGAGGCAGACACACAGTGAGACAGAGACACACACATGGAGAAAGAGACACGCTGGGAGACACACAAACAGAGACACTGTGAGAGTCACAGAAAGAAACACACACACAGAGTCACACACACTGAAAGGGACACACACACACTGAGAGTTAGCCATGCACACTGAGAGACACAGACAGACACACACAAACACTGAGAAAGAGACTCACTTGAGAAATACACATGCTGTGAAAGAGTGAACACACAACATACAGAGAAACACACACACTGAGAGACACACACACTGAGAGAGAGACAAAAACACACTGAGAGACACACACAGAGACATGCAAACTGAGAGGGACACACACACTGAGAGAGACACCCTCATCCATGAAGAGACAAACACTCCTGAGAGCTAGAAACATACACACACTGAGGAAGATAAAAAACAAGGAGAGCGGACACACACTCACACACTGAGAGAGACACACACACTGAGAGAGAGAAAAAACACACTGAGACACACAAATATTGAGAGACACACACAGAGACACACAGAGACAGGCAGACTAGAGGCACACACACACTGAGGGAGACATCCTCATCCAGAAGGGACACACACTCCTGAGAGAGAGATATATACATATATACACACACACAGTGAGGCAGGGTAACTTAAACAAGGAGAGCGAGACACACACTCACACATTGAGAGAGACACACAAACACTGAGAGAGAGACACACACACAACTTAGAGGGAGAGACACACACATTGAGCAACACACAGACACTACGAACGAGACACACTACACTGAGGCAGACACACAATGAGACAGAAACACACGCATGGAGAAAGAGACACACTGGGAGACATACAAACAGAGACACTGTGAGAGTCACAGAGAGAAACACACACACAGAGACACACACACTGAAAGGGACACACACACACTGAGAGCCATGCACACTGAGAGAGACAGACAAACACACGCACACACTGAGAAAGACACACACATGAGAAAGACACACACTGTGAAAGAGTGAACACACAACATACAGACAAACACACTGAGAGATACACACACTGAGAGAAAGACAAAATTACACTGAGAGACACATACAGAGACACACAGAGACATGCAAACTGAGAGGGACACACTCACTGCAAGACACACACACTGAGAGACACACACAATGAGAGACACACACACTGAGAGACACACACACACTGAGAGACATACACATACAGAGAGAGATGCACACACATACACTCTAAGAACCAGACACACTCACAATGAGAGAGACACACAGACTGAGAGAGACACACAGACTGAGAGACAACACCTACAGAGAGAGACGTGCACACATACACTCTAAGGACCAGACACACTCACAATGAGAGAGACACACAAACTGAGAGACACACACACTGAGAGAGAAAAAAAACACACTGAGAGACACACACACTGAGAGAATGACAAAATCACAATGAGAGACACACACAGAGACACACAGTGACATGCAAACTGAGAGGGACACACACACTGAGAGACACACACACTGAGAGAGAAAAAAACACACTGAGACACACAAATATTGAGAGACACACAGAGACAGGCTGACTAGAGGCACACACACACTGAGGGACACCCTCATCCAGGAAGAGACACACACTCCTGAGAGCGAGATATACACACACACAATGAGGCAGAGAAACTTAAACAAGGAGAGCGAGACACACACTCACACACTGAGAGAGACACACAAACAATGAGAGAGAGAGACACACACACAACTTAGAGGGAGAGACACACACATTGAGCAACACACAGACTAAGAAGAGACCCACAACACTGAGGCAGACACACAATGAGACAGAGACACACACATGGACAGAGAGACACACTGGGAGACACACAAACAGAGACACTGTGAGAGTCACAGTGAGAAACACACACACACAGACACACACACTCAAAGGGACACACACACTGAGAGTTAGCCCTGCACACAGAGAGACAGACAGACATACACACTGAGAAAGAGACTCACTTGAGAAAGACACACACTGTGAAAGAGTGAACACCACATACAGAGAAACACATACACTGAGAGACACACATACTGAGAGAGAGACAAAAACACACTGAGAGACACACAGAGACATGCAAACTGAGAGGGACACACACACTGAGAGAGACACCCTCATCCATGAAGAGACACACACTCCTGAGAGCTAGACACATACACACACTGAGGGAGAGAAACTTAAACAAGGAGAGCGAGACACACACTCACACTGAGAGAGACACACAAACACTGGGAGAGAGACACACACACAACTTAGAGGGAGAGACATACACATTGCGCAGCACACAGACACTGCAAAAGAGACGCACTACACTGAATCAGACACACAATGAGACAGAAACACACACATGGACAGAGAGACACACTGTGGGACACACAAACAGTGACACTGTGAGAGTCACACAGAGACACACACACACTGTAAGGAATAGACACACACTGAGAGTTACCCATGCACATTGAGAGAGACAGACAAACAAATACACACACACACTGAGAAAGACACACACATTGAAAGACACACACTGAGAAAGACTGGAAAAACAACATACAGAGAAACACACATACTGAGAAACACACACACGGAGAGACAAAAACACACTGAGACACACAGAGACATGCAAACTGAGAAGGACACACACACTGAGAGAGACACTCTCATCCATGAAGAGACACACTCCTGAGAGCTAGACACATACACACACTGAGGGAGAGAAACTTAAACAAGGAGAGTGAGACACACACTCACACACTGAGAGAGACACACAAACACTGAGAGAGAGACACACACTGAAAGAGAGACAAAAGTACATGGAGAGACACAGACAGAGACACACAGAGACATGCAAACTGAGAGGGACACACACACTGAGAGAGACACCCTCATCCAGGACACACACTCCAGACACACACTCATCCAGACACACACTCCTGAGAGCTAGACACACACACACACTGAGGGAGAGAAACTTAAACAAGGAGAGTGATACACACACTCACACACTGAGAGAGACACACATACTGAGAGACACACACACCGAGAGACATACACATACAGAGAGAGATGCACACACATACACTCTAAGAACCAGAAACACTCACAATGAGAGAGACACACACACTGAGAGAGAGAAACAAACACACTGAGACACACAAATATTGAGAGACACATGCAGAGACACACAGAGACAGCAGACTAGAGGCACATACACACTGAGGGAGACACCCTCATCCAGGAAGAGACACACACTCCTGAGAGCGAGATATATAGATACACACACACACACACACACACACACACACACACTGAGGGAGAGAAACTTAAACAAGGAGAGTGAGACACACACTCACACACTGAGAGAGACACACAAACACAGAGAGACACACACACAACTTAGAGGGAGAGACACACACATTGAGCAACACACAGACACTACAAATGAGACACAGTACACTGAGCCAGACACAAAATGAGACAGCAACACACACATGGAGAGAGAGACAAACTGGGAGACACACAAATAGAGACACTGTGAGAGTCACAGAGAGAAACACACACACAGAGACACACACACTGACAGGGACACACATACACTGAGAGTTAGCCAGGCACACTGAGAGAGACAGACAGACACATACACACACACTGAAAGAGACTCACTTGAGAAAGACACACACTGTGAAAGAGTGAACACACAACATACAGAGAAACACACACACTGAGAGACACACACACTGAAAGAGAGACAAAAACACACTGTGAGACACACACAGAGACATGCAAACTGAGAGGGACACACACACTGAGAGAGACACCCTCATCCAGGAAGAGACACACACTCCTGAGAGTGAGATATACACACACACACTGAGGGAGAGAAACTTAAACAAGGAGAGTGAGACACACACCCACACACTGAGAGAGACACAGAAACACAGAGAGAGACACCCACTGAGAGAGAGAGACAAAAGTACATGGAGAGACACACAAAGAGACACACAGAGACATGCAAACTGAGAGGGACACACACACTGAGAGACACACACACTGAAAGTCATACACATACAGAAAGAGACACACATGCACACAGACACACACACACACATACTGAGAACCAGACACACTCACACTGAGAGAGACACACAGAGACACACACACTCAAAGAGAGAGGTACACACACTGAGAGAGAGACACACACACTGAGAGAGAAACACAACACACTGAGATACACACACACTGAGAAACACACAGAGACACACACACAAGAGAGAGACACACAAGTTAAGACAAGCATAAGCTGAGAGAATTCAGCACCACCAAACCAGCTCTGCAACAAATGCTACAGAATCTTCTCTAGACTGGAAACACAAAAAGGGTGCATAAACTCGAACCCAAAACAGTAAAGTAAATGGCAACGGGATCATACTTATCAATAATTACCTTAAACGTAAATGGGTTGAATGCCCCAACTGAAAGACAAAGACTGGCTGAATGGATACAAAAACAAGACCCCGTATATATATTATCTACAAGAGACCCACCTCAAAGCAAGGGACACATACAGACAGAAAGTGAAGGGCTGGAAAAAGATATTCCATGCAAATAGAGACCAAAAGAAAGCAGGAGTAGCAATACTCATATCAGATAAAATAGACTGTAAAACAAAAGGCTGTGAAAAGAGACAAACAAGGGCACTACATAATGATCAAAGGATCAATCCAAGAAGAAGATATAACAATTATAAATGTGCACCCAACATAGGAGCACTGCAATATGTAAGACAAATGCTAACAAGTATGAAAGGGGAAATTAACAAGAACACAATAATAGTGGGAGACTTTAATGCCCCACTCACACCTATGGATGGATCAACTAAACAGAAAATTAACAAGGAAACACAAACTTTAAATGATACAACAGATCAGTTAGGCCTAATTTTCATCTACAGGACATTTCACCCCAAAACAATGAATTTCACCTTTTTCTCAAGTGCACACGGAACCTTCTACAGGATATATCACATCCTGGGCCATAAATCTAGCCTTGGTAAATTCAAAAATTGAAATCATTCCAAGCATCTTTTCTGACCACCATGCAGCAAGATTAGAACTCAATTACAGGATGGGGAACACATGTATACCTGTGGCGGATTCATTTTGATATTTGGCAAAACTAATACAATTATGTAAAGTTTAAAAAATAAAATACACGTGTATACCTGTGGTGGATTCATTGTGATATTTGGCAAAACTAATACAGTTATGTAAAGTCTAAAAATAAAAAAAAATAAAAAAAAAATAAATGCAAAAAAAAAATTAAATTAAATTAAAATAAAAAAAAGAACTCAATTACAGGAGGAAAAACTATTAAAAATTGCAACATATGTAGGCTGAACAAGACGCTGCTGAATAACCAACAATCACAGAAGAAATCAAAAAAGAAATCAAAATATGCATAGAAACGAATGAAAATGAAAACATAACAACCCAAAACCTCTGGGACACTGTAAAAACAGTGCTAAGGGGAAGGTTCATAGCAATACAGGCATACTTCAAGAAACAAGAAAAAAGTCAAATAAATAACCTAACTCTACACCTAAAGCAACTAGAAAAGGAAGAAATGAAGAACCCCTGGGTTAGTAGAAGGAAAGAAATCTTAAAAATTAGGGCAGAAATAAATGCAAAAGAAACAAAAGAGACCATAGCAAAAATCAACAAAGCCAAAAGCTGGTTCTTTGAGAGGACAAATAAAATTGACAAACCATTAGCCAGACTCATCAAGAAACAAAGGGAGACTGGCGATTTGTTTAATGCATGATACTGGATGCTTGGGGCTGGTGCACTGGGACGACCCAGAGGGATGGTACAGGGAGAGAGGAGGGAGGGGGGTTCAGGATGGGGAACACGTGTATACCTGTGGCTGATTCATGTTGATGTATGGCAAAACCAATACAATATTGTAAAGTAATTAACCTCCAATTAAAATAAATAAATTTATATTTTAAAAAATAAAAAAGAAACAAAGAGAGAAAAATCAAATCAATAAAATTAGAAATGAAAATGGAGAGATCACAACAGACAACAGAGAAATACAAAGAAAAGGGAACCCTCTTACACTGTTGGGGGGAATGCAAACTAGTACAGCCACTATGGAGAACAGTGTGGAGATTCCTTTAAAAACTGGAAATAGAACTGCCTTATGATCGAGCAATCCCACTTCTGGGCATATACACTGAGGAAACCAGAAGGGAAAGAGACACGTGTACCCCAGTGTTCATCGCAGCACTGTTTATAATAGACTCCCATCATCCTGGACTGAACTCCAAAATGTATCAAAGCTGAAATCCCACTGGATCCTGAGAAGACCAGACTCCCATCAGCTTGAACTGAACCCCACAATGTACAACACTAAAGCTCCAGTGGGTCCTCCATGGCCAGATTCCCATCTCGCTGAACTGAACCCCACAAAGTCCCAAAGCTGAAACCCCAGTGGGTCCTGAAAAGACAAGACTTCTGTCAGCCTGAACTGAACCCCAGAAAGTCCTAAATCTAAAGAACCAGCAGGTCCTGAGGAGACCAGACTCCCATCAACCCTGGATTGAACCCCAAAATGTATCAAAGCTGAAACCCCAGTGGGTCCTGAGAAGACCAGACTCCTATCAGCTTGAGCTGAACACCACAATGTTTCTAAGTCAAAGCCCCAGTGTGTCCTCAGTGGCCAGACTCCCATCTCCCTGAACTGAACCCCACAATGTCCCAAAGTGGAAATCCCAGTGGGTCCTGAAAAGACCAGACTCCTGTAAGCTTGAACTGAACCCCACAAAGTCCCAAAGCTGAAAATCCAACAGGTCCTGAGGAGACCAGACTCCCATCAGCCTGAGCTAACCCTACAATATCCCAAAGCCAAAGCCATAATGGGTCCCGAGTGGCCAGACTCCCATCACCATGGATTGAACCTCAAAATGTATCAAGACTGAAACACCAGTGGGTCCTGAGGAGACCAGGCTCCCATCAGATTGAATTGAACCCCACAATGTCCCAAAGCCGAAGCCCCAATAGGTCCTCAGTGGCTAGAACCCCATCAGCCTGAACTGAACCCCACAAAGTCCCAAAGCTGAAACACAAATGAGTCCTGAGGAGACCTATCAGCCTGAAGTGAACCCCACAATGTTTAAAAGCCAAAACCCAAGCAGGTCCTGAGGAGACCAGGCTGCCTATCTCCCTGAACTGACCCCCACAAAGTCCCAAAGCTGAAGCACCAGCAGGTCTTTAGAAGACTAGACTCCCATCTCCCTGAACTGAAGCCCACAATGTCCCAAAGCTGAAGCCCCAGTGGTCCTGAAGAGACAATATTCCATCAGCCTGAACTGAACCCCACAATGTCCCAAAGCTGAAATCACGTGGGTCCTGTGGTGACCCATCTCCTGTCAGCCTGAGCTGAACTGTCCCTAAGCTGAAGTCCCAGCGGGTCCTGAGGAGACCAAAGTCCTGTCAGTGGCCACCCACAGCCACTGGAAGTGCTCCAGCAGAGCGGGGAGTTCCCCTAGGGGTGAGGGGAGTGTCAGGGACACAGGCTGTGCATTATCATGGACAGGCATGATTAAGCAGGTATGCAGGGGGCAGGACAAGGGTGAGGGAGACAAGCTCCAGCTCCGAGTATTGTAAATCTCCACTTTCTGAGACTGTGTGACCTAGGTGATCCAGACTTTGCAAGGAGCAAGCTGAGTTACAGAGGCAGTAGGAGTAGGAAGTGATGTAAAATTTTAACATTTCCTCTTCAGGTTCAGGAACACGGAGGCCTCCCAGGTTCCCAGTTCCCTGTGCCCCAGTGACTGTCAGCTCCTCCTCCAGGGTGCATGGCCAACTCCCACACTACATCCGCTCTATAGCCAAGGCCCTGGCCCAAGCCTAACCCCTCCATCAGGCCCTGACGAAGCTCCCTGCCCCCACGGTGCATCTCACATCCCACTGCAAAGTGGTCTTTTTGAAGTCTGAACAAGACCATGCCCCTCTACTCCCTGTGATTCACCTCACCTGATGAAGTCAGGCCTTCATACGTTCCAGGGGACTGCAAGGAACTCATTCTCTCCAGACTCCACCTGTGTGGCTGCTGTCTATGCCCGTCTATATGGGCCTGTGGTGATCTCCTAAAATGAGGGTTATTTATACAGAGAGAATGGGGTGAATGATGGCCAAACAAAGATGCATCCTCCCAGAATAAGGCCATATCTGGGCAAAGGTTCTTTGTAGATGTAGTTAAGGATATCCATATAAGCTCATGTAGGGTTAGGATGATCTTCAATCCAACTGACAGAGTCCTTTGAAGAGACGAAAGAGGACACAGAGGGGAAGCCTCTTAAAGGCGGAGGCAGAGATGGGAGGGAGGGGGCCACAAGCCCAGGGTAGCAGTGGAAAAGAAAAAAGAGAAATGATTTTCTTTTCTTTCCTGAGAGCAAAGAAGATAAAGAGAACAGTGAGCAGGCTTAATCCCTCCTAGATTTTCCTTACTGCTCCTAATCTGTACTCTTTAACTAAGTTTGCTTTTGTGTCCCCAAACTCTACTTGACCTACATCCTGCACCTATTCTCCTTTGACCTCATGCTACTGACACACTGGTGCTTGCCTTTCCCACCCTTGTAGTTTTCCAACCCTTGTAGATTTCCAACCCTTGTAGACTGCCCCTTGTAGGTTTCCTTCTTTTTGCATTTCAGAAAGAAAGCAGCAGTGCAATGAACCAGAGACAAACAGACCTAGTTACTGGGCTACCTGATACCAGCTCTGCTTTTTGTGGAGTTTTATTGCTGTTGTTATTTCATAATTCTGTTTATTTATTTATTGTCTATTTTTGCCTGTACTGGGTCTTTGTTGCTGCACAGACTTTCCTCTAGTTGAGGAGACTGTGGGCTTCTCCTTTGTGCAGTGTGAGGGGTTCTCATTCAACTACTGAGCCTGTGCTCGAAGCCTCGGAGCCACAACTGCTGAGCCCATGTGCTGCAACTACAGAAGCCTGCATACTCTGGAGCCTGTGCTCCACAAAGAGAGAAGACACCACCACGAGAAGCCCTCACACCACAAGTAAGAGTAGCCCCCACTCTCTGAAAATAGAGAAAACCTGGGCACAGCAACAATGACAGTGCAGCCAAAAATAGATAAATGAAATAAACAAGATAAATCAACACTTTAAAAAATGAAAGTAAAATAAATACTCAACAATGACCTACTGTATAGCACAGACATCTACACAGAACACTTTGTAATAACCTATAAGGGGAAAGATGTCGGGGTAAAAGGACGTGTACTCATCTTCTCCTGCAAGAACTCCAAAATTGCAACTCACTGCTAAACAACCATCAACAGGATAATGTTGGCTCCCACCAAAAAAGATACCCCACATGCAAGGGCAAAGGAGAAGCCCCAACATGACAGTAGGAGAGGCAAAATCGAATTTATAATCAAACCCCATGCCCGCCAGAGACACCTGGAAGACTCAAACAAAACCTTGTGTGCACCAGGACCCAGAGGCACCACAGAGACTTACCAGACCTGCCTTTGAATGTTTGAGTGTATTCTGTGGAAGCATGGGTCTGCAGTGGCCTGCCACATGGAAAGGGGCTCTGGCTGCAGCAGACCTGGGGCACTTAGCATGTGGCATAAGCTCTCTTGAAGGATGTGCCATTAGCTCGACCACAGAGCTGCTGAGCAGACAACACACAAACTGCAGAACAATTATATCAAAGAAATTCTCACACTGTTAAGAAAGTTCTAGGACCCACAACAGATTTCCCAAACTGGGGATCTAGCAAAGGGACTGAGAACCTCCACAGAATTAAACTTTGGAAGCCAGAGGTATTAGATTACAGAACTTGCACAGGACTGGGGAAACAGACTCTTGGAGGGCACAAACAAAACCTTGTGTGCAGCAGGAGCCAGGAGAAAGGAGGAGTGTCCCCACATGAGACTGAGTTAGAATCTGCTGCGAGAATCCAGGAGTCTCTGGTGGAAGCGTGGGTCAGCATTTTGGCCTAAGGCCAAACAATAGGGAGGGAACACAGCCTCCCCCATCTGTAGAAAATTGGATTAAAGATTACTGAGGATGGCCCCACCAATCAGATCAAGGCTCAGTTTCCCCCACAGTCATTGTCTCCCATCAGGAAGCTTCCATAACTCTCCGATCCTTATTCATAAGAGGGCAGACAGAATGAAAATCACAGTCATAGAAAACTAACCAAACTGATCCCATGGACTACAGCCTTATCTAACTCAATGAAACTATGAGCCATGCGGTGTATGGCCACCCAAGATGAACGGGTCATGGCGGAGTGTTCTGACAAAATGTGGTCCACTGGAGAAGGGAATGGAAACCACTTCAGTATTCTTGCCTTGAGAACCCCATTAATGGTATGAAAAGGCAAAAAGATGTGACACTGAGAGATGAACTCCCCAGGTCTGTAGGTGCCCAATATGCTACTGGAGAAGAGTAGAGAAATAACCCAGGAAAGAACGAAGAGACAGAGCAAAAATGAAAACAGTGCCCAGTTGTGGATGTGACTGGTGATGGAAGTAAAATCTGATGCCAAAAAGAACAATATTCCATAGCAACCTATAATGTTAGTTCTATGATTGTGGTAAATTGGATGTGGTCAAATAGGAAATGGCAAGAGTGAACATTGACATTTTAGGAATCAGTGAACTAAAATGGACTGGAATGGGCAAATTAACTCAGATGATCATTACATCTACTACTGTGGGCAAGAATCCCTTAGAAGACATACAGTAGCCCTCATAGTCAACAAGAGTAAAAAATGCAGTACTTGCGTGCAATCTCCAGAAGGACAGAATGATTTCTGTTCGTCTCCAAGGCAAACCATTCGACACCACAGTAATCCAAGTCTATGCCCCAACCACTAATTCCAAAGAAGCTGAAGTTGAATGGTTCTATGAGGACCTACAAGACCTTCTAAAACTAATACCAAAAAAAGATGTGCTTTTCATTATAGGGGACTGCAATGCAAAAGTAGGAAGTCAATCAGACTATACTACAAAGCTACAGTCATCAAGACAGTATGGCACTGGCACAAGGATAGAAATATAGATCAACAAAACAAAATAGAGAGCTCAGAGAAGAATCCCTGCACCTATGGACACCTTACCTGTGACAAAGGAGGCAAAAATACACAATGGAAAAAAGACAATCTCTTTAACAAGTGGTGCTGAGAAAACTGGTCAACTGCCTGTAAAAGAATGAAACCAGAACACTTTCTAAGACCACACACAAAAGCAAACTCAAAATGGATTAAAGATCTACATGTAAGACCAAAAACTGTAAAACTCCCAGAAGAAAACATAGGCAGAATACTCTCTGACATAAATCACAGCAAGATCCTCTATAGCCCACTTCTCAGAGTAATGGAAATAAAAGCAAAAATAAACAAACAGGACCTAATTAAATGTAAATGTTTTTGCACAACGAAGGAAACTATGAGCAAGGTGAAAAGACAGCCTTCAGAATGGAAGAAAATAATAGCAACTGAAAAACTGACAAAGAATCAATCTCCAAAATATACAAACAGCACATGCAGCTCAATACCAGAAAAATAAATGACCCAATCAAAAAATGGGCCAAAGAACTAAACAGACATTTCTCCAAAGAAGACATGCAGATGGCTAATAAACACATGAAAAGATGCTCAACATCACTCACTATCAGAGACATGTAAATCAAAACTACTTTGAGGGACCATCTCACCCCAGTCAGAATGGCTCCCATCTGAAAGTCTACAAACAATAAATGCTGGAGATGGTATGGAGAAAAGGGAAGCTTCTTACACTGTTGCTGAGAATGCAAATTAGTACAGCCATTATGGAGAATAGCATGGACATTTCTTAAAAAACTGGAAATAGAATTGCCATAGAACCAAGCAATCCAACTGCTGGGCAAACACACCAAGGAAACCAGAATTGAAAGAGATGCCCATACCACAGTGTTCATTGCAGCAATCCTTACAATAGCTAGGGTATGAAATCAACCTAGATGTCCATAGACAGATGAATGGTTACAAAAGTTGTAGTACATATACACAATGGAATATCATTCAGCTATTTAAAAGAACACATTTGAGCCAGTTCAAATGAGGTGGAAGAAACTGGAGCCTGTTATTCAGAGTGAAGTAAGTCAGAAAGAAAAACACCAATACAGTATATTAACGCATATATATGGAATTTAGAAAGATGGCAACACCGACCCTAAACACAAGAGCAAAAGAGACACAGATGTAAAGAACAGACTTTTGGACTCTGTGGGAGCAGGGGAGGGTGGGATGATAGGACAGAATAGCATTGGAACATGTATATTATCATATGTGAAATAGACAACCAGTCCAAGTTCGATGCATGAAACAGGGCACTCAAAGCTGGTGTACTGGGACAACCCAGAGGGATGGGATGGGGAGGGTAGTGGGAGGGTGGTTTGGTACAGGGGGACACATGTACACCCGTGGCTGACTCATGTCAATGTATGGGAAAAACCACCACAATATTGTAAAGTCATCATCCTGTAATTAAAATAAATAAATTTTTTTAAAGTAGGAAGCCAAGAGATACCTGGAGTAACAGGCACATTTCACCTTGGAGTACAAAATTAAGCTGCTGCTGCTAAGTCACTTCAGTCGTGTCTGACTCTGTGCAACCCCATAGATGGCAGCCCACCAGGCTCCTCTGTCCCTGGGATTCTCCAGGCAAGAACACTGGAGTGGATTGCCATTTCCTTCTCCAATGCATGAAAGTGAAAAGTGAAAGTGAAGTCACTCAGTCATGCCTGACTCTTAGCGACCCCATGGACTACAGCCTACCAGGCTCCTCCATCCATGGGATTTTCCAGGCAAGAGTACTGGAGTGGGGTGCAACTGCCTTCTCTGAAGATTAAGCAGAGCAAAGGTTAAAAGAGTTGTGCGAAGAAAACGCACTGGTCATAGCAAACTCCATCTTCCAACAACCCAAGAGAAGACCCTACACGTGGACATCACAAGATGGTCAATATCAAAATCAGACTGATTATGTTCTTTGCAGTCAAAGATGGAGAAGCTCTGTAGAGTCAGCAAAAACAAGACCGGGAGCTGACTGTGGCTCATATCATGACATCCTTATTGCAAAATTCAGACTTCAATTGATGAAAGTAGGGAAAACCCCTAGGCCATTCAGGTATGACCTAAATCAAATCCCTTATGATTATACAGTGGAAGGGACAAATAGATTCAAGGGATTAGATCTGGTCAACAGAGTGTCTGAAGAACTATGAACGGAAGTTCCTAACATTGTACAGGAGGCCATGGTCAAAATCATCCACCAAAATGAAATGCATAAAGGCAAAGGTGTTGTCTGAGGAGGCCTCACAAATAGCTGAGAAAAGAAGAGAAGCTAAAGGCAAAGGAGAAAAGGAAAAAGATACACCCATCTGAATGTAGAGTTTCATACAATAGCAAGGAGATATAAGAAAAACGTCTTAGGTGAACAATGTAAAAAGAAAGAGGAAAACAACAGAACGGGAAAGAATAGAGATCTATTTAAGAAAATTAGAGATATCAAGGGAACATTTCATGCAAAGATGGGCACAGAAAAGGAAATAAATGCTATGGGCCATTTCTGAAGCAGTAGATATTAAGAAGAGGTGGCAGGATTACACAGAAGAACTGTACAAAAGAGATCTTAATGACCCAGAGAACCACAATGGTGTTATTAGTCATCTAGAGCCAGACATTCAGGAAAGCGATATCAAATGGTCCTTAGGAAGCATCACTATAAACAAAGCTAGTGGAGGTGATGGAATTCCAACTGAGCTATTTCAAGTCCTAAAAAATAATGCTGTTAAGTGCTGCCCTCAATATCCCAGCAAATTTGGAAACCTCAGCAGTGGCCACAGGACTGGAAAAGGTCAGTTTTCATTCCATTCCCAAAGAAAGGAACTGCCAAAGAATGTTCAAACTATTGCACAATTGTCCTCATCTAACATGTTAGCAAACTAATGCTCAAAATTCTCCAAGTGAGGTTTTAACATACGTGAACCAAGAACTTCTAGATGTTCAAGCTGGATTTAGCAAAGGGAAAGGACCTTAGTTCACATTTCCAACATCCACTGGATCATAGAAAAAGTAAGAGAGTCCAGAAAAACATCTACTTCTGATTTATTGACTAGGCCAAAGCCTTTGACTGTGTGGATCACAACAAACTGTTGGAAAATTCCCAAAAGATGGGAATACCAGACCACCTTACTTGCCTCCTGCAAAATCTGTATGAAGTTCAAGAAGCAACAGTTAGAACCAGACATGGAACAACGGACTGGTTCTAAATTAGGAAAAGCATATGTCAAGGTTGTATATTGTCACCATGTTTAATTAGGTGTGGAGTACATCGTGCAAAATGCTGGACTGCATGAAGCACAAGCTGGAATCAAGATTGCCAAGAGAAATATCAATAAACTCAGATATGCAGATGACACCACCCTTATGACAGAAAGCGAAGCAGAATGAAAGAGCCTCTTGATTAAAGTGAAAGAGGAGAGTCAAAAGGCTGACTTAAAACTCAACATTCAGAAAACAAAGATTATGGCATTTGTTTCCATCACTTCATGGCAAATAGGGAAAAAATGGAAACAGTGAGAGACTATTTTCTTGGGCTCCAAAATCCCTGGAAATGTGACTGCAGCCATAACATTCAAAGACGCTTGCTCCTTGGAAGAAAAGCTCTAAGCAACCTAGAGAGCATATTAAAAAGCAGAGACATTATCTTGCCGACAAAGTTCCATCTAGTCAAAGCTATGGTTTTTCCAGTAGTCATGTATGGAAGGGAGAGTTGGACTACAAAGAAAGCTGAGTGCCCAAGAATTGATCCCTTTGAACTTTGGTGTTGGAGAAGACTCTTGAGAGTCCCTTGGACTGAAAGGAGATCCAACCAGTCCATCCTAAAGGAAATCAGTCCTGAAGATTCATTGGAAGGACTGATACTGAAGCTGAAGCTCCAATACTTTGGCCACCTGATGCAAAAAACTGACTCATTGGCAAAGACCCCGATGCTGGGAGAGATTGAAGGTGGGAGGAGAAGGGGATGACATAAGATGATGGATTGGATTGTATTACCATCTCTATGGACACAAGTTGAGCAAGCTCTGGTAGTTAGTGATGGATAGGGAGCCTGGCATACTGCAGTCCTTGGGATCACAAAAAGTCACACACAACTGAGCGACAGAACTGAACTGATAAAGGAAAAGAATATTAAGAAGAATAGATATCTATATCTACACCAGACCAGCTGGAACATAAGGGATGCTGATGGTGACTGGTTCTGACTCTCAGGACTTCAGTCAACTGAAGCTTGGAGTCTCGCACAGCCCAAGACCCTTAATAAACATGCCTGTAAAGGTAAAGTGTTAGTCACTCACTCGTGTCTGACTCTTTGCAACACCATGGACCACCAGGCTCCTCTGTCCATGGGACTCTCCAGGCAAGAATACTGGAGTGCATTGCCATGCCCTCCTGTGGGGATCTTCCCCACCTAGGGATTGAACCTGGGTCTTCTGCTGTGGGCAGATTGTTTACCATCTGAGCCACCATGGAAGCCTCAACATGCCTGTTCCCATAGATTAAAGCTTCCCCACCTTTGCGCTTTAGAGAGACAGTGCTCCAGAAAGCTGCATGGTGTTCTCCATAGTCCTGCAAGTAATACACTTTTCCTTCCCATGAGCTTTGGCTGGGTTGTATCTTCTGGCTCAACACCACCATGAGATGAACTCACTTTTCTGGTAACATTTCTCCATCCAGACTCCCAACCACCACTTGATACTAATTCTACAGTCAGTCCTCTTGCTTCCAGTACATGGAAATCACCTTTTTTTTTTTCTGTGAGTAATCTAGGTAAGGGCCAGAAACAGTGTCCCTATTTCCTCTTGAGATGCCAGTAGGTGTCAAGCAAACTCATCTCTGTGGATCCATTGTCCTCCACTTCAATGCCTCGTTTTACAGAAAACACTTGCAAGGCTTTGAGTTTTTATTTATACCTGATTGTTGAAGGCTTTTGATACCTCCATTAAATATACAGACTACTCATAAGTGCCACTTCTACTTTGAGATGAAAAATCCTCCAAGTTTTTCTAACTTTCTTATTCCATGTGTTGCATTTAAATGTTTGACCAGATGTTGTTTATCTTGTGTCTCATCAGAATTTAGTTAATTACACAGTTTTCCCCTGAATAATGCAGTACTCACCACACAGAAGCAATGGCACCCCACTCCAGTACTCTTGCCTGGAAAATCCCATGGACGGAGGAGCCTGCTAGGTTGCAGTCCATGGGGTCGCTAAGAATAGGACACGACTGAGCGACTTCACTTTCACTTTTAATTTTCATTCATTGGAGAAGGAAATGGCAACCCACTCCAGTATTCTTGCCTGGAGAATCCCAGGGACGGAGGAGCCTGGTGGGCTGCCGTCTATGGGGTCGCACAGAGTCGGACATGACTGAAGCGACTTAGCAGCAGCAGCAGCACCACATAGAGGGAGAAGGCAATGGCGACCCACTCCAGTACTCTTGCCTGGAAAATCCCATGGGCGGGGGAGCCTGGTGGGCTGTTGTCCATGGGGTCGCTAAAAATTGGACACGACTGAGCGACTTCACTTTCACTTTTCGCTTTCATGCATTGGAGAAGGAAATGGCAACCCACTCCAGTGTTCTTGCCTGGAAAATCCCAGGGATGGAGGAGCCTGGTGGGCTGCCGTCTATGGGGTCGCAAAGAGTCGGACACGACTGAAGCGACTTAGCAGCTGCAGCACCACATAGAGTTCTTCCCCAAACTAGATTTGACCAGGTATTGCATAGGTGGGCCTAGGAGAAAATCCGGGAGAATGACTACAGTCTGGTGGAGTCGTGATTACAGTTGAGGACACTGGAAGGAAACATCCAGCCTGAAGACAATGCGCCCACTGGAAGATCCAGGCCTAAGAGGCCATGCCTGAAAACAAGGAAAGAAATCGGCCAAGATGTGCCTGCGCACTGGAGGCTTCTTGACAGACACGCCCCCGAGAAGCCATTTCCCCCAGCGTTTGGGCAGGGCCTCCTTCACTCTGCACCCTCCCACTGCCTATTGGCTGGACTGCCTCGCTTGCGGCACCGATTGGTCGCTTGTGCCTGGAACCATACAAGAAGGCTGCGCCCTCTGCACTTTGCCTCGGCGTGAGAGGATTAGCCGCTGAGCTGTTATCGCGATAAGGGCCGGGGTCGGAAGTGCCGCAGAACAGCGAGGAGACTGAACGGAACGCACCCTGTGCAACCTTCGTAAACCCTCAGAGTGACGGCTTCTAATTCCAGGGTGAGAGGCCCCAAATCCCATCAGCTTTGAGGAACCTGGGTCCTAACCTGAGGAGAGCTTGCAGTTCGTCAGCTTCAGGGACTCCAAGTCCCTTCACTGGCAGAAACACTGAATACCCTAGTGCTGCGACTCTCAAATACCTAGAGTAACCCCAGTTCCCTTCAGCCTGCTGCTGCTGCTGCTAAGTTGCTTCAGTTGTGTCCAACTCTGTGTGACCCCATAGACAGCAGCCCACCAGGCTCCTCTGTCCCTGGGATTCTCCAGGCAAGAATACTGGAGTGGGTTGCCATTTCCTTCTCCAATGCATGCAAGTGAAAAGTGAAAGTGAAGTCGCTCAGTCGTGTCCGACTTTAGCTACCCCATGGACTGGAGCCTACCAGGCTCCTCCGTCCATGGGATTTTCCAGGCAAGAGTACTGGAGTGGGGCGCCATTGCCTTCTCCGCCTGTCAGCCTGAGGCACCCTCAAAATAGCACCCGCAGAGAGACCAAATTTCCTTAACCTCGGAGACCCTGAATACCTCAGCCTGGGAGCTCTTAAAACTCTTCGTCCTCAAGACCCCCACTGTCCTGCCTGTCAGAGACTTAAAGCCCCTTAATAAGAAACCTCCAATTTCCTCAGCCTCAAAGATCCCAAGTTCTCTCACCCTGTGCATTTGACATCAGCTGAAAGATCCCCAGTCCCCTCTGTCTGAGGATCCCAGTTCCTTCAGCCCCTGTGCCCCAGATCTCCTCAAGCTGAACAACTTTTCCCTTATATGTAGAACCCATGTTGGCCCAGATTTTTCAGTCCCCAGGGGGAGATCCTCAAAACCCTTCTTGGAGAAATATTCCCTCTCCTGCACTGGAATAGAGCCCTGATTTCAGCCTGACCCCAGGCCAGCAGTTAGGGGCTTCCAGGTCTCCTCAAGATTCCCTCTGTCACCCACAGACACATCCCTCCCAGTGCCTTTCCTCAGAGGAGCTGAATTGTAGGGGAACCAAAGAAACCATATCTAGTTCACATTAGGGTGGCCTGTCATAGCTGGACAGGATCTGTCCACCCCACCAACACCCTCACTCTGACTTTCCCTACACCTTCCTGCCCTAGACACTCCACCCAAGGAAGACAGACCAGGCTCTGGACAGTGGTATGGGCTATCTCAGCATCTTCTCCTTCCATAGGCACCTTGGCATTGAGGCATTCCCATGGCTATGAGCCAAAACAGGTCTCCAGAGGAGAGAACTGAGGGAGATGCTGGGAGAACAGAGTGGAAGCTCACGGTGAGAGGCAGAGTTGGCAAAGCTGGGCTCTAAGCCAGCTCTATAGGAAGGACACAGCCCCGGTCCCTAAAGGACAACAGACTGCTTGACTGGGCAGCTGAGTGAACTTCTCTGTGAGTGTACGCAGGATGGGAATGCCTGGTCCTGTCTGAGATGGTGGTGTGGAGCAGAACAAAAGAGGACACTAGCATCATCAACTGCTCTGTGTCCAGCGAGAGTTAGGAAAATGCTCAGTGTTTTTTCAGTTAAGTAGCACACAGGCGGGAAGGAAAGTCTTTGTTCCTGTCTCACAGAGACCATCCAGTAGCTTCAGGCTAGTCCCTGCACAAAAGGTGAAGGAGACGTCAGCTCTAAGGTCTGACTTATATTAGTAAGACCCTGATGAAATCTATTATTTTCCTTAGGCCAAAGATGCTTTCAAAGACATTTCCATCTACTTCTCCAAGGAAGAATGGGCAGAGATGGGAGAATGGGAAAAAATCGGATATAGGAATGTGAAAAGGAACTATGAAGTGCTGATTGCTATAAGTAACAGGAACTGCTGGGTGCCTGTGAGCCTGGGAAACATGAAACAGGTCTTCAGCCTCAGTGTTTCCTTGGCTCTCTCTTAGGTGGCTTCATCTGCTCACAGTTCCCTTTTGTGTGGAGACTAACCTGGAGGAAATTTTTATTCCTTTTTTTTTTTTATCCAGTGGGATTTTATCCAGTTTTTTTATCCAATTTTTTATCCAATTTTTTTATCCAATTTTTTATCCAATTTTATCCAGTGGGATTGACCCTGGCAGTGCAGAGCTCACCTCTTGCCTTGTTCTACATTCTCCCAGCCCATCCTACTGATTTCAATCCCTGACTTTGTGACACTTTCCATTGCTTTTGTGCTTTGTGCTTCCTTCTTAGAACATATATTTTGCTTCTTTCCAGGTTTAAGAGCCACTCAACCAGCTTTCATGCATCACCGCAGGCAGGTCATCAAACCCCAGGGAGATGATACTGAGGATTCTGATGAAGAATGGACACCACAGCATCAAGGTGAGGGGCCAGGAGAATGTAGAGGTGTATTCCCAAAACCAGCCTGGGCTAAGGTCTCAACTGCATCTCAGCCATTAGCAAAGAAAACATAATTTTCAGCATTCTGAAGTGGTTGTGGCTGAATATTGACATAAGCCTGAATGAAGATGAATGTATAGGTTTTCCAGTGTAATTCTCAAAAGCTTTTTCTTTAAAATTTATGATTCTTTTTAAAAAGAATTATTTTTGCTAAACATTCTTAATGAAAGGCAATTAAAGATACCTTAGGCTATAAATTCATCAAAGAGATTTCTAATAGAAATCTCATAATAATTCGGTTACTGGAGTAAATCTCTTAGAAGAGCAAATGATTAACATATTATGTCAAGATACATTATTTATGTGTGTAAAAAAAACTAACACCACATGATCTTCTTACCCTGCTGCTACTGCTAAGTCGCATCAGTCATGTCCGACTCTGTGCGACCCCATAGACTGAAGCCCACCAGGCTCCTCTGTCCCTGGGATTCTCCAGGCAAGAACACTGGAGTGGGTTGCCATTTCCTTCTTCTTCTTACCCTAAGGTGAAACAAATTCTTTGTTTTGAATCTGGGAAAGGGTTTGAGATAACTGTATATTCTCCCTTATCTTTCCCACATTTCACTGACCAGAAACAGCCTCAGGTAAATAAAAAATTAAGTACACTCATTATAAAATAGAAGTGAGCAGCTCACTTCCTCTTCTGCTGCTCAGAGAGTTTACAAGAGGTAATCTGCCTAGACTGGAGAAAACAATTTTGATAGTTCTAGGATTCTCCATCAATGGATTTCTGTTCTCCCAGATTTTTAAAAATTATTTATTTAATTTTGGGTGCACTGGGTCTTTGCTGCTGTGCAGGGGCTTTCTCTGGTTGCAGTGACTGACTTCTCGTGGCAGAGCACATGCAGGCTCAGTAGTTTGTGACACACAGGCTTAGTTGCCCTGCAGAAAATGGAATCTTCCTGGACCAGCAACTAAACCTGTGTCCTCTGCATCGGCAGGCAGATTTTCATCCACTCTGCCACCAGGGAAGACCATCTGTTCCCTTAGGTTATGAAAACTAGTGTAAGAGAAATCTCCAGGCAAAAACACTGGAGTGGGTTGCCATTTCCTTCTCCAATGCATGAAAATGAAAAGTGAAAGTGAAGTCGCTCAGTCACGTCCGAATCTTAGCGACCGTATGGACTGCAGCCTACCACGCTCCTCCATCCTTGGGATTTTTCAGGCAAAAGTACTGGAGTGGGGTGCCATTGCCTTCTCCCACCATACCTCTACACATCTTTATTTACCTTCTTAATTTCTGAGTTTATGGTACACTATTGCTCTACATTGCTCTACAGCAAATCTGCAGAACTTTTTCATCTTGCATGACTGAAGCCTTACACATACCAAGCAACAATTCTCCAATTCTTTCTCCTCATAGTCCTTGGCAACCACAATTGTATTTTCTGTTTCCATGGATTTGATTAATTTACGTACCTCACAGAAGTGGAATCATGCAATATTTGCCTTTTTTTTAATTGGTTCATTTCACTTAGCATAATATCATCAAGGCTTATCCCTGAGGCCACATATGATAAAATACTTTTTTAAGGCTTCAAAACATTCCATTGTGTGCATGGGTATATAATATATATGATATATATAATCTTTATCTGTTTATCCACCAATGAACATTTAGATTGCTTCCACATCTTACCAACTGGGAATAATGCTGCAATGACCATAGATGTGCATAAGATTTATTCAAGATCTCGCTTTCAATTTTTTCTGGAAATATACTCTGTAGTTGGATTACTAGATCATACAGCAGTTCTAATTTTCTGAGGAAACTCCATACTGTTTTCTGTAAAGGTTGCAACATTTTACATTTCCAACAATAGTGTATAAGTGTTCTAATTTCTCCATATACTTACCAAACTTGCTATTGTCCTCTTATTCATATTGGCCATCACAGAAGGTATGAGATAATTTCCATCGTGATTTAATTTGTATTTCCCTATTGATTAGTAATATTGAGCATCTTTTCATATGTTTATTGGCGTTTGTGGATGTTCTTTGGAGAAATGTCTATTCAGTGCCTTCTCCCACCATGTTCATCAGCTCAGGCTGCCATAATGAAACAGACTGCATGGCTTAAACCACAGAAGTTTGTTTTCTTCCAATGCTGGAGCATGGTAGTGTGATATCAGGGTGCCATCGTGGTCAATCAGGTTCTCTTCCTGGCTTATAAGTAACCTTCATATTGGTATATACTTATGAACCCCTTATTAGATACGTATTTTACAATATTTTCTACCATCCTGTAGTTTGTCTTTCACTCTGTTCCTTTGTTTCACTCTATTCATCCATTTCACTTTGTGTCCTTTGTTGCACAGAGGTTTTAAGATTAACATAATCTCATTTGTCTATTTTTTTTCTTTTTTTAATTTAATTTTATTTTATTTTTAAACTTTACATAATTGTATTAGTTTTGCCAAATATCAAAATGAATCCACCACAGGTATACATGTGTTCCCCATCCTGAACCCTCCTCCCTCCTCCCTCCCCATTCCATCCCTCTGGGTCGTCCCAGTGCACCAGCCCCAAGCATCCAGTATCGTGCATCGAACCTGGACTGGCAACTCGTTTCATACATGATATTTTACATGTTTCAATGCCATTCTCCCAAATCTTCCCACCCTCTCCCTCTCTCACAGAGTCCATAAGACTGTTCTATACATCAGTGTCTCTTTTGCTGTCTCGTACACAGGGTTATTGTTACCATCTTTCTAAATTCCATATATATGTGTTAGTATACTGTATTGGTGTTTTTCTTTCTTGCTTACTTCACTCTGTATAATAGGCTCCAGTTTCATCCACCTCATTAGAACTGATTCAAATGTATTCTTTTTAATGGCTGAGTAATACTCCATTGTGTATATGTACCACAGCTTTCTTATCCATTCATCTGTTGATGGACATCTAGGTTGCTTCCATGTCCTGGCTATTATAAACAGTGCTGTGATGAACATTGGGGTACACGTGTCTCTTTCCCTTCTGGTTTCCTCAGTGTGTATGCCCAGAATGGGAGAAGATAATAGCAAATGAAGCAACTGACAAACAACTAATCTCGAGAATATACAAGCAACTCCTACAGCTCAACTCCAGAAAAATAAATGACCCAATCAAAAAATGGGCCAAAGAACTAAATAGACATTTCTCCAAAGAAGACATACAGATGGCTAACAAACACATGAAAAGATGCTCAACATCACTCATTATCAGAGAAATGCAAATCAAAACCACTATGAGGTACCATTTCACACCAGTCAGAATGGCTGTGATCCAAAAGTCTACAAGTAATAAATGCTGGAGAGGGTGTGGAGAAAAGGGACCCCTCTTACACTGTTGGTGGGAATGCAAACTAGTACAGCCACTATGGAGAACAGTGTGGAGATTCCTTAAAAAACTGGAAATAGAACTGCCTTATGATCATTTGTCTATTTTTACCTTTTACTAATACTTGTGCACTTGGTATCATATCTAAGAAATCATTCCTGATTCATGTCATGAAGCTTCACCCTTGTTTTCTTCTAAGAGTCTTATCAAGTCTTATATTTAGATCTTTAATCCATTCTGAGTTGATTTTTCTTTGTGATGTAAGATCTTCATTATTTTGCATATGGATATTTTGTTTCTCCAGGGCCATTTGTTACAGGAATTAAACTTTCCCTGTTGTCTTGACACCCTTCATAAAGATCATTAGACCATGTATCCAAGCGTTTACTTCTGGCTGTCTATTCTGTTCCATTGATTGGTACCTCTGTCTTTATGCCAGTGGGCTTCCTCAGTGGCTCAGCAGGTGAAGAATCTGCTTCAATGCAGGAGACACAGGAGATGCAGGTTCAATACATGAGTTAAGAAGATCCCCTGGAGAAGGAAATGGCAATCCCCTCCAGTATTCTTGCCTGAGAAATCCCCTAGACAGAGGAGCCTTGTGGGCTACAGTCCAAAAGGTCGCAAAGAGTCAACACGACTGAGCGACTAAGCACGCACTTTATGCTGAAACTACGCTTTTTGGTTCCTGTACCTTTGTAATATGTTCTGAAATCAGAGACCTCCAGCTTTTCTGTTCTTTCTAAGATTGTTTTGTCTATTTGGGGTCCTCTGAGATTCCGTATTAACTGTAGGATGGACTTTCTATATCTGAAAAAAATTCCATTGGGATTTTAATAGGACACTGAATCTTTAAATTGCTTTGGGTAGTATGAACAGCTTGATAATATTAAGTCTCCAAATCCATAAATGTGAGACGCCTTTCTATTTAGTTGTGTCAGATTCCTTTCAGCAATACTTTGTAATTTTCAATGTATAAGTCATGTCCTTAAGTTTACTCCCAATTATTTCATTCTTTTTGATACTATTATAAATAAGATTATCGGGACTTCTCTGGGGGTCCACTTGCTAAGACTCCACACTCCCAACGCAGAGAACTTGGGGTCAGTCCCACAGCAGGGAACAAGATCCTACATGCCACAACAAAGACCTGGCACAAATAAATAAATAAAAATATTTTTTTTAATTCAAATTAGCTCTTGACTACAACTTTAAAAACATAAATAGGATTGTTTTTTTATTTTCCTTTCTGGAATGTAGATTGTTCATGCATGGAAAGGTATTTGAATGTTGATTCTGTACTGTGCAACTTTCTGTGCAGGTTTTTTTTTGTGTGTAGAATTTTAAAGATTTTTTTAAATCATGTCCTCTGTGAACAGACATAATTTTACTTCTTTCTTTCCAAATGGAAGTTTTTGGTTTCCTTTTCTAATCTAATGCCCTGTCGAGGACTTCTAATATTATATTGAATAGAAATGTTGAGAATGGGCATCCTTGCCTTTTTCCCTTGATCATAGAAGTTTTCAGCTTTTCACTGATGACTATGATGTTAGAGACAGACTTTTCATATTGACCTTTATTATATTGCAGTCACTTCCGTCTATTTCTACTTTGTTGAATATTTTTGTCATGAAAGGCTAGTAAATTTATTATATACTTTATGGACCTCAGATGAAGCACAAATGAAGTTTCTTTTTTTAATTTTAAGAAAATTATGTAATGATCCCAGTGGAAGCATAGGAGTTGATGATACAGAAATCAGTTTCCATTTCTCCTTTGCTATTCCTTGTTCTTGTCACTCTCTGGCTCAGAATTCTTTGTCCTTAATTAGAATGCCCAGAGATTGGAAATATTTACCCACCAAAACACTGTTTCTCATCATTTTCTAGGTAAACCTTCTAGGAAGGCCTTCAGAATGGAGCACAGAAAACACCAAAAGGTGAGTATTTCCCAAATCCTATTGACAAAAAAATCCTCTTCATGGATCCAGTCACAGGTGAGAATAGGAAAAAACACAGAGATGCTGGAGACTGCTGCCTTCCTGTCCTGAAGCTTTAGCACAATGTCTGATATCATCACCATCTTTATAGTTAGTAAGAACAGCAACAATAGTAGGCTGTTCTATTTGTTACGTTATTTTCACAATATTATAGACTTTAAGCCTTTTATGTGAATAAACTTACTTAAACCTTAAAACAATCCTACAGTACCTATAAGTAGGTATATAGCTATCATCATTATAGATCAAGAAACTGAGGTTAAAAAATGTTTGATTATGTATCAATGCTAATGCAATCTAATCCAAAGCACCTTCTCTAAACCCCTTACAAACTGGTTAAAACATTCATAGGTCAATAAAGTTTATTCATACATCTAATTCATACATCTTTATATCATTCACCTGAGAGATGTTTTAAAACTCAGTTCTTTTGTGCTGTGCTAGTGAGGGTGGACTCTGGGAGTTGGTGATGGACAGGGAGACCTGGCGTGCTATGGTTCATGGGGTCGCAAAGAGTTGGACACAACTGAGCGACTGAACCAAACTGAGTGAGGGATATGCTAAGACATCTGACTAAGGTAAGCCTTAGGACATGTTGGGCAGTTTGTAGAGTGGATGGTCCAAAATGAAGAAGCTTAAGGACATGTTGGACAGTTTGTAGAGTGTATGGTCCAAGATGAAGAAGCTTAAGGATATGTTGAGCAGTTTGTAAAATGGACGGTCCAAGATGAAGAAAGCGACATGATCCCTACCTCAGAGCCTCCCACTCTAATAAGAGGGAGCAACTCGCAGCCATGACAAACCTCAGGTTTACAACTCAAAAACAATAAGTAAGAAAATAACTCTAGGATGCAGTCCTAAGATGGTGGAGGAATAGGACGGGGAGACCACTTTCTCCCCCACAAATACATCGAAAGAACATTTGAATGCTGAGTAAATTCCACAAAACAACTTCTGAATGCAGGCACCCAGAAAGGCAGTCCATTGTCTTCAAAAGGAGGTAGGAAAAAATATAAAAGATAAAAAGAGAGACAAAAGAGGTAGGGACAGAGATCCATCCTGGAAAGGGAGTCTTAAAAAAGAGAGACGTTTCCAAACACCAGCAAACACTCTCACTGGCGAGTCGGTGGCAAGCCTTGGAACCTCAGAGGGCAACATAACCAGGAGGAAAAATAAATAAATAATTAAAACCCACAGATTATGTGCCTAACGGCAACTCTCAGCCAAGAAGCAGTGCAGACACTTGCATCCACCACTACCAAACGGGGGCCGGACAGGGAGGTATGGGCTGCATTGCTTAGGGTAAGGACCAGGCCTGAATACCCCAAGGGCAATCTGAGGGAACTAACTTGAGATAGCAACCCAGACTGTGGGATAGCTATCCCACGAAAAGCCCTAACCTAAGACACAACCAGGCCCGCTCACAGAACAAAGGACTGAGCAGAGGTAGCCGGCGGCGGACCAGCCCATCCCCCCTTGGAGACAGGCAGGCGGGGGCAGCCAGAGCCAGAAAAGGTCAATTGCGGCCCCAGAGAGGCATCCTCTACCAAACTGAAAGTAGGCTTTGTTGTTAACCAAGACTTCTTGGGATTCTGGTCGGTCGACATCTGCCGGGAGGGTTGCAGCCAGAGATCAGTACCCCAGAAGAGACGCACAGCACACCTGAGAAGGCATGTCTGTTGTACACCCAGAAAACCAAGCAGCTGGGATGGGGGAGGCAATAAGTTGCAGCCCCCACCTGGGGGCAACCGCGCCTACCAAGCACCTGGTCACCTGAGCTGCCCAGACCTGGGAAGAGCACAAAACGCAGGCCCAATCAAGTCTGTGCCTCTGTGGAGTACCCAAGAACCTGAACCTGAGCGGTTTAGACCTGAGAAGTGCATACAACTTAGGGCCTGCCTCAGACAGTTCCCAGCAAAGCAACCCAGAGCCTAAGCAGTGTATACAGGGAAAGCACACACGCCATGAGCATGGGCAAACCCAGTGTGGCCGAGCCACTGCAAGCACACGCCAGTGATATTTGTTTGCAGTGTTCCTCCATCCCCACAGCATGACTGAACAAATGAGCCTAAAAAAGTGATCACCACCGCCCCCTTGTGTCAGGGCGGAAATTAGACACTGAAGAGACCAGCAAACAGAAGAAGCTAAAACAAACAGAGGGAACCTCCTTGGAAGTAACAGATGCAATAGATTAAAACCCCGTAGTTAGCACCGACTACAAGAGATGGGAATACCAGACCACCTGACCTGCCTCTTGAGAAACCTATATACAGGTCAGGAAGCAACAGTTAGAACTGGACATGAAACAACAGACTTGTTCCAAATAGGAAAAGAAGTACATCAAGGCTGTATATTGTCACCCTGCTTATTTAACTTATATGCAGAGTATATCATGAAAAACCCTGGGCTGGAAGAAGCACAAGCTGGAATCAAGATTGCCAGGAGAAATATCAATAACCTCAGATATGCAGATAGCACCACCCTTATGGCAGAAAGTGAAGAGGAACTAAAAGCCTCTTGATGAAAGTGAAAGAAGAGAGGGAAAAAGTTGGCTTAAAGCTCAGCATTCCGAAAACTAAAATCATGGCATCTGGTCCCATCACTTCATGGCAAATAGATGGGGAAACAGTGGAAACAGTGTCAGACTTTATTTTTTGGGGGGGCTCCAAAATCACTGCAGATGGTGATTGCAGCCATGAAATTAAAAGACACTTACTCCTTGGAAGGAAAGTTATGACCAACCTAGACAGCATATTAAAAAGCAGAGACATTACTTTGCCAACAAAGGTCCATCTAGTCAAGGCTATAGTTTTTCCAGTAGTCATGTATGTATGTGAGAGTTGGACTGTGAAGAAAGCTGAGTGCCAAAGAATTGATGCTTTTGAACTGTGGTGTTGGAGAAGACTCTTGAGAGTCCCTTGGACTGCAAGGAGATCCAACCAGTCCATTCTAAAGGAGATCAGTCCTGGGTGTTCTTTGGAAGGAATGATGCTAAAGTTGAAACTCCAGTACTTTGGCCACCTCGTGCGAAGAGTTGACTTATTGGAAAAGACTCTGGTGCTGGGACGGATTGGGGGCAGGAGGAGAATGGGGACGACAGAGGTTGAGATGGCTGGATGGCATCACCGACTCAATGGACATAAGTCTGAGTGAACTCCGGGAGTTGTTGATGGACAGGGAGGTCTGGTGTGCTGCAATTCATGGAGTCGCAAAGAGTCAGACACAACTGAGCGACTGAACTGAACTGAACGTAGGAAGGGTCCTATAGATCTTGAGAAGTATAAGCCAGATCAAGGAACTATCTGAAAATGAACTGACCACACACTGTCCACAACAACAGCGGAGAAAGTCCTAGATATATTTTTACTACTATCAGTTTTTAAATTTTTTTTAATATTTAAGACCTCTATTACTCCTTTAATTTTCATTTTTATAACCTACTATTACTTTGCAAAAAAAAAACCTATTTTTAAAGCAAACTTCAGATATATATATATATATATATATATTTTTTTTTTGAGAATCTAACCTCTACACTAGATTTTTAATCTTTGCTTTTTGGTATTTGTTATCAATTTGGTAACTAAAGAACACAATCTTCAGTACCTGTTTTTACTTGGGAGCAAGATTACTGGCTTGAATGCTCTCTCCCTCTTTGGACTCTCCTTTTTCTCCACCAGGTTGCCTCTAATTCCTCCCTCCCCTTTCTCTTCTCTACCCAACTCTGTGAATCTCTTTGTGTATTCTGAGCTGTGAAGAACACTTTGGAAACTGATTACTGGCTAGATCTGTCTCTCTCATTTTGATTCCCCCTTTTATCCTGCTGGCTACCTCTGTATACTTCCTCCGTCTTCTCCTCTCTTTGTAACACTGTGAACATCTCTGACGGATCCAGACTGTGGAGAGCACATAAGGAGATTACTGGCTAGCTTGCTCTCTCCCCTTTTGATTCCCCCTCTTCTCCTCCTGTTCACCTGTATCTCCCTCTTCCCTCTTCTCTTCTCCATGTAACCCTGTGTACCTCTCTCGGTGTTTTCCACTGTGGAGAAACTTTTCATCTTTAACCTAGATGTTTTATCATCAGTGCAGTATAGATAGAGAAGTATTGAGGCTACTGTAAGAATAAGACTGAAAACCAGAGACAGGAGGCTTAAGTCCAAATCCTGAGAACACCAGAGAACTCCGATAGGAGCTCATCAAACGCCTCCATACCAACACTGAAACCAAGCACCACCCAAGGGCCAAGAAGTTCCAGAGCAAGACATACCATGCAAATTCTCCAGCAACACAGGAACATAGCCCTGAACTTCAATATACAGGCTGTCCAAAGTCACAACAAACCCACTGACATCTCAAAACTCATTACTGGACACTTCATTGCACTCCAGAGAGAAGAAATCCAGCTCCACCCACCAGAATACCGACAAAAGCTTCCCTAGCCAGGAAACATTGACAAGCCTACCATTCAACCCCACCAACAGCAAGGAACCACCACAATAAAGAGGAACCAAAACTGCCAGAATAGGGAAAGGCCAGCCCAAACACAACAATATAAACAGGATGAAAAGGCAGAGAAATGCCCAGCAGGTAAAGGAACAGGATAAATGCCCACCAAACTGAGCAAAAGAGGAAGATATAGGGAATCTACTTGATAAAGAATTCCAAATATTGATAGTGAAAATGATCCAAAATCTTGAAAATAAAATGGAGTTGCAGATAAATAGCCTGGAGGCAAGATTTGAGAAGATGCAAGAAAGGTTTAACAAGGACCTAGAAGAAATAAAAAAGAGTCAATATATAATGTATAATGCAATAAGTGAGACCAAAAACACTCTGGAGAGAACCAACAGGAGAATAACAGAGGCAGAAGATAGGATAAGTGAGGTAGAAGATAGAGTGGTAGAAATAAGTGAATCAGAGAGGAAAAAAGAAAAACCAATTAAAAGAAATGAGGACAACCTCAGAGACCTCTGGGATAATGTTAAATGCCCCAACATTCGAATCATAGAAGTTCCAGAAGAAGAAGATAAAAAGAAAGACCATGAGAAAATATTTGAGGAGATAATACTTGAAAACTTCCCTAAAATGGGGAAGGAAATAGTCACCCGAGTCCAAGAAACCCAGAGAGTCCCAAACAGGATAAACCCAAGGCAAAACACTCCAAGACACATATTAATCAAATTAACAAAGATCAAACACAAAGAACAAATATTAAAAGCAGCAGGGGAAAAACAACAAATAACACACAAGGGGATTCCCATAAGGATAACAGCTGATCTTTCAATAGAAACTCTTCAGGCCAGGAGGGAATGGCAGGACATACTTAAAGTGATGAAAGAAAATAACCTACAGCCCAGATTACTGTACCCAGCAAGGATCTCATTCAAATATGAAGGAGAAATAAAAAAGCTTTACAGACAAGCAAAAGCTGAGAGAATTCAGCACCACCAAACCAGCTCTTCAACAAATGCTAAAGGATCTTCTCTAAACAGGAAACACAAAAAGGGTGTATAAACTCAAACCCAAAACAATAAAGTAAATGGCAATGGGATCATATTTATCAATAATTACCTTCAATGTAAATGGGTTGAATGCCCCAACCAAAAGACAAAGACTGGCTGAATGGATACAGAAACAATACCCCTATATATGTTGTCAGCGAGAGACCCACCTCGAAACAAGGGACACATATAGACTGAAAGTGAAGGGCTGGAATAATATATCCCAGGCAAATAGAGATCAAAAGAAACAGGAGTAACAATACTCATATCAGATAAAACAGACTTTAAAACAAAGGCTGTGAAGAGACACAAAGAAGGACACTGAATAATGATCAAAGGATCAATCCAAGAAGAAAATATAACAATTATAAATATATATGCACCCAACATAGGAGCACTGCAATATGTAAGACAAATGCTAACGAGTATAAAAGGGGGAATTAACAATAACACAATAATAGTGGGAGTCTTTTAATACCCCACTCACACCTATGGATAGATCAACTAAACAGGAAATTAGCAAGGAAACACAAACTTTAAATGAGACAATGGACCAGTTAGACCTAATTGATATCTATAGGACATTTCACTCCCAAACAATGAATTTCACCTTTTTCTCAAGTGCACATGTAATCTTCTCCAAGATGGATCACATCCTGGGCCATAAATCTAGCCTTAGTAAATTTAAAAAGCCTGAAATCATTCCAACCATCTTTTCTTACCACAGTGCAGTAAGATTAGATCTCAATTACAGGAGAAAAACGATTAAAAAATTCCAACATATGGAGGCTAAACAACATGCTGCTGAATAACCTGCAAATCACAGAAGAAATCAAAACATGCATAGAAATGAATGAAAATGAAAATGTAACAACCCAAAACCTGTGGGACACTGTAAAAGCAGTGCTAAGGGGAAGGTTCATAGCAATACGGGCATACCTCAAGAAACAAGAAAAAAGTCAAATAAACAACCTAACTCTGCACCTAAAGCAACTAGAAAAGGAAGAAATGAAGAACCCCAGGGTTAGTAGAAGGAAAGAAATCTTAAAAATTAGGGCAGAAATGAATGCAAAAGAAACAAATGAGACCATAGCAAAAATCAACAAAGCCAAAAGCTGGCTCTTTGAGAAGATAAATAAAATTGACAAACCATTAACCAGACTCATCAAGAAACAAAGGGAGAAAAATCAAATCAATAAAATTAGAAATGAAAATGGAGAGATCACAACAGACAACACAGAAATACAAAGGATCATAGGAGACTAATATCAGCAACTATATGCCAATAAAATGGACAACTTGGAAGAAATGGACAAATGCTTAGAAAAGTAGAACTTCCCAAAACTGAACCAGGAAGAAATAGAAAATCTTAACAGACCCATCACAAGCATGAAAATTAAAACTGTAATCAGAAATCTTCCAGCAAACAAAAGCCCAGGACCAGACGGCTTCACAGCTGAATTCTACCAAAATATTTAGAGAAGAGCTAACACCTATCCTACTCAAACTCTTCCAGAAAATTGCAGAGAATGGTAAACTTTCGAACTCACTCTATGAGCTCACCACCACCCTAATACCCAAACCAGACAGAGATGCCACAAAAAAAGAAAACTACAAGCCAATACCACTGATGAACATAGATGCAAAAGTCCTTAACAAAATTCTACCAAACAGAATCCAACAACACATTAAAAATATCATACATCATGACCAAGTGGGCTTTATCCCAGGCATGCAAGGATTCTTCAATACCCACAAATCAATCAAGGTAATATATCACATTAACAAACTGACAAATAAAAACCATATGTTTATCTCAATAGATGCAGAGAAAGCCTTTGACAAAATTCAACATTCATTTATGATAAAAAAAAAAAAACCCTCCAGAAATCAGGAAGAGAAGGAACATACCTCAACATAATAAAAGCTTTATATGACAAACCCACAGCAAACATTATCCTCAATGGTGAAAAATTGAAAGCATTTCCCCTAAAGTCAGGAACAAGACAAGGGTGCCCACTTTCACCACTACTACTCAAAAGAGTTTTGGAAGTTTTATCCACAACAATCAGAGCAGAAAAGGAAATAAAAGGAATCCAGATTGGAAAAGAAAAAGTAAAACTCTCACTGCAGATGACATGATCCTCTACATAGAAAACCCTAAAGACTCCACCAGAAAATTAATAGAGCTAATCAATGACTATAGTAAAATTGCAGGATATAAAATCAACACACAGAAGTCCCTTACCTTCGTATACACTAGCAATGAGAAAATAGAAACAGAAAGTAAGGAAACAATTCCATTCACCATTGCAACGAAAAGAATAAAATACTTAGGAATATATCTACCTAAAGAAACTAAAGACCTATATATAGAAAACTATAAAACATTAGTGAAACAAGTCAAAGAGTACACAAGTAGATGGAGAAATATACCTTGTTAATGGATTGGACGGATCAGTGTAGTGAAAATGAGTATACTACCCAAAGCAATCTATAGATTCAATGCAATCCCTTTCAAGCTACCAACGGTATTTTTCACAGAGCTAGAACAAAAAATTTCACAATTTGTATGGAAATACAAAGAACCTCCAACAGCCAAAGCAAAATTGAGAAAGGGAACTGGAGGAATCAACCTGCCTGACTTCAGGCTGTACTACAAAACCACAGTCATCAAGACAGTATGGTGCTGGCACAAAGACAGAAATATAGATCAATGGAGCAAAATAGAAAGCCCAGAGATAAATACATGCACATATGGACACCTTATCTTTGACAAAGGAGGCAAGAATATGAGAAAAGACAATCTCTTTAACAAGTGGTGCTGGGAAATCTGGTCAACCACTTGTAAAAGAATGAAACTAGAACACTTTCTAACACCATACACAAAAATAAACTCAAAATGGATTAAACGTAAGACCAGAAACTATAAAACTCCTAGAGGAGAACATAGGCAAAACACTCTCCGACATACATCACAGCAGGACCTCTATGACCCACCTCCCAGAATATTGGAAATAAAAGCAAAAATAAACAAATGGGACCTAGTTAAAATTGAAAACTTCTGCTCAACAGAGGAAACTATAAGCAAGGTGAAAAGACAACCTTCAGGATAGGAGAAAATAATAGCAAATGAAGCAACTGACAAAGAATTAATCTCCCAAATATGCAAGCAACTCCTGCAGCTCAATTCCAGAAAAATAAATGACCCAATCAAAAAATGGGCAAAGAACAAAATAGAAATTTCTCCAAAGAAGGCATACAGATGGCTAACAAACACATGAAAAGATGCTCAACATCACTCATTATCAGAGAAATGCAAATTAAGACCACCTTGTGGTACCATTATTGCCAGTCAGATTGGCTGCTATCCAAAAGTCTACAAGCAATAAATGCTGGAGAGGGTGTGGAGAAAAGGGAACCCTCTTACACTGTTGGTGGGAATGCAAACTAGTACAGCCACTATGGAGAACAGTGTGGAGATTCCTTAAAAAACTAGAAACAGAACTGCCATATGACCCAGCTATCCCACTGCTGGGCATACACACTAAGGAAACCAGAATTGAAAGAGACATGTATACCCCAATGTTCATTGCAGCACTGTTTATTATAGCCAGGACATGGAAGCAACCTAGATGTCCATCACCAGACGAATGGACAAGAAAGCTATGGTACATATACACAATGGAGTATTACTCAGCCATTAAAAAGAATACATTTGAATCAGTTCTAATGAGGTGGATGAAAGTGGAGCCTATTATACAGAGTAAAGTAAGCCAGAACGAAAAACACCAATACAGTATAATAACACATATATATGGAATTTAGAAAGATGGTAATGATAACTCTGTATGCGAGACAGCAAAAGAGACACAGATGTATAGAACAGTCTTTTGGACTCTGTGGGAGAGGGCGAGGGTGGGAGAATGGCATTGAAACATGTATATTATCATATGTGAAACGAATCGTCGATCCAGGTTTGATGCATGAGACAGGGTGCTGGGACTGGTGCACTGGTATGACCCAGAGAGATGTGATGGGGAGGGAGGTGGGAGGGGGGTGTTCAGGTTTGGGACCATATCAACACCTGTGGCAGATTCATGTCAATGTATGTAAAAGCCAATACAATATTGTAAAGAAAAAAAAATAACAATGATAAATGAACTGCTAAGTCAGTGGCCAAAAAAAAAAAAAGGTAACTGAAGGACTTCACATAGGTTACTTGCTTTTGAGTAGAAACTCATCATCTGCACATGATTTCAAATGCTTATTCTTGTAGGAGGAAGTAACAAGCCCTTCCTCTGAGCTCTGATTAGGCAACTATCCTGTATGGAATCATTTGTTTAGCCTGCCCCTGTGTTGTCAGCTTTGAGAGCCTAGCCAATACCCCTTAATTCTCAGAAGTCCAGGCTCAGCTCAAAGGCCCTGAGGGCCTCCTGAATGTTTTGTGAATGAGTGACTCCACATTTAAGCATTCATCTAGGAATAAGAATTCAAGGAATGCTGAAGATAGTATTTGTGAGCTAGACTTCAATTATAGAGGCAGTTGAGGGAATATATTGATGGCAAGGGTGTACGCTGACATTCATACTATATTAAATAGCTCACACAATGATTTGTTGAATGTTATTAAATTTCATTTCCACTGTAACATTGAGAATTAGAATGTATACCTATTTATGCATCAGGAAATTGAGGAGAACCAGCTAGTCGTACAGCCTTCTTCAAGCAGAATTGATGAGTCCAGCTACTTTAATTAGAACATTGTAGGACATAGCAACCTGCAATGTTTAGCTCATTTTCTTTATTGTCTAAATGTTCTTCTGCCAGTCGTCTTTTCTCTTCTCAATCTCACTGCTTTGTCACCATACTTTCCAGATGTGTTTTGTCCCCTCTGTAATTTTTCATACTTCTTCAACCATCAAACATCCACTAATTAATAGAAAAACCACGGATTTCCTTATGAGCCCTTACCCTCTTCTTTCCCTGACCTCCAACTATTCTCCCTGCCTTGCTCTTACCTTTATGCAGAATGTTGAAGGGGAATAACCTTAAGATATGAATTATAGTTTTGATTCATTACCCACTTAGGTCCTTGTTTTACATTCCAGTGTTCAGACTTCCCCTCCATCAGGTATTTCCAATAATTTTAAAAGTATTAACTAAAGTCATGCATGTGAAAACACTTAATACAGTCCTAAAGAACTAAAGAAATACATATTCTCTTTTACTCACATCTAAGGGAAAGTCCAGGGGACCATTAAGTAAGGTGTCCAGTTTGAAGAAATTGCAAGGAGAGGCAAAATTGCTGAAGAAAAGTGGCTCCAAGTGGGCTCAGAAATCAGTGAACCCTCCCCAAGAAACAAGGACCCCTGGACAGCACTCCAGACAAGAAGTCGGTAAGAGAAAATTTGGGGAGTTGCTCTAATTGGTTCCTCTAATTCCTGTAGAAAAGGTAAAAAGTATGGCGTAGGTGTGTGGTGTGGACTTTGGGTAGGCATGGGTTTAAGGTGGACTGATCTGAGACATGAAGTTAGCACTGGGACCTGAGGAAAATCTTATACATTTTCTGAGGTCCTGATTGTTCATCTGTAAAGTGAAGATAAGGATACATAACTCATACAGTGTTTGAAAGCATTACATTAAATGCAATACTGCTGACACATACAAGTGGTTCAATAAATCCAGGTGTGATAATAGGGACCATGCTTTATTAGTGTTTATGCCCAGATCTCTGCTCAATGTCTTATGTGTCATGTGCCCTTAACATTTATTTTCTGAATAGATGTGTCAGTGAACCATTTCCTAAGTAAGAAGGTTGGGAAGTAAAACCTACTAACAGGAAGTGCAGGAAGCTAACACTGAACTGGGCATCTGTGGAATCTCAGTATCCTGAACTACTAGATAAAGGTGGAACAAACAAAGTATAGAGAAGGGACTTTCTAGTGGTTAAGTGGTTAAGACTCCATGCTTCCACTTCAGGAAGTGTGGGTTCCATTCCTAGTCATGGAACTAAGATCCCACAGGCCATGCAGCGTGGCCAATAAATAAATAATGTAACATGAAAACAGTAAAATACAAAAGTAAAAGTTTGAAAAATAAATGGAAAGAAAAAGTTTTGACAAAGTGTATAGCTGACAAGTATGAGATCTCACAGATCACTGTTTTTTCTGATAAAACAGTGACTAACTCTCCAGACCCCACCATCCTTGCTTAGCTTCTGTTTTCCATCTTAGAACTCAGAAGAATGGAGACTGACATGAAGAGGTACAGTCTGCGAAAAAGAAAGGGCCATGTGTACCAAGAGGTCAGCGAGCCCCAGGATGATGACTACCTCTGTGAGTGACCCCGCTGGCCCATTCATGAAGGGGTTATGAGGCCTTGATCCAATAACTTCACTTCACCATTTGGTTCCCCTATCATCCCCTTCCTCTATGTCTTGGGGTACAGGATCGAGGCCAAATGCCATGAGTTCCCCAGTTCTTTCTGAAGGTCTTTACGACCACCAACATCACTATACCTCCCCTCATCCCTGTTGCTCTCACCTCCAGATTGTCAGGAGTGTCAGAACTTCTTCATTGACAGCTGTGATGCCCACGGGCCCCCAACCTTTGTAAAGGACTCTGTAGTGGAAAAGGGGCATGCCAACCGCTCAGCCCTCACTCTGCCCCCTGGATTAAGTATCAAACTGTCAGGCATCCCTGAGGCTGGGCTTGGAGTGTGGAACGAGGCGTCTCATCTGCCTCTGGGCCTGCACTTTGGCCCCTACGAGGGCCAAATCACAGATGATAAAGAGGCCATCAACAGTGGATACTCCTGGCTGGTGAGAAATAACCCTCTTTCTCTGTCCTCTGGCCACTAATCGCTTGTGTGTGTTGGGAGGGGTACTTCATATCTACATGCAAGGATGCAGATGGTAATGACATGGTCGGCAATGACACAGTCAGCCCTGTGTACTGTGTGCACTGGGCATGAACACAGATTCAGTTCAGTTCAATCGCTAGTCATGTCTGACTCTGCGACCCCATGAACTGCAGCATACCAGCCCTCCCTGTCCATCACCAACTGCCAAAATCTACCCAAACCCATGTCCGTTGAGTCAGTGATGCAATCCAACAATCTCATCCTCTGTAGTCCCCTTCTTCTCCTGCCCTCAATCTTTCCCAGCATCAGGGTCTTTTCAAATGAGTCAGCTCTTCACATCAGGTGGCCAAAGTATTGGAGTTTCAGCTTCAACATCAGTCTTTCCAATGAACACCCAAGACTGATCACCTTTAGGATGGACTGGTTGGATCTCCTTGCAGTCCAAGGGATTCTCAAGAGTCTTCTCCAACACCACAGTTCAAAAGCATGGATTCTTCAGTACTCATCTTTTTGTATAGTCCAACTGTCACATCCATACATGACTACTGGACTACATGAACACAGGACTTCTATATAAAGATCAGAGGAATGTGGGAGACAGTGGTACAGGCACACAGGACTTCTAGCTAAAGATCAGAGGAGAGGTGAGAGACAGCAGTACAGGCATACAGAAGTGACTCCTTCCTTGTGGAGCCCTTGCCTTCAATGTGCCAATAGACTTAGACTTAAAATTATGATTAAGGAGCTTACCATGTGGTCTGACTGGCAGCTGAATCCATGCAGGCTGAAGAGCAGAATGACAGCAGAGGGAAAAATTTATTCTATTACTTCCACCAAAAAAATAAATAAAGATGAAAGCTTGTATCTCTTTTCTGACATTCAGATCACCAAAGGGAGAAACAGCTACGAGTATGTGGATGGAAAGGACACGTCTTTGGCCAACTGGATGAGGTGAGTGCAGTGAGTCTGCAGTTTGTAGACTCCACTCCTCCCTGAAGCCCACACCCCTTTCCTTCTCAACCTGTCTCCCTCAATAGCTTTCACATCTTCTTTCCTCTTTTCCCTCCATATCATGCTCTTTCATTTCAAAATATGTTAGAAAGAAAGGAAGAAAAATATAACATGTGCCCTCAAAATATAAGTCTATATGCTCAACAAAACTGAGGTACTTGAAAACAACTTGAGGAGTCTAGATTCACCAGGAACACTTTAATTCACTTAATTGACACTTACCAAGCACCTTATGTCCCAGGTTAGACAGTGAACTTCATTACTGAAGCAGATCACACAACCCATGTCCTTTTGGAGAACATGCTGAAGACAGACATGAGCCAGTTGATTTTACAAATAGTAACCTTAATTTTTCTATTTTTGAAAAACTGCACAGTGCCAGGATAACCTAAAATGGGAAACCTTGAGTCCATGTGGGCAACAACCTCCCTAGGCTCGGTTCCAGTGAGAAGTGGGCCCTGAGGCCTGGGGAGGAATGTGGGGCAGAATGGCCATGAGCATGCCCCCTCTCTGAGGACCTCTCCTCTCATCAATGCAGACAGAAAGTGAATAAACTATTACTGTGGTGTGTCTCAAGCTATGTCAGAGCACTCTACAAGTTTCCATGGGAGGGGGTGGGCAAGTGAATAGGACCCTGGATACACATGGGGAGATTGGAGAAAAGCCTCGGGAGAAAAGGCAGGTTGGGGTGAGTGCTGAGGGATGCATGCTAGCCTAAGAGCACCAAGTCCTGTGAAATGAAAGAGAACTTAATTCAGAGTTTAGAGGAGCTGGAGGTCACCAGTCTTACTGACAGTCCAGGTGGAAACAAGTCTGGAACTGGGCTCTGTACAATGGCTAATTAGATAAGGAGAGGAAAGCATTCCAGCTAGGAAGAGGATGAGAAATAGGATCTGGAAATAGGAATTCACATGCCATGGTCGAAAGTGTGAACAGACAGTCCCCATGAGGGGCAGTGGGAGCCATGGTGGCCTCAGCCTGAAGGCAAGGAGCTGGGCATGGTCTGACAGTAGAGGGGACTCATCACCTGTGGTTTCTTTCCCTTTCTCGGCCTCAACCCCAGGTATGTGAACTGTGCCCGACACTATGAGGAGCAGAACCTGGTGGCCTTCCAGTATCATGGGCAGATCTTCTACAGAACCTGCCAGGTGGTCAGGCCTGGCTGTGAGCTGCTGGTTTGGTACGGGGACGAGTATGGCGAGAAACTTGGCATCAAGTGTGAAAGCAGGGGGAAGAGCATGTGTGCAGCCGGGAGAGTAGAGGGTCACCCCTCTTCCAGCACCCCACCCCATTCTGAGGAGCTTCCCAGATCCGATTCTGAACCATAGTACAATCTGGTGTAAAGTCAGTCAAGTCGCAATTAAAATTCCTCAGAATTTGATTCATTTCATGACTGTTATTAAAAATATTTATATTAAAATGTTAGTTCTAATTTTCAATACCTCATGCAAAAAATCTGTACCATCACCTTTTGCTGAAAGTCTTAGAAGCTAAAAGCAAGTTTTCTAGCACCTATCAGCACTCTCACCTTTACCTGTTTCTCCCTCATTTACTCCACATTTCTAAGTGACATGTGTACAGTGATTTGCATTCAGTTACTGTTTCAGGTTGTTGTCATGTGAGTTCATATTCTGTGCCAGTTAGGGCCCCATGCACTGAAACAGACAGAACCACTGCCTTGGGGCAGCATTGGATTCATACCAGACAGGGGCTGGTGCTCTGAGCAAAACTGGTGCAGGAAAAGTGCCTCAGATTAGAGTGAGCAGGGGGTGGGGTGTGGAGCAGGATGGTGTAGCAGAATCTCTGCAGAGATAACACCTCTGGGAAAGGATTTCACGCAGGAGAGCAGCCAGTGTTGCAGCCCCAGGGCCGGGAAGAGAGGTGATGCCAGTGGTCCTGGGAGGAAACACAGAGGGAGAGGAAGGAGGCTGGACAGAACACCAAAGCCTCAGCACCTGTGTCCATGTGCAGGCCCCAGGGGTCTTCCTGGATGACACAGAACAATCATGCGACTTTCAGCTGTAAGCAGTATATTCTTTGTGCCAAGATGATGATTCGGTTCATTTTTGGGAAGAGACAGCAGTGGGGAGTCCCCTCAGAGGTCAGTTCATTGCCAGACATGAGGGGAGAGGGGGCTGGCTGAAGATGCATGGGAGTGAGGGTGTGAGGAGTCTGGCTGGAGATGTATTTTTAACCAGGGCTTCCTAGTGCATGTTAAATGGACTAAGACTAAATGAAATAAATGAGCCTGCATTCACCCTGAACATGGCCTCTGAGAGGTCTATGACACACCAAAGCAACCATTATTCTGCATTCACCCAGTGGACAGCCTCTGAGAGATCTGTGACAGGTAAGAGTGACCACAAGGCTGCAGTCACCCATCTTCTTAATGTCCCCGTCTTAAAGAGAGTGTTTGCCCAGCGGTTAGTGGTATAAACAGGCATGTAAAGCTTTTTAGAGCACATGACTCACCAGGGGATAATTAAAGTAAGCAGGACACACCTCGGTGATTGGTGTCCTCAAGACAATACCCATCAAAGAAAGACCCCATGGAAAGAGCCACCCTTTGAAGCCAAATGGATCGAAGTCAGTGAGTCTCCACCCTCAGGAGTGTGGGTCCAGGTGAGTAGGTGACAGACACTACCCAGCTTAGCTGGATGGTAGCCAGTGGCGTCCGTACTGTCCAGAAGCAGCTTGGTTCAAGTCTAAGGACTTCACAGGAGGCTACCCAACCACTTCATGTGTGGGACCTCAGGTAATGTCCCTGATTTATGGCTGGGGAGGTTGAAGAGGGGATGCACTCAGAGTTCCTGGTCCCCTTGGGCATTTGTTACTCAGGCTCACCATCCCTGCCTTCCTGGGGACCACCATCTCTGCCATGTCTGTCATCATCTATTCCATTCCCCCTTCCCAGAAAAGCTGAGATCTGGGTAACAGTGCTGGCAGGACCCATGCAGGCAGGATCTCTGTCCCCCCACTGTTTTTGAAAGGGCACGTTTCACAAGGTGGTGGTAAGCCTTTCAAGAGCAGAGCACGTTACATGCTGAGAGCCTGGTCTGACTCAGGAAGAAAGCTCGGAGGGACCCCTTGTCCCCAACACAGTCAAGTGCTTGGAGCTGAGAGGAAAGGGGGAGTGAGGGCCGGGCTCCAGGAAAACTCAGGGACTGGGCCCCAGCCCCCCTCCTCCTCTGGGGTTCAGCCCTCCCAACAATCAGATGTGAGTTATGTAAGTTCTCCCGAGAGGCACATGCGCCCAGTTCATGGCCCTAATTTTGTGCCAGGACATATGGGGGTTCTCAGAGCACCAGGGAGGGCCTGATGGGCAGGGAAGCCCAGGGGATTTGGTCACCAGAGAGGGCCCATGACAGCACTGCCTTAACCTGGGGCTCCAAGACCCAGGGCTCTTGTTTGAGTCACACTTGTGTGGTGGTGTCTGCTGTCTGCAGGCCGCACTGCATCTGTGTCCCCACAGACCAAGCTCTGACAGAGCTATGGGCTTGGCTGGAGTGCTGGGGATGCTTGGTAAAGGACAGACAATACCAAGGTCAGAGCACTGCACAGGAAGTCTCTGTGAGTGGTTGAGAAAGGCCAGAGTCCCACCTGCCCCTGCTTGGAGGACGTGGATGTTCACCTGAGAGACCAGAGAGATCCCCATGCCTCCGACAATGGCCCCAGAGGACAGGCTAGCAGCATGCTGCCAGAACAAGGGTCGCCCAGGACACCAGGCAGGATGTGCACTGGGCAGTGGCAGAAAACACTCCAGGCCACATGCAGGCCCAGTGACCCTGGGCAGACACAGACGGCCTCAGACTGTGTCAGCACCCTGACTTCAAGACCAGGGAGCTCCTGGGTGAGGGAGAGGTGGGGTCTCCCAGCACCTTGAAGACGTGGGCCAGCTTGTACTGCAGATTCTTTATGGTGCTGGTCTTCGATTCCAGAGTGACTGAGGAGAGGAAGGTGTCAGGGAAGTGTGGCCTGACTCCACCACAGGAACATCCACATAGGAGGCACTGCCGTGGGAAGGCTTCTGAGTGAGGTCCCGGTGTGTGTCCACCCCCACCCCCAGCCAGCCTTGGGGCTGGCTGCCTCAGGTCACCCCATTGGCCAGGACCCTAGAGCCAGGCCTGACCACACAGAGTCCCCTGTCCACATCACCCACTCTTTCTGTGACATCTCCCAGGTCAGAGGGCAGAGAGACGAGGCCTGGCTCCAGGCAGGGTGTCTGCCAGGTGTCTGGCCTTCCGGCCCCTGGGCACCAAGGCCTCGTCTGTCCCTTCCCAGCAGCGCCCAATGACAGGGACAGCCCAGCCCAGGGGAATGCCACACACCACCATGGAAACACCAGGGAACAGACACCCAGGCTGCGCCCAGAAGTCCCTCCCAGGGAAGCCTTCCCAGCACCCACCACACAGGCCACCACAGACCTTCTTCTCCTGTTGTGGCTTCTTCCAGCTCATCTTAGTGTCCAGGCAGATGGCAGCTGTGGCCTTGGCTAAGAGGCCAAGCTGCAACAGGGAGTGGACTCAGGCTAGGATGGCTGGAAGACCAGGAAGGGGCTGGGGAGACCTTGAAGACACTGGAGCCAGGAGACCACGGAGCACACTGGCCTGGGTGCTCTGGCCAGGAAACCACGACGGCCCCTCCCGGAGGCTGAATGAGGGTCTGCACTGCAGGGGCGGAGCCCCATCTGCAGCCCTCAAGGCCTACCTCCAGCTGGCAGGACATGAGTGTCAGGACTGAGAGGTCCAGGTTGGAGGCCGCCAGCACCTCGCTGAACTGCACCTCCTCCTTCGAAAGGGCGGTGGCCCATGCCTACATCTTGAGCTCCAGGATGAGGTCCTGAGGCCTCCATTCTGTTGAACCTCCAGGATGCCCACGGTGAACTTCCAGGGACCCTTTCTCCCTTCATTCTACATAAACACAGAAATCTGTATCTGTAACCTACATGTGTAACTCTAGGAGAGCATCCACACAAATAATCTTTCACTGTATACACAAAATCTGAATCTCATATACATAATCCAGAGGACCTGATACTCAGCCATCTGCTTTACTTCTAGGGGAAAAAAATCTAACAAAGGGTATAGATCTCCCATAGATTCATCATACCTGAATCAGGCGGCTGTATGCTGACAACAGTCACAGCACTGCAAATTGACTATACTGCAACATAGCAAAGGCATGGTATTAAAGAGAAGGAAAGAAAACCAGTGCCTGTTTTATTCCCCCCAGACTCCCTGACTGGGGCTGCTACCCCATCCCTGGAGCCTAACCAGGCTTAGGTCCCACTGCTTGACTGGGGTGGGTTCGAGAGAGCCTGGCATGGTGCCCAGCATTGAACCCTTTTTAAATGTTTACTTTCTGCTTTGTTCCAGCTTGGACCAGCCTCCCCAGTGGTATCCAGGCGTCCAGGGACTTGGGAACAAATACTACTAAGCCACCACGTGCCTTGGTGCTGGGCATTCCAGCTCAAGCCTCCTTCCCAGCAAATTGTCACCCCTCATTTTTGTGAAAATGAAAAATACCTTCCATGAAGTTGTGATGCTGTGTGTTGGAAATATAACTGAAAGTTCTATGATAAATGTGCTGATTATGGAACACATTTAATCCAGCTTTCTATGAAACACTGGTGACAATTCCTTACATTTGTTTCACACTTCAGTTTATATCAGGTTTCTGTTTGTAGTCTTTTCAGTGTTGCTTCCTAGTAATCAATTTCAGAGGTTTTTCAAGAAATCCTCTGGGCTCTTTCTTTAGCAGCTCTGGTCTGGCCTCTGGCCCTGGGACCAATATAGGTCCCTCAGCTTCTTGGAGCCAGATTAACCCCCACCTTTCAGTCCCGCTTTCCAGAGTTGTAACCAGTCTTGGCAACCCACTCCAGTATTCTTGCCTGGAGAATCCCATGGATGGAGGAGCCTGGTGGGCTACAGTCCATGGGGTCGCAAAGAGTCAGACATGACTAAGCAACTTCACTTTCACTTTCACTTTCAAGCAGTCTTAAAGAGCACTCCACCCCTCCCACACACCAGCAAGCAGATAGCTGTGTCTAGAGCTCAGCAAGTACCACAGACTAGACCCCAGCACTCCTGGAAAATGTGGGGTAGGGCAGACAGATGGCAGGAAGAAGGGGTGCTGGGCAGTGTTCATGGTCAGGCCTGGGAGCTGTGGTTCCTGCCCAGACCTCGCATAAACCTGAAGCTTTCTGACCCTCATCCCATCCTGGTGGGCCTTTCCATCCCTCTGTCCTCAGAGGTCTCTGCCCATGTGCTCTTTCCCCAAACCTGGCTTTTTTTTTGGAGGGGAGGCTTGGAAATCTCATGGATAGAGGAGACTGGTGGGCCACAGTCCATAGGTTCACAAAGAGGCTGACATGACCTAGCCACCACTCAACAACAACAAGTAGATGAGAAAGTGAAGGAAGGTTAAAGAGAGAGAGAGAATAAAAACCAATGCAAAATCCTGTCACTGTCTTTAGTAGGTAATTGAGGACCTGTCATCAACCGTAGAAACTTTCAGATGAACACACAGTTGGAAAGTGTACTGTGTTCCTACATCCTACCATGCGCATTCCTGCTATAATCTGACAGCAAAGACTTGTGAAATAAGAACAATAATCGTCATGATAATCAATCCCTGATATTCATGACTATACTCTTCATTCTTAACATGTATTTGTTGAATATGTAATCGGTGTTAGGCATTCTCTAGGGGCTTCCCTGGGGGCTCAGACAGTAAAGAATCTGCCTACAATGCAAGGGACCTGACTTCAATCACTTGGTGGGGAAGATCCCCTGGAGAAGGAAATGGCTGAAGGCTAATGACTCTAGGTCTTCCAATCACTAGAAAACTGCCAGCCCCACAGAACATTAATAGGCAAGTGCCCTCCCAAAGGCCTCCATCTCAACACTAAGACTAAGCCACACCTGAAAGCCAGCAAGCTGTAGTGCCAAAAACCCTTCACCTATCCTTCAGCCAAATAGGGGCACAAACTTGCACATCAGTAAACAGGCTGCCCAAAGCCATACTGAACCCATAGACACCCCAAACCACACTACTGGACCCAGCCACTGCCCTTCAGAAAGACAAGATCTAGCTCCACCCACCAGAACACAAATAAAAATCCTCCCAACCAGGAAACCTTCACAAGGCATTGGTCCAACTCCACTCAGGTCACCACTAAGACCACACCAGCTCCATCCATGCCAGGTCAGCACACCAACATCTGACCTCCATTCATACCAGATCTTCACACAGACCACTCAATGTCCATCCATGCCAGGTCAGCACACAGACCACCGAAACTCCATCCATGCCAGGTCACCACTAAGAACACCCCAACTCAAACCATGCCAGGTCAGCACACAGACCACTCCAACTCCATCCATGCCAAGTCAGCACACAGACCACCCCACGTCCATCCAACAAGGTCAGCTCACAGACCACAGTACCACTATCCCTCTGACTGATAATGATAAGAGGCTTATGGAAGCGTCCTCATGGGAGAGACTGACTGTGGGGAAAACAGGGTCTTGTTCTGATAGGGTGGGCCATGCTTAGTAAATCTTTAATCCAAAGTGACAAAATGCCAGAATAGAAGGACATGTGCTCAACTTCTCCTGTGAGAACTCCAAAATATAACTCACTGCTGAACAACCATCAACAGGAGAATATTGGATCCCACCAAAAAAAGCTACCCCATGTCCAAGTGCAAAGGAGAAGCTCCAGCAAGATGGTAGGAAAGGCAAAATAGTGTTCAGAATCAAATCCTATACCTGCCAGAGAAACTCAAGGGTGCTCAAGCAAAACCTTGTGTAATCAGGGGACCCTACAGAGACTGACCAGACTTGCCTTTGAGTGTTTGAGCATCTCCTGTGGAGGTGCGGGTCAACAGTGGCCTGATGCAGTGGCAGGGGCTCTAGGTGCAGCAGTCCTGGGGGTGGCATAAGACCTCTTGAAGGAGGTCACCATTAACCCAACATAGAGATGCTGAGCAGATGACCCACAAACTGCAGAACCATTACACCAAAAAAAATTCTTGCACTGTTAAGAAAGTTCTAGGACCCACAGCAGATTTCCCAACCTGGGGATCTGGCAAAGGACAGAGAACCCCAGGGAATTTGACTTTGGAAGCCAGTGGGATTTGATTACAGAACTGCCACAGAACTGGGGAAACAGACTCTTGGAGGGCACAAACAGAACCTTGTGTGCACCAGGAGATAGGAGAAAGGAGCAGTGTCCCCAAAAGAGACTGACCCAGGCTTGCCTGTGAGTGTCCAGGAGCCTCTGACAGAGGTGTGGGTTGGGGGTGGCCTGCTGAAGGGTCGGGGGCACTGAGTGCAGCAGTGCGTGCATGGGATCTTTTGAAGGAGGTCGCCATTGTCTTCATTACCTCCACCATAATTTGGTCTCAGGTCAAACAACAGGGAGAGCCATAGCCCCGCCCATCAACAGAAAGCCATGTTGATGGGCATTCAATATTCACAAGGTCCAAGGGTTTCTAAATAAACAGCAATTGATCTCCTGGAGTCTCCTGAGGGGTCATCAAAAAAGAATTCATAACTGAGTAGACCACCACAAAGCCAATTTTAACAGGTACCTTTAACTCACACATTAAAAAAAAAATCACATGAAAAGATGTCAACACTGCTAAATATTAGGGAAGCACGTTCAGTCTCACCTCACACCACCAATCAAAATGGTGACTGTCAAGCACTCTACGAAGGTTAAATTCACTACATGCCATGAAGAAAAGCAAACCCTCCACCTCCATTGCTGGAAATTAAAATAGGTGAGAGCCACCATGGAGGAGAGTATGGACGTGCATCAACAATGAAAATGAGAGTGAAATTAGAATATCCCTCAAACCATACACAAAAGTAAACTTCAAAGAAGATAAAGATCTAAATGTAGGAATGGATACTATGCAAATTTGAGGACAATATAGGGGGGCAGGCTGTAACCCCCATCAGAAGGGGTCATATTCAGCACACATCTGTTATTTCCTCTTGGGCTACTGGGTTCTTCCGCCTCCCAGACAAGCTACCACATGTTGACAGGATATTTTACTGTGTTTAGAATTATTTTCTAAACCAAGTTTTATTTCCATAAGTAAATCAAGTCTCAAAGGTAGAAAGAAGAATCAACAAAAGCACTCCTCCCACCCAGGTGCCCCATCTTTCCAAATCAAGGAAAAGTGAAAGTGTTGATTGTTCAGTCATGTGGGACTCTTTGTGACCCCATGGGCTACAGCCCACCAGGCTCCTCCGTCCATGGGATTTTCCAAGGAAGAATACTGGAGTGGGTTGCCATTTCCTTCTCTAGGGGATCTTCTCAACCCAGGGATCCAACCGGGGTCTCCTGCATTCCAGGCAGATTTTTTTACTGTCTGAGTTACCAGGAAAGCCCAAATCTGCATCAAATGTCCTCACAAAATATGTACCTTTATATTTCGTCCCTCACTTCCTTCCTCTTATGTGTCTCCCCAGAGATTTTTTTTTTTGAACACACATACATTTTCTAGAAATGTATTTTCATTAGTCCCAATTTATTGAACAAATGATAAAATACTCCATGTACTATTCTACACTTTTTTAGCTTAAGAATATGTCCTGGAGAGCTTGCCAGATCAGTAAAAAAACTGCATTTTCTTCTTCTAGCCAAACAACATTTCATTACAGTACCATTGTTTGCTGGACATTTCAAGTGGCTGCTTCCAATCTTTTGCCATTACAACATGGCAGTGAGTCATCTTGTGTCACACAGCTGTAACAGTTTTCACTTTCAGGGTAATTGGCCCACAGTGGAACTGCCAGGTCAGAGGGTATCAGGCTGGTATTGACAGGCAGTGCCAGGATGCCCTCCATAAGGGCTGTGCCAACTTTAATTTAAATAACCTCTGTCTTTCCTGTTAATTAAAAACAAATACGTTGAATTTCCTTAAGAAAATTTCCACCTCACAGAAACAGAGGTTACAGAGGGCAAAGAACCACTGTGAACAGCCCAGTGAACAGTCTCCATAAAGCTTCTGGAAGGACCTTGTTTAGGTCTGAAAGGCCTTGTCACAGTCTCCCCACCCACCCCTCTCTGCTTGTCTGGTTCCCTCCACCTCACCCTCCAGGCTGGAGCTGCATGTCCCCCACCACACCGACTGACTGACATCCCCACTGGAGATGGAGGAAGGGGTGAGCCTTCATCTGCAAGGCAACCCGACTCAGAAGAGCCCATGGTCAGGGCATCAGAGCAGCCAGGTGTGCAGGGCAGCTGGCACGTGGAGCTGGTGTCTACTCTCAACCATGACATGTGAGGTCTGGCAAGGCCTCAGCCAGCAGGGAGATGCAGAAGACAGAAACAATGCCAGGACAGGGCTGAGGGTAAAGATGGTGGCCTGTGCTGGTCATGGAAGAAAGGGCAACTGTGGTCTAGCCACTCACACCTCCATCCCTCTCCTTCCAGCTTGGGGCACTGCCTGGCGCCGTCTATGCATCGTGCTAGAAATATGCCCCAAACACTGGAAAACCAGGTGAATTCAGAGAGAAATCTGGATGTTTGGTTCCTCACAAAAACACCTGCTGACCCTGGGCCCACAGCCAGGTGCCCTGGCCCCAGCCCCCCCTGGCCACACCACACAGCCACTGTACCCTGGCCTGCCTTGGAGCCACCTCAGCTTGCTGATCGGCACTGACCTACAGCTCTGGACACTTCCTCCTCCCACATGCCCTCAGTCATCCCTGGGCTGAACCACAGCAGTTATCTAAGTGTCTCCCTGTGGCAAGCAGGGCACCATGGCAACAAACTCCACGTAACCTCTGCCTGTGCTGGTGCCACCGTCCAAAAGCAAGCAGCTCAGCTACCAGGGCTGTTGATTTACAAACCCGGGCCACAAGCCAGTGCCCTGCACATGACACCTTGCCCCACAAGGGAGGAGGTGGGTGTTCATTGAGCGAGAACTTGTTCCATTAGAAGCTCAGTCAACCAGGGTGTGCAGGGCCAGCGCTGGGGTCTCCTCCACACACCTGGGGGACTGTCTTTAGTGATAATGTTCAACGAGACCAGAGAGCTGACGTGGTCCACAAAATCAGTGCCTTCATGCCGGCAGAGCTTCAGGCTGAAGACTGACTGGACTGAACCGAGACAGTCCAGAAAAAGTACCCATCCCTCCTACGACCTACCTCAATGCCACAGGCACACTTCCCACATTCATGGCCTGCTGGCTTTCCATTTGCCTGTGCCCATGACTTTGGTCCACCTGGAGCTGAATTTGTATCCTAAAAGAAGGAAGGGAATGAGAACAGGGCTGCTGTCCACACCCTGACCATGTTGGAGCAAGGTACTCTGAGGCTACATTGCTGTACCCACTACCACCAGCCAGGCAGGACCCAACCACACATGCTTGCCACATATCCTTCCACTCAGGAAGCAGCCCAGGCTCAGGAAGCACTGACCATGTGACAGATGTGGAGCAGGCCAGAGGGCAAGCAGCCAAGCCAGTGTCACACCCTGGAACAAGCACCCCCACAGAACTCCTCTATCTTGACCCAGGGACAAGACCAAACCCCAACTCTAGTGCATGCTTTAAAAACTGTGCTGCTGCTAAGAGAACACATGCGTGGGAAAGCTGACATGCCTGCTGTGTCACTGGCCAGCCTGGCATCACTTCCCACAGCTACTGTCATCCCCCAAGGCCCTACTCTGCAAGCCCAGCCTTCCGCTCCCTCCTCATCTGGGCTCGCCAGCTCAGCACACCTTTGCTAAAAGCTCCCTACATGCAGGCCAGGTGGCAGGCACACTGGAGTCACCTGGGTTAGACACCTAGCTAGGGAGGGAGCACCAGCAATTGTCCCCACTCTGTCTGGGTCCAAAGCCCCTTCAGGTCCCCAACCACTGAGCTCAGCTGCCTTGTAGGAGACAGGAAGAATAAAAGAAAAGCAGGCCCCGGCAAGGACCACAAAAGAAATTTCTAATTATTGACAAACTGGATGCTATAAGGCTCGAGTCTTGGAACAAGTCCAGAGGGAACAGCTCATAATCTTGAAAACAAGATATGATCCTGGGGTCGAAAAACTGACCCCAGACTGTTTCTCAACTGGCGTCTCAGAGTCACATGTTTTACGTATCTGGTGGAAAAGCTATAGATAAGAATATTAGTCTTAGTTACTGATTTGTTATTGATTACTGTTTCCTAATTACTCAATGGTTAATGATTATTTTGTTATAGTTTAACTCCCCACTTATTCTTTCATTCATGGCTAAAAGTATAATAAAGCTGGCTTGGATTCAGTTTTGGCACCTTCACCTTGGAGCTGTGTTGGTCCCCTGATCCTTCGCTTTTCTCTGAATTCTTGTGTCTCGTTTCTCATTCTCTCGCCATATCGCGCTTTTTTTTTTTTTAATTTTATTTTATTTTTAAACTTTACATAACTGTATTAGATTTGCCAAATATCGCGCTTTTGGAAATCCTGCTTGTCGACCCGAACGGGGATCCGAAAGTGAATCCAGCCTCCGAGGCTAGCTCCTAGCGGCAGAGAATGCAGGGAAATCAGGCCAGCTCGGTGGACAAGGAAAGTACTTGGTAAATACACCCCTGCGGATTTGTCAATCAGGGTAACAATGGGGCAAAATCCTTCTAAGCATAGTGACTATATGCAAGTGTTAAAAACTTTGTTAAAAAGTTCGGAGGTTGAGTTTTATAGTTTCTGGTCTTATGTTTAGATCTTTAATTCATTTTGAGTTTATTTTTGTGCACGGTGTTATAATATCATATATGAAACGAGTCACCAGTCCTGGTTCGATGCACGATACTGGATGCTTGGGGCTGGTGCGCTGGGATGACCCAGAGGGATGGTATGGGAAGGGAGGAGGGAGGAGGGTTCAGGATGGGGAACACATGTATGCCTGTGGCGGATTCAGTTCAATATATGGCAGAACCAATACAATATTGTAAAGTTTAAAAATAAAATAAAATTAAAAAAAAAAAGTTCGGAGGTTGAGATTTCTCACTCTTCTTTTAAAGAATTGTTTTCTGCCATTGAAAAATATTGCTACTGGCTAGATCCAGATAAAGGGACTTTGAGGCATGAGGAATAGCAAGAAGTTATGCGTTGCCTGCGCCCAATGCAGCGAAAAGATTCCTTTGTCTGTATGGTCAGTAGGGAATCTTATTAGCACAGCTTTAGGACCACTGCAATCCAAAACCTCGGATTCAGGGGATTCTGTAGAACAAATACAAGAACAAATGGAGGAAATGAATTTATATGATAACATAGGTGATGAGGAAGAGAAACTATCAATAAAATTGAAAAATAAGAGCTAAAAGAATGATAGAAGTCAAGAACAGATCTTTCTCTCTCGACCAACTGCACCTTTGGTCAAGCCCCTTCCTTTCAATCCTGAAACCCCTTGGGATGGTGGATTTGCTTTTAAACCACAGATAACTGTGCCTAATAAAATGACACCTTTACAAAAGGGAGTTCGTATGGCACAATTGCAGGGGAATGAAGATGCTTTAGTTCTCCCTGTGGCTATAACTCAAATCCCACCAGATCCTCAATTTCCACAAGGAAGAATACATTATGATTATAATGCCATAGCATTTAAAACCATAAAGGAGATAAAACAGGCATGTACCCAATATGGAACTGATTCTCCTTATACCATGGGACTAATTCAGGGACTTTCACAAGCTGAACAGTTAATTTCTTATGATTGGGAAATGATAGCCAGAACTTGCCTATCCACCTCATAATTTTTACAATTTAGGACCTGGTGGCAAGATGAGGCAAATCAACAAGCTTGCCAAAATGCAACAGCAAACCCACCAGTTGATATAACACTGGATCAATTAATGGGTAGTGGGGCACATTTTGGCATTCAAGCTCAGTTACAATGATGATCAATTACTCACTCAAGTGAGAATGATATGTTTAAAAGCCTGGGAGAGACTAAATCCACCCAGACAAGCCTTAATTTCATTTACCCAAATTAAATAATCAAATGGGGGACCTTATGTAGATTTTATTGCCAGGCTACATCAAAATTTAAATAAAACAGTCTCACAACCTGGTTTGAGAGATATGCTGATACAAGTTCTTGCTTATGACAATGCTAACTCAGAATGTAAAAAGGCGATTCAGCCTCTCAAAGGACATGGTGCCCCTCTAGAAGAATATCTTAAAAGTTTGCTGGTATACCTGTGGCAGATTCATTTTGATATTTGGCAAAACTAATACAATTATGTAAAGTTTAAAAATAAAATAAAATAAAAAAGTTTGCTGGGATATTGAGTCAGAACCATATAAAATGCAACTTCTGGCTCAAGCATTGTCTAAGGCTAATAAAAAGACAGATATGAAATGTCACCAATGTGAAAAATTAGGACACATTAAAATAGACTGTAAAGGAAGAAGAAGGTAGTCAGTTGATAAATTATACTATTGGCTCTGATGCCACTCCTATTTGTATTGGTTTTGGAAGTATATGTCTTAAAACAGGATATCAAAAGTGGCTGTCAGTTGTCAAAGAATCAAATGAGGATAAGACGTCCCTCTTTCTGTTAACTGCCCTTACTTTTTTAGAAAAAGAAGAAACCTCCAGCATGATGAATCCACCTGACCTTCCTGATTGTGTTCCTGAAATTAGCCATGGTATTGAAAATTGGTTAAGATGGAAATTATGTAAAGGATCAAAAGGTGACTTATTATTAAATGTTGCAGAAAGCTCCATTATCAATTTGGGACCCTGCTTCTGCTGCTGCTGCTGCTGCTAAGTTGCTTCAGTCGTGTCTGACTCTGTGCGACCCCAGAGACGGCAGCCCACCAGGCTTCCCCGTCCCTGGGATTCTCCAGGCAAGAACACTGGAGTGGGTTGCCATTTCCTGAGGAACCCCTAAATGTATAGAATCTAAAAAGTCTTCCCCATGGGTATATAATGAAAAGACAATTAGTACTTATGGTAGTCAACCCCTCATATGGCACGGGGTAGGATTAGCTCCCCCTGTGCCTCGTCTAGATCATTATCCTAGTTATGATGAATTATGGAAAATACCCATGGCATTAAAAGAACTAATTGCTTGGAAGGGACAATATACTGCATATATTTTAAATAACCCAAAAGCTACCTTTAATTTTACAAAAAACTCTACCCACACTATTCAGACTTGTGTAAGAATTCCTTTTGTTTTTATGATCAGACAAGCAAAATATGATTCCAATTTGGGATTAGTAACATGTATTAACTGTTCATTTCATACATGTATAAATAATACCATTCCTTTTGATGAAAGTTGGCAGAGTATTTACATTCTTAAAACCAGAACTGGCATATGGGTTCCGGTTGATTTACAACAACCTTGACAAGAAAGCCCTACGTTATATGTTATTTAAGAAATATTGAAAAATCTTAAACATGTTAAACATTTTCTGGGATTACTAATTGCTGCCATCTTAGACATTATTGCTATTACCACTATTGCAGCCATAGCTGGAATGGCTCTTCATAAATCTGTACAAACAGTTCATTTTGTACAAAAATGACATAAAGATGCTGATGTCCTTTGGACCACTCAACAAAAAACTGATGGAAAGTTGGCCTCCCAAGTGGCCAACCTTCAACAATCTGTTATTTTTTTAGGAGATCAATTAGTCAGTTTACAAAAACAGGTGAGACTAAGATGTGATTGGAACTATACTTCCTTTTGTGTAACGGCTTTCAAATACAATAAGACACAATTCAATTGGGATAAAGTTAAACAACAACTATTGAACCAAGGTAATATTTCTGTAGATATTCAAGATCTACAACAAGATATATTAAAAGCTTTTAATAAATATCTTGATGTAATTTCTGGATCATATTTTCTTGATACTGTTGCTGATAATCTTTCTTCTTTTAATCCCTTAAAACAGATCAAGACATTTGGATACCGAATTGCTCTGGTTATGGGAGTGCCATTAATTATGTATTTGTGTTTCTGTATAGTCTGGAGAAGAACGATCAAGTGACAAAGAAGCCAACAACAGCAACTAGCATTTCTCACCATTTCTCATCACGTGCAAAATCAAAAAGGGGGAGATGTAGGAGACAGGAAGAATAAAAGAAAAGCAAGCCCCGGCAAGGGCCACAAAAGAAATTTCTAATTATTGACAAACTGGATGCTATAAGGCATGAGACTCTTGGAACAAGTCCAGAGGGAACAGTTCATAATCTTGAAAACAAGATATGATCCTGGGGTCAGAAAACTGACCCCAGACTGTTTCTCAACTGGCATCTCAGAGTCACATGTTTTACGTTATGTGGTGGAAAATCTATACATAAGAATATTAGTCTTAGTTACTGATTTGTTATTTTTAATATAAATTTATTTATTTTAATTGGAGGTTAATTACTTTACAATATTGTATTGGTTTTGCCATACATCAACATGAATCCACCACAGGTGTACACGTGTTCCCCATCCTGAACCCCCCTCCCTCCTCCCTCCCCATACCATCCCTCTGGGTCGTCCCAGTGCACCAGCCCCAAGCATCCAGTATCATGCATGGATATTGATTACTGTTTCCTAATTACTCAATGGTTAATGATCATTTTGTTCTTGGGCCCTGAAGGCCACATGAGTTATAGTTTAACTCCCCGCTTATTATTTCTTTCACGGCTGAAAGTATAATAAAGCTGGCTTGGATTCAGTTTTGGCACCTTCACCTTGGAACGATGTAGGTCCCTGATCTTCACTTTTCTCTGAATTCTTGTGTCCCGTTTCTCATTCTCTTGCCATATCACGCTTCCGAAAACCCTGCTTGTTGAGCTGGTCTCGACACTGCCTCTTCCAGCAACATGACTTAACAACTGAAGGTAAAGATACACAAAACCGAGTTGATGCAGCGAGATGTCTCATCACTCACTGGACAGGATCCCAGATCAAAAAATTTCCTCCTCCCATCTTCCCCCAGTTGCCACCTCCACACACACTCAGGGCAGATGGCAGTCTCTCCAGCCTCCAAGTCAGAGCTGACCAGGAGCAACAACCCATTTATCACAGACTTTCCCTGAGTAGCCTGGAATGCCCACAAGCCCTGGTGGGGCTGAACAGCTTGGGGTGGGGGTTGGGCCCCCAGACCAGGAGGCAGAGGCCCTGGGTCACTGTTATCCCACACCCACCCCTTGGGGTCTGCAATCACAGGACTCCTGGCCCTCACCCACCAAGGGCACTAAACTGGAAGAGAAGGCCTACGGGGCCAGCTGACAAAGGCTTGATTACTATGCCCAGAGTTGTACTGCCTCTGAGATGAGGTTTCAAACCCGGAAAACACTGGTGGTCTCTTCCCCTCACCATCTCTGCAGGACAGGAAAACCAGGAAGCGACAGACACAGGGGCCATAGGTTGACTCCAGGACAAGGCCTGACCCGACACCTGACAGTCCCACAGCACCCGTTCTCCCCAGGAGGCCAGGCCATGTGTGACGGGGACACAGCGAGCTCATCTCTAACACACTCGCAGAGCCAGCTCTGACATAGAGCCAGGGCTGCATAAACAACCAAGGCCCCTTAACCGCACTCAGTTTCAAACCTGGGCAAGAGACACAAACTCCATGCTACCCACTAATCCACAGGCCCCAGTGGACTTAAGCTGGTGAACATGGAGTCTCACACACATGTGGATTTTTTTTCTTCTTCTTTTCCTTTGATTTAAAAACACAGTTCAGTGTTGGCTGGAGGAGGGTGTCCCTCTGGCAAAGTCATGAATGTTCCCCACAGAGTGGTTCTTTTCTAGAGAGCCAGCAAGTGCCCAGTATCTGTCCAGATTTCTAGTTATCACCTGCTGGCCTCTGTAACCCACAGATGCTGACGGACCAAGTACACTACAAGCTCTTGATTAAATCATGCCTTTCTGTTTAGAGAGGTGTCTGAAATGTGTCAACAAATGAAGGATTGAGCTCATTAGTCCACAAAGCTTGTTCTGAGAAACACTAGTCCCCAGAGATAGTCTACTAAAAGACATTTCCAAGGACAAGTAAAGTTGGGGATTGCGGTCCACAATGTCCTTCCCCTGGAGACACAGGACACATCAGCATACTAAGACACAGAGAGAAAGTCTGACAGTAAGAAAACCCAGTGAAAATGCCTGCTTTGTTTTGTTTTCCAAACTCACCAGACTGTTGAACCTCCTGTGGCCTAGCACTGGCTGTCTCTTTATGGCTGTTGTTTCCAGGGAGACACTGAGGGCCCCGATCTAGCATGCAGCTGCCCAGGTTACTCACCTCGAGCTAAGCCAACAGGAGTCGAACTAGACATCTACATTCTATCCTGAATCTGGGGTCTTTCTTGAAAGTCACTCTTCAGGTTGGCCTCTGGAATGGCCAGGTCACGCAGAGCTACCCTTCTCAGTGATGGTGTCCCCAGCACCTACCTCCTGACTGATCGACTGTCTCAGCTTCTGCAAACTGGAGGCAGATTTCTGCAAACCTGGCTGTGGCAGCAACTCTGGTGGCTGAGAGGCCATAACACTGGAACTGGACAAAGGCAGGACAGACGTGAGGATCAGACAGGCCATGGCTCAGGGTCCCTCCACATTCTGACCTCCTCTGGCGGATAAAAATACCTCCCCTCAGCAGACTCCTAGGCTGGCCAAGAGAATGAGAAACTGGACAACATGTGAGGTCTGCTCAGTGACCCCTAACAGGACAGCCAGTCCTCTGCCTTCCTTCACAGCCTTCTGCTTGCAAAGACTGAAAGCTCACTGTGAACAGCAAACAGGTGGACAACAAAGTGACGGAGGATCTGCCATGAGGGCGGCTACAACAGTGGTGGAAGGGGCCCCGATTCTCACTCCTGACCAAGGGTTCACAGCTCCTCGGACCGACCACTCTGAAACAGGAGACTTTCTTTTAACCTTCTTTTGGTTTATGAAAAAAAAAATACATGCTCAAGGTAAAAATAAACACATACAACACAGAATGCGTCACCATCTCATCCTCCAGAGAGAAACTCAAGCAGATTTTTTTCTACACATCAGCATAGTATTTTTTTAACACAAATGGGGTAACACCACACATACACCTCAGTAACTTGTGTTTTACTCAATCCCTGACATCTTTCTATGACAACACATGTGGATCCACCACTTTCTTCTAATGACACAGGTGGATGGCCAATCTCCAGATTCTCTTCCATGACAGATAAAACCACAACGAACTTTTCTGTGTATTTCTCTGTGCACACTGTGTGTAAGCAGTCCCACAATCTAAGTTTTCAGAAGCCAGACAGCTGGATTGAAATACTTTTAAAGTTTATAAGATTCTGTGGGGCTGCCCTCCAGCAAAGGTGCCTTATTTTTTGAGTGATGAACACAAAAGAGTTCTGAAGGAAGGTTTCTGCTGACTTGAGGCCACCCAGTCACTCTTTCTTTTCAACCTTCTATCCGACAAGCTTCAAGGAGGGCAGCGAGCCCCTGGCCAAAATTCCACCCAGTGCTGGTGGCTCATATGTAAGCCGAAGCCAAATTCTATGCAAATTCAAGGTTACTCAACCCAGTCCTCACCACGCATGAAGGCCAGGGACGCTCCTCTCACATCACCTTCTACCTGAAATAGATGCTTCCATGTGACATCACTTCTGGGTTCTCCAAACACGGAGTCCCAGCAGGTGAGGTCCCCCCACTCAGCCACCTCCCTGACCACCAGGGAGGGGAAAGCAGAGACACAGTGCCGGCATCTGCTGCCACCACCAACCCTCTTCACCTCTTGCTGGCAAACAAGCTTAAGCACACCGGCTTCGTTCAAGTTGCCTGATGCTATGCCGACAGTGCGTTAAGACTGGATAAAAGGAGGGAGCAAGGTTTTGTCCTCCCTCCAGAACTAGCAGTGGCAGAGGCATCTCACTGCTTACACGGAAACATGTAGCATCAGTTTCATTAGAGGCTGCAGTGTCTGTGACTGACAGGAATGATGACAGTAACACTGACATCTGCCATCCACCAGGCCCTGTGCCAGGCCCTGTGCCAAGCACATGACCATGTCCTCTCATCCATTTCCTGTAGACACCCCTGGAGCCAAGGGTTATTTGTACTTCACAGGAGGACACACTGATGGCCAGAAGTCAATGGTTTCCCAGCTTCCACAAGGCTAATAAACAGCCTGGCTAGAAATCACACAGCAGTGTCTGATTCTACAAGTCACACTATACCATGAATCATGATGATCCCTACACAGACTGTTAGGAAATGTTTATAATTTTTGGTTATTACCAATCAATCACCTGGCTGAATTATCTGTTCATTCTCTACATCTTGTCTGAAGGAACTGGAGGAAGCTTTGGGCCATTTTCAATTAGAGAAAAGGACCCTGGTTGGCAGGCCATGATCTGGACCACCTTTACGTTCTGGGTCCAGAGTATCAGCAGCCGGACCTCAGGGACACAGGGCACAAAGGTGGACGAGGCCAGACTGCTTTGGGCCATTTTCAATTAGAGTTTTAAAAAGACCCTGGTTGGCAGGCCATGATCTGGACCATCTTTACGTTCTGGGTCCAGAGTATCAGCAGCCGGACCTCAGGGACACAGGGCACAAAGGTGGACGAGGCCAGACTGCTCCATTTCCACTGTCTTCATATGGCCTCTGTGTGTGTTCACATGGCTTTCTTATAAACGTACCAGTCATTGGATTACGGCTACCATAAACAGTGTGAACTCATCTTAACTAATCACATCTGCAAAACCCTAATTCCAAATCAAGTCACATCCACAGGTTCCAGGGGTTGGGATGTCAACATCTTTTTCTGGGGGACACAATCCAACCCACAGCCACCCTCCACCACTTCCCACTTCACTCTGAGCACAAGCCCTCAGCATGTCCCCTGAGGCCTCCACATCCAGTCCCTGTCAGCTCTTGGGCCCTGTCCTGCTGCTGTCCTCTTCACCCACTATGCTCCAGCCACACTGGTCTCCTCACATGCCCAAACCTCCCTCAAGTCTTCACTCCGTCTCTGCTTCACAATGAAGCCGACCCCGACCACACAGTTGAAAATGGAAAACCACTCCTCCAAGCACTCCCTCTTCTGCTAAACTTCCAGCCAGGGATCTCACCACCTTTCCATAGGCTACCTAGTGTAGTTGTTTTTTCGTTTCTTGACAGTCTCTCCCGGTTGGACTGGAACCTCCATGGAGGACTGGAACTGTGTCCAGCAAAAAATGTTCCTTGAGTTACCGAATAAACAGAACTACTATACAAAATGTAGTAAAATATCCTTGTAAGATAGGAGTGGGGAAGTACTTCCTAAATATTGTTTCAAGCCCATAACAGATTAATATCAAGAATATACCAATATTTTTAATAATCTGCTTATCATCAACAAGATAACTACAATTCTTAGCTGTGGAAATGTGGAAAGGATACAAATAGCCTACTTATAGGAGATAAAATCCCCAAAGGTGGCAGAATATGGTAGGAGTTCAGATGGGTGCAGCATGCCAGGAAGCAGCCTGGTACAACTGAATCCAATAAAGCGTGCGTATCCGTGAACTCCAGCATTTCTGCTCCTGGGAAACTGTAACCAGTCCCCTCAGTGGGGGTGTATGAGGGTGTCCTCATCGTATCGCCTGTGGAGGCGGGAGTCAGAGCCACCTAGACATCCCACTGACTGTCCTTCTGCCCTAATGTCTGACCCTCAGGTGAGTCTGCTCAATTTATGAGTTTCCACTTGTGTATGGACGACAGCAGAAGTCAACAAGCTAGACCTTTGCTCAGTACATTTGTTGGGCTTTCCTTTCATATGTCTGACCAGAGTGTCCACATCTACTGTACGTACCCATGTGACTCTGGTTCTGCCCTGACATGGTATTCTCCAGGGATGATGGCAAAAACCTATTAATATCTGCTAAATCTACAACTAAAACCATTAACAGTGTGTGCTCATGGCTCCCCTTTTGTAGCACCCACAGGGGATCCTGGGACAGTGAGCTCATTTAGTCATCTCTAAGGTGCGTGTGAGGCTTTACTTCCCACTTAGCTTTTGTATAGGATCCCTAACCCAGTGCTGCACTGCCCTTAACATGGAGAAGCTGGCCTGCTCTCCTCTCATCATGTTGAGTTTATTTATGTATTTTTGTCTGTGCTTAGTGTTTGTTGATGCACACGGGCTTTCTCTACAGTGGCCAATAGTGGCCAGTGGCATCTACACTTCAGTTACTGAGCACAGGCTTCTCATCATGGTGTCTTCTCTTACTGCAGAACATGGGCTCTAGAGCACAGGCTCAGTACTTATGGGGCATGGGCTCAGTTACTCCGTGGCATGTTGGATCTTCCCAGACCAGGCATCGAACCATGTTCCTTGCATTGGCAGGTGGATTCCCGTCCACTGAACCCCCAGGGAAGTCCTCCTCATGTTTTATCTTGCTCTGTCCTGAACTGTAACCACTTCTCTAACCTCTGTTTTCTCCTGGATTAAAAGTATATGTGTATATGCGTGTATGGGCTCAATCATGTCTGACCCTTTGCAGCCCATGGACTGGAACCCACCTGGCTCCTCCGTCCATGGGGTTTTCCAGACAAGAATACTGGAGTGGCTTCCCATTTCCTTCTCCAGGGGATCTTGCCCACCCAGGGATTGAACTTGTGTCTGTTGTGTCTCTTGTGTTGGTAGGCAGATTCTTTACCCCTAGCGCCACCTGTCTTTCAAAAGCCTGAAAGAAAGTCTGTGGCTTTATAAACTGGGCAGCCTGAATCATTTCCTCTACAAGGAGTTCACTGACACAATCCATTCATGCCTGCTGCAAGTCCTTTTTCACTCCTTTCAAAGCGGTACAGCTTAGCATCTGCAGCCTTTGACACACCCCACTTGACATGTGTTTCAACCTAAATATCAGCTTTATTAGTGATAAAACTGATTGGGAAGAATATGGGTTTGGCTTTTGAGCCAAGTCAAGTTGCTGACTTCCTCCAGACTGGCTGAGACCTGGGGATGGCTGCCCTCAGGGAAATATGAACCCCGAGGATTGAGGATTGATACACCTTCCCAGGCTGCTGCCTCCCATGATCAGCTTCATTCTCTGTCACACTCTGACATGTGTGACAGACCCATTTTCTTCCATACATATTATCTCAGATTTGCTTTCTCATACTGAGTCAGACTATGTGTCACATGCACCCTTTCTGTAATATTCCTGTGTCACTATATAATGCTTTTCCCATCACATTTATTCTTTCTCACACCCGATCTCTTCTAGATTCTGACACTCTGTGTGCCACACACTCACGCTGTCATGGTATCTGTGAGAGAGTTAACTTAGGTTGCTAGGGAGACCAAGGTTCTTTAAGGAGGAGGTGAATAAGAACATTCTTTGGTTTTCACATTCTTTTTCCTTAGATACAGAAGCGTGGTAGGCAGCAGAATCTCTTGCTCAAGGAAGGATATACTTTTTTGAGCTCAGAACCTATGTTATGGGAGAAGGTCTGGGTAAAACTTCCATGGCCTTGAGCTCTGGGTTAACCCATTTCTTCTGGTTAATATCCTGCAAATGTCATCCCAGGATGTATGTTACGGGAAATGGTCTGGGCAAAATTTTCATAGCCTTAAGACATTCTTTCATCTGTTCTCAGAAGCTAGCAGAAAAGTATATAATGCTCTGCTTAAACTAGAGAATACTGGTGTGCGTTCCCATTTCCTTCTCCCGGGGATCTTCCCCACCCAGGGATTGAACCTGTGTCTGTTGCCTGTCTTGCACTGGCAGGCATATTCTTTACCACTAGTGCCACCTGTCCTTTGAAAGCCTGAAACGAAGTGCGTGGCTTTTCAAATTGGACCACCTGAACCACAGATACTATTTCTGTCCCATTCTGATATCTATGTTAGAATCTTTTTCTATCATTATCACTTTAATAAAATTTCTACTACACAAAGCTCTGAGTGACTGAAACTGTGTTTCTTTGTCTGGGAATTAAATTGTGTCTCTTGGTTCCAGAATTAAATATTCTCCTTTGGAGACCACAAATCTGGCGGCACCATTCACCATTCACTGTACACATTAAGTTATCACCTATTATCTTGGGGGCTCGTTACCTCTATACTATCATCTGCATCTTAATCTCTTCCTGTCATACTCTGTCCTTTGAAATTCCTGTCCCAAATACACATTCCCTCTGTCACACTCACTCAAAACCATTCACCTGTCACAGTGGTAAACTCTCTGAGAAACTCATTCTATCATACACTGTCTTTCCTTCATGCTTCTGTCACTGTCTTGTCACACATATTATTTGTCATTGGCATCATCATTTTCCTTTGCAGATCTCAGGATTCAGACCCAACTTAAGTCCCACGCTTGATGGAGCACTGCAGTCAACAGTTTTGAGAAATGGAGAAGCCAAAATGCACAAGACTTTGAGCCGCTGGTGTTGGTGAATGAGTGGGTGTGTGTGATTTGTGTGGAAGAGAGTTGCATACCAACATGTCTGAAAACTGACTTGATGGATGAACACATGGAAAGCACATGCATGGACTGTAGCAAGTGTTAGCTATCACTATGGATGAAGTGCACAGGTACAGATGTGGAGTAGGCAGAGGGAGGACGCTAGTGGGTCATGTGTCTTGGCCTCTTGCCCTCTACTCCATCGTAATCTAGTGAGCCCCCTTCTACAGCACTACTATCCTTACAAATGTCCCCCACAACCTGACAGTGGGCCCCTGAGGGAGAGATGTGTCCAGGCTCCCTGCTGGGGTCCTCTTGGCTGCAGAGCAGGGGACAGACACAGGCAGTAGACCATGTCTTCACACACCCTGAAACTGACTGGGAGCCAGAATCGACAGAAACTTGGAGGGTGGGAAGGTGGGACAGGGATGCCCCACCCACAGGGAAGGGTCAGCCACTGCTGGAGCCTCTCCCCTTCCACTACGGGTTGGGGAAGGCTGCTGGCCTTGGATTTGAAGGGCCAAGAGGACTCTCCAGCCAGGCGGAAGGGCTCCGAGGCCAGATTGAAGTACAACCCCTGATGCAGTCACCCCCTGTGGCGCCAGTGGTCCCTGGCAGATGTCCCCCAAGCCCAGACAGTGCTGCCCCAGCCCCGTCGTCACTCCTGGCTGTACCTTGCCTGTTGACTGGACCCCCTTCCAGACCAAGAAGCAGATCAGCACCCAGCAGGCCAGCAGAAACAGGGTCACCTCCCAGTTGAGGGCCCCTGGCACCTCCAGCCCTCTGGAGAGCCACAAGTCTGTTCCTGGAGAGGTAAAGCCCATGAGCATTGTGCAAGCAGAGGGCAAGAGATTGGGCAGTGTCTAGAGGCACATGGCTCTTCCCTCAGCCCTTGAGTCTAGCCAGTTCCTCCGGTGTTTTTGAAGGTCCCAGGGCATGCCCACAGCCTGGAATCCCTGCAGTCTGTGTGCCTGGACCCCCAGGCGGCCCAGCCTCATGCCATCCTCAGTGGGCCCAACAGCAGTCCCTACATCCCTCCCCAGGCAGGCAGGCACAGCCCGCTCTGCATCCCTAGTCTCAGGACTCCACGGCCGAGTCCCAGTGCACACCCATGTGCATGTACCTTTCTGCCGGCTGACTGCTGAAGATGCTGGCCAGCTCCAAATTTCCATCATCTCCTGTCTCAAGCAGCTTTTCCTGTTGCTTGGGACCAACCAGTTACAGGGTACTTTGTGCCCCTGTTTATCCCTAAGCCTAGGCCAAGAAAGAGCACCTAAGGTTAACCTAGGCAGTGCATCCTTCCCCAGGGCACTGATTCCTACACTGATTGCTGATTTATTATGGGGGCCTAACTGTTTGCTTATACTGGCCTTTGGGCACTCTTGGCCCTGCTGTTTTCCTCTGGCTGGAGGAGGAAGGTGTTTCAATATTTCTTATCAGATCAGATCAGATCAGTCGCTCAGTTGTGTCCGACTCTTTGTGACCCCATGAATCCCAGCACACCAGGCCTCCCTGTCCATCACCAACTCCTGGAATTCACCCAAACTCATATCCATCGAGTTGGTGATGCCATCCAGCCATCTCATCCTCTGTCGTCCCCTTCTCCTCTTGCTCCCAATCCCTCCCAGCATCAGAGTCTTTTCCAATGAGTCAACTCTTCACATGAGGTGGCCAAAGTACTGGAGTTTCAGCTTTAGCATCATTCCTTCCAAAGAAATCCCAGGGCTGATCTCCTTCAGAATGGACTGGTTGGATCTCCTTGCAGTCCAAGGGACTCTCAAGAGTCTTCTCCAACACCACAGTTCAAAAGCATCAATTCTTCGGTGCTCAGCTTTCTTCACAGTCCAACTCTCACATCCATACATGACCACAGGAAAAACCATAGCCTTGACTAGACGGACCTTTGTTGGCAAAGTAATGTCTCTGCTTTTCAATATGCTATCTAGGTTGGTCATAACTTTCTTTCCAAGGAGTAAGCATCTTTTAATTTCATGGCTGCAGTCACCATCTGCAGTGATTTTGGAGCCCCAAAAAATAAAGTCTGACACTGTTTCCACTGTTTCCCCATCTATTTCCCATGAAGTGATGGGACCAGATGCCATGATCTTCGTTTTCTGAATGTTGAGCTTTAAGCCAACTTTTTCACTCTCCTTTTCACTTTCATCAGGAGGCTTTTGAGTTCCTCTTCACTTTCTGCCATAAGGGTGGTATCATCTGCATATCTGAGGTTATTGATATTTCTCCCGGCAATCTTGATGCCAGCTTGTGTTTCTTCCAGTCCAGTGTTTCTCCTGATGTACTCTGCATATAAGTTAAATAAACAGGGTGACAATATACAGCCTTGACATGCTCCTTTTCCTATTTGGAACCAGTCTGTTGTTCCATGTCCAGTTCTAACTGTTGCTTCCTGACCTGCATACAAATTTCTCAAAAGGCAGATCAGGTGGTCTGGTATTCCCATCTCTTTCAGAATTTCCCACAGTTTATTGTGATCCACACAGTCAAAGGCTTTGGCATAGTCAATAAAGCAGAAATATATGTTTTTCTGGAACTCTTGCTTTTTCCATGATCCAGCAGATGTTGGCAATTTGATCTCTGTTTCCTCTGCCTTTTCATTCTGTGTCTGAATATATTTTCAAATACTGCACTTCCACAGTTTGCTGCCTTTGTCCTTGGTTTCAAGGGAATGTTCTGGGCTTCAGATAGTCTAGTAGTACAATGTAATTGAAAACAATTGACAAAATGGAAGAAAATTAAAATGTATTATATCTTGTCATGCATCATTAACTGCTGTCAGTATTTTGGAACATTTTCTTAGTTTTATAGTGGCATATATATGTGTGTGTGTATATATATATATAATTAACTTTTTCAAGGTCAGGATTAACTTTTTCATGAACTATTTTTATTTAACATATAAGCTTTTTCTAAAATTTCTTCAAAAACAAGTACTTGGATGCATATAAGAAGTTCTATAATGTAAGTGTTAAACATTTAATGTTTCCATTTTTCCCTATTAATGATTAAGTGCAATTCTTCTGTATAAGTCTCTGCCTGACTGGTTATGTCCTCAAGATAGATTGCAAAGGGTAGAATAACTGAGTTAAAATTCACTTTTCTGTTGATTTTTTTAAAAGTCTATTGGTCTAGAGTAGGTGGTTGCTACTCAAAAGTGTGCCCTCCCAGCAAAATTCTAGTTTGCCCACCACCACTTACCAGTAGGTCTGATTCCTCCCAAAGTAAAAAACTTAGCTTGCAGAAGATCAAACGACTCAGAAACACTAGAACTGTAACTTTATGGCCTACTGATCTTCTTTCAGATCAATGTAGAAAAGCTTGGGGACAATTAGTTAAGTCTTTGGGGGAGGATTTAACTCCCATCAATGTTTAGTGTATCTTGCTACCTCACCAAATTTTCTTATAGTTTTAGTAGTTCTGTGAGCTACATTGTATTTTCTACATATATGATCAGGTTATCCCCTGGAGAAGGGGGAAAGGCTATCTACTCCAGTATTCTGGCCTGGAGAATTACATGGATTGTATAGTCCATGGGGTTGTAAAGAACAGTATGAAAAGACAAAAAGATAGGACACTGAAAGATGAAATCCCCAGGTGGGTAGGTGCCCAATATGTTACTGGAATTCAATGGAGAAACAACTCCAGAAGGAATGAAGAGAAGGTGCTAGGGCAAAAAAAGATAAAAGAAAAACACCCAGTTGTGGATGTGACTGGGGATGGAAGCAAGGCCTGATGCTGTAAAGAACAATATTGCATAGGAACTTGAAATATTAGGTCCATGAATCAAGGCAAATTAGTTCAGTTCAGTCGCTCAGTTGTGTCCGACTCTTTGCAACCCCATGAATTGCAGCACACCAGGCCTCCCTGTCCCTCACCAACTCCCGGAGTTCAATCAGACTTATGTCCATCGAGTCGGTGATGCCATCCAGCCATCTTATCCTCTATTGTCCCCTTTTCCTCCTCCCCCCAATGCCTCCCAGCATCAGAGTCTTTTCCAATGAGCCAACTCTTCACATGAGGTGGCCAAAGTACTGGAGTTTCAGCTTTAGCATCATTCCTTCCAAAGAAATCCCAGGGCTGATCTCCTTCAGAATGGACTGGTTGGATCTCCTTGCAGGCCAAGGGACTCTCAAGAGTCTTCTCCAACACCACAGTTCAAAAGCATCAATTCTTTGGCGCTCAGCTTTCTTCACAATCCAACTCTCACATCCATACATGACCACAGGAAAAACCATAGCCTTGACTAGACGAACCTTTGTTGGCAAAGTAATGTCTCTGCTTTTGAATATGCTATCTAGATTGGTCATAACTTTCCTTCCAAGGAGTAAGCATCTTTTAATTTCATGGCTGCAATCATCATCTGCAGTGATTTTGGAGCCCCCAAAAATAAAGTCTGACACTGTTTCCACTGTTTCCCCATCTATTTCCCATGAAGTGATGGGACCAGATGCCATGATCTTCGTTTTCTGAATGTTGAGCTTTAAGTCAACTTTTTCACTCTTCACTTTCACTTTCATCAAGAGGCTTTTTAGTTCCTCTTCACTTTCTGCCATAAGGGTGGTGTCATCTGCATATCTGAGGTTATTGATATTTCTCCTGGCAATCTTGATTCCAGCCTGTGCTTCTTCCAGCCCAGCATTTCTCATGATGTACTCTGCATATAAGTTAAATAAGCAGGGTGACAATATACAGCCTTGACGTACTCCTTTTCCTATTTGGAACCCGTCTGTTGTTCCATGTCCAGTTCTAACTGTTGCTTCCTGACCTGCATACAAATTTCTCAAGAGGCAGGTTAGGTGGTCTGGTATTCCCATCTCCTTCAGAATTTTCCACAGTTTTTTGTGATCCACACAGTCAAAGGCTTTGGCATAGTCAATAAAGCAGAAATATATGTTTTTCTGGAACTCTTGCTTTTTCCATGATCCAGTGGATGTTGGCAATTTGATCTCTGGTTCCTCTGCCTTTTCTAAAACCAGCTTGAACATCAGGAAGTTCATGGTTCACGTATTGCTTAAGCCTGGCTTGGAGAATTTTGAGCATTACTTTGCTAGCATGTGAGATGAGTGCAATTGTGTGGTAGTTTGAGCATCCTTTGGCATTGCCTTTCTTTGGGATTGGAATGAAAACTGACCTTTTCCAGTCCTGTGGCCACTGCTGAGTTTTCCAAATTTTCTGGCATATTGAGTGCAGCACTTTCACAGCATCATCTTTCAGGATTTGAAATAGCTCAACTGGAATTCCATCACCTCCACTAGCTTTGTTCGTAGTGATGCTTTCTAAGGCCCACTTGACTTCACATTCCAGGATGTCTGGCTCTGGGTGAGTGATTTTTGCATTTCTTTTTCTTGGGAATGGTCTTCTCATGTACAATGACTCGAAACTCCATCCAGAGTTCATCAGGCACTCTCTCCATTGAATCTAGTCCCTTGAATCTATTTGTCACTTCTACTGTATGATCATTAGGGATTTAATTTCGGTCGTACCTGAGTGGTCTAGTGGCTTTCCCCACTTTCTTCAATTTAAGTCTGAATTTGGTAATAAGGGGCTCATAATCTGAGCCACAGTCAGCTCCCGGTCTTGTTTTTCCTGACTGTATAGACTTCTCCATCTTTGGCTGTAAAGAATATAATTGATTTGATTTCTGTGTTGGCCATCTTAGTGATGTCCACGTGTAGAGTCTTCTCTTGTGTTGTTGGAAGAGAGTGTTCGCTGTGACCAGTGTGTTCTCTTGGCAAAACTCTATTAGCCTGTGCCCTGCTTCATTCTGTATTCCAAGGCCAACTTTGCCCGTTTCTCCAGGTGTTTCTTGACTTCTTAACGTTTACATTCCAGTTCTCCATAATGAAAAGGACATCTTTTTGGGGTGTTATTTCTAAAATGTCTCAAAATTCTCCAAGCCAGACTTCAGCTGGTTTTTTGAAAAGGCAGAGGAACCAGAGATCAAATTGCCAACATCCACTGAATCAATGAAAAGAGTTTAAAAGAAAATTACAGAGACACATTGATTTCTTCTTTATTGACTCTGCCAAAGATTTTGACTTTGTGGATCACAAAAAAAAAAAAAAAAAAACCTGTAGGAAATACTGAAAGAGGTGGGAATACCAGACAACCTGACCTACCTCTTTAGAAATCTATATCAGGTCAGGAAGTAACAGTTAGAACTGGATATGGAACCATAGACTGAAACCAAATCAGGAACGGAGTATGTCAAAGCTGTATATTGTCACCCTGCTAATTTCACTTATATGCACAGTACATCATGAGAAATGCTGTGCTGGATGAAGCACAAGCTGGAATCAAGATTGTTGGGAGAAATATCAATAACCTCAGATATGCAGAAGACACCAGACTTATGGCAGAAACTGAAGAAGAACTAAACAGCCTCTTGATGAAAGTGAAAGAGGAGAATGAAAAAGCTGGCTTAAAGCACAACATTCTGAAAACGAAGATCACGGCATCCGGTCCCATCACTTCATGGCATATAGATGGAGAAACAGTGGCAGACCTTATTTTGGGGTCTCCAAAATCACTTCAGAAGGTGACTGCAGCCCTGAAATTAAAAGATGCTTACTCCTTGGAAGGAAAGTTATGACCAACCTAGACAGCATAATAAAGCAAACATTACTTTGCCAAAAACGTTCCATCTAGTCAAGGCTATGGTTTTTCCAGTAATCATGTATGGGTGTGAGTTGGACTATAAGGAAAGCTGAACACAGAGGAAGTGATCTTTTTGAACTGTGGTGTTGGAGAGGACTCATGAGAGTCACTTGAACTGCAAGGAGATCCAACCAGTCCATCCTAAAGGAGATCACTCCTTAGTGTTCACTGGAAGGACTGATGTTGAAGCTGAAACTGCAGTACTTTGGCCATCTGATGCGAAGATATGACTCATTTGAAAAGATCCTGATGCTGGGAAAGATTGAGGGCAGGAGGAGAAGGGGACGACAAAGGATGAGATGGTTGGGTGCCATCACCAAATCAATGGACATGAGTTTGGGGAAACCCCAGGTGTCTGTGATGGACAGGGAGGCCTAGTATTCTGTGGTCCATGGGGTTGCAACGAGTTGGACACGACTCAGAGACTGAACTTAACTGAAATTAAATGGAAACATTTTCCATGTACACGGATTGGAAGACTTAATATTGTTGACAGTACTCACAAAGTGGTCTACAGACAATGCAATCCTCATCAAAATCTCAACATCATTTTTTGCATAAATGGAAAATCTCATCCAAAAATTCATAGGGAACTGCACGGGACACCAACTTCATGGTGCTTTGTTATTCTGCCCCAAACTTCAATACTATGAGTTCCTCCATGTCCCTCCAGGGAGCCTACCTAATTGGGACAGCTGACCACTACTTTGGAGAGAAAATAATGCTAGATTCAGATGTCATTTATCACCAAATATATTCCTAATAGATTATAAAATGGAAAGCCCTAGAAGTTATTTTGAATGAACGTTTTCATAATTTTATAATAGGCAGGGCTGTTGGTTAAAAACAAATTTCAGACAGCATAATGAAAAAAAGATCACTTAAATCATATAAATTTAAATTGCTTTAACTTGTACATATAAAAAGACCATGTACAAAGATTCAATGAAGGAATGTGGAGGGAATGTGTTTTCCAATTATGACCAAGATTCGATATTTTAATCATGTAAAGAGCACTTAACCATCAGTATGAAAAATATTACTGCCCCAAATAGAACACTGGTAAACAATATGAATGGGCACTTCTCAAAGAAGAGATACCATTGGCCAAATGCCCAGATATTGTTCAATTACATTAAAATCGAAAGGAAAGTGGACTTGTATTGAGTTGTGACTTGAGTGACTAGATGGGCAAAGATGTACAAGATTGAATTTATTCCATTTGCAGTGGGATGTATGAAAATGATCACTGTCACACACAATTGCTTAGGATGTGAATGGATGCAACATTTTGGGGGGCATTTTGTTAATATGTATCAAATATTTTAAAGGGGCTTACTCTTTATCCCAACAATTCCTCTCCTAGAAAATCTAGTGCAGAAAAACAACAATACTAGGATATTCATTTTGGCATTGTTCATAATACTAAAAAATGAGAAACATCATGAAGGTATATATATATATATATATATATATACCTTCATGATATATATATATATATACACATATATATATACACACACACATATATATGGTACTGGTTAAAATAGCCATGGTATTTAAATTTGTGGATTTTCATATAGCCTGCTGCCCTTACCCTGCCTCCTGTGTGTTTGTATAGAGAAGCTTTAGAAGCACAAACAAGTGTAAGAAGCCATCATATTAAAGCTCCTCCACGAGGAAGAGAAGGCTGCAAGGAGTAGCTGCAGTGGAGCACAAGAAGCCACCAATAGGCCTACTCCGTCCATGGACGATGCAGAAAGGGGAGGTCTCCGGAGCGTGAAAGTCAGCTGAGCCAGTGGCCCCCTGACACCTGGGGTCTGATGTACACTCTATGTCTCCCCCACCATAGGTTTGAAAGAACCCCACAAAAAGAAGATGAAAGGTTTGCCAGAACCCGCCTCTAACCCTCGGGTGTCTGTCCTGGCACCTACCTGTTGAGTCCCCAGTGCCGAGTCTACTCGACTACAAGTCTTCTTGTGTCACCTGGGCTTGGCATGATAGGGTCCATGAGCCTGGTCAGAGGAGTCAGCTGCTCAGAGCCTGACTAACCCTGTTGGGTGTCACAGACACAGCTGCACTTGGGACCTGACACAGGAGAATACCAGGGGACCCAGACACCCTGTTGAGGCTCCTCTTGGATGCATGGCCAGTTTTGCTTCAGACTTTCTCTATTTCACCCTGTGCTTTTCACATGGTTGCCTTCAGGGCCTTATTGCTGCAATGGAGACTCAGAGGTTCAGCCATGACAAACCTTGTTCACCCACCTCTCACCACGAATATTCTGAGAATGAAGCCAGGAGCACACTAGAGCATTGATCCACTGAAGCAGGAGAGCAAAATCTGTGGGCATGAGGCAGGTGAAGGTAGCAATGAGAGTTCGGGAGTGCTGTTGGAAGAATGAATACCAAGGACCTTCAGGGATTCCTAGGAACTTTGGAGGGCAATTGTCAGAAGTACCAGGTAGAAACAAATGATGTAATTGCCCTTGGGAAGGAGAAATGTTTTCCTTTTTCCAGTGTGTTCCTCCCAACCCACAGGAAAGGCAGGGATTTAAAGTGAACTATATTTAGAAAAGGTGTTTCCCATTGTAAGCACTGGTTTCAAAAGTCACTGAGAGATCCCTTGTGGTGGGCCCATCCTTTACCATCCAACAAAGAGAGAAAACATCCCTCCTTCTCATATACCTGTTTGTTCAGTGATCAGAATTTAGTGACGAAGAAAAAAAGAGGCCAGTTGTGTGTTCCTATTGTAGTAGAGGACTGTTGTTGTTCAATCACTGAGTCATGTCCGACTCTGGGATCCCATGGACTGCAGCACGCCATGCTTCCAAATCCTTCACCATCTCCGAGAATTTGCTCAAACTCATGTCTATTGTGTCAGTGACTCCACCCAACCACCTCATCCTCTGTCAGCCCCTTCTTCTCCTGCCCTCAATCTTTGCAGCATCAGCATCTTTTCCAATTGGTCAGCTGTTTGCATCAGGTGGCCAAAGTATTAGAGCTTAAGTTTCAGCATCAATTCTTCCAATGTATCTTTAGGGTTGATTTCCTTTAGGATTGACTGGTTTGATCTCCTTGCTATCCAAGGAACTCCCAAGAGTCTTCTCCAACACCACAGTTCAAACATGTCAGTTCTTTGGCACTCAGGCTTCTTTACAGTCCTACACTTGCATCTGTACATGGCTGCTGGAAAAACCATAGCTTTAACAATACAGACCTTTGTTGGCAAAGTGATGTCTCTGCCTTTTAATATACTGTCTAGTTTTATCATAGCTTTCCTTCCAGGGAGCAAGGGTCTTTTAATTTCATGTCTGCAGTTACCATCCACAGTGTTTTTTAAGCCCGGAAAATAAAATCTGTTAGTGCTTCCACTTTTCCCCTTCTATTTTCCATGAAATGATGGGAGGGCTGTTCATCCCATACATCCGTTCATCCAGTGGTTCTCAAAGTGGTCCACAGGCTAGCATTTTCAGCATCATTGTATTGAATCTCATTCAGTAACAACAGGGAGTTTTCTGGCATTTTAAATTGTCCCATTCCTGCTCCCTTATCGTCAACTTTGGAGTCGCATTGAAAACCAAGGTCTTGTGCATTGCAAGCGGACTCTTAACTAACTGAGCTATGAGGGAAAACTGTATATCCCCACTAAAACTTGGACACAAATGTTCATAGTACTTTTATTCAAAGTACATATTCAGACACACATTGGATGATCCATTTATATAAAAAGCAACCACATCTAGAGTGAAACACCTCTAGGTTGCTGCAGGTTGGGTGTGACGGGAAAGGACAACCACAGGGATGATAACATTCTGTATGTTACTCTGGTGCTGGCTGCATGGGCACACACGATTTTCTCAAATCACCAAGGAACACACTTTAAATGGATGCAGTTCATTGTATGTGCTGTATTCTTAGCACGGTTGATAAAGCAGCTGCTTCCCACGCGACTTTGGGAGGCGGACAACAGGCTGTCCAAAGCTGAAGTGTTGGAGGAAGTGATAGAAAGAATCAAAATGTTGGGGATGTGTTGATGGTCTTTCTACTTTCAGAGAAGTCCTACAAAGAAAGAGGAACTCGGGCTAAGTGGGTGGTCTCCAAGCAGAGCTGGGAAGGGATGCAGTTCTTATAATGGTGATGCTTTCTGCCTGAGATCTGAAACCTTTGGTGATTGAGAGTCCAATAAATCAGAAACCTACAGGTGGAGAAAGCTTACCACCTCTGAAGGTTGAATGCCAGCAATTTGAAAAGGTGGCTTGGAATCAGTCTCCTGAGGAGGAGATGAGACTATGCAAACCAACCAAGCAGTGGAGGCCAACTTAAATGTGTTTCACCTGGATCTAAGCACACTATTTCATATGGCCTCAAGACAGCTCCTGGTCATTGTTAGAGAGGGGCAGAGGCCAATACAGAGACCAGTAAACAAAAGTCTTCAGGCTTAAGAACTCTCTAGATTCCCTGATAGCTCAGTTGGTATAGAATTCACCTGCAATGCAGGAGACCCTGGTTAGACTCCTGGGTCAGGAATATCCGTTGGAGAGGGGAAAGGCTACCCACTCCAGTATGCTTGGGTTTTCCTGGTGGCTCAGCTGGTAAAGAATCTGCGTGCAGTGTGGGAGACCTGGGTTCGATGCCTGGCTTGGAAAGGTACCCTGGAGGACATGGGAACCCACTCCAGCTTTCTTGCCTGGAGAATCCCTATGGAAAGAGGAGCCTGGTGGGCCACAGTCCATGGGGTCACAAAGAGTTGGACACGACTGAACTACTAAGCACAGCACATTAGGAACAATGTTTGGGAATAAATTTTCCAATTTAGGGGTGTTCCTAAGATGGAGGAATAGGATGGGGAATCCACTTTGTCCCACACAAATTCATTGAAATATCATTTGAATGCTGAGCAACTTACAACAAACAGCTTCTGAACCCTGGTGGAGGACACTAGGTACCCAGAAAGGCAGTTCATTCTCTTCCAAAGGAGGTAGGACAAAATATAAAAGTCAAAAAGAGAGGCAAAATGGTTAGGAATGGAGACCCATCCTGGGGAGGGTGTCGTGAAGGAGGAGAAGTTTCCAAACAGCAGGAATCCCTCTCACTGGCAGGTCTCTGGGAGTTTGGGAATCTCAGAGGGCAACATAACCAGGAGAGAGGAAAAAAAAAACACAGAGAATATGCACTTAAGCACAACTACCAACAGAGAAGTACCCCAGATGCTCACATCCACCACCTGTGAGTGGGAGCTGGACAGGAAGTCACTGACTGAGTGCTTAGGGTAAGGACTCGGCCTGAATGCCCTGATGACAACCTGAGGGAGCTATCGTGAGCTAGCAACCCAAACTCTGGGATAGCCAGACAAAGTTAAAACAAAAAAAAAAGAGAGAGAGAGAGACACAGAGAACTTTCCTGGGAAGATCTGTGACCTAATGAGCAGCCTGGCCTGCTCACAGAACAAAGAACTGAGTGAATACCAGAGGAGAGCTAGCAGCACTGGACTGGCTCCTTGCCCGCTGGAGGCAGAGAGACATGTGGATGACAGCCAGAGCCAGAAGGCAAGGGGCAATCTCAGTCTCAGAGATGGCATCCTCCACCAAACTGTGAGTAGGTTTCCAGTTGCTAACCACGTCTTCCTGGGATCCTGGATGTTTGACATCTGCCACGGGGGCCAGAGCCTGAGATCAGCTCTGCAGAAGAGACACTGCTGCGGCTGCTGCTAAGTCGCTTCAGTCGTGTCCAACTCTGTGCAACCCCATAGACGGCAGCTCACCAGGCTCCCCCGTCCCTGGGATTCTCCAGGCAAGAACACTGGAGTGGGTTGCCATGTCCTTCTCCAATGCATGAAAGTGAAAAGTAAAAGTGAAGTCGCTCAGTCGTGTCTGACTCTTAGCGACCCCATGGACTGGAGCCCGCCAGGCTCCTCCATCCATGGGATTTTCCAGGCAAGAGTACTGGAGTGGGGTGCCATTGCCTTCTCCAGAAGAGACACAGGGCACACCAAAGACAGTGCTTTCATGGTGCACCTGAGAAAGCAAGCCTCTGGGACCAGGGAGGTGATTAAGGTGCATGGCACACTTGGGAGTCTGTGCTTGCCAAGCACCTGTGGCCTGAGAAGTTCAGACCCAGGAAGGGCAAAAAGTAGATGCCCAACCAAGTCTGTGCCTTGCGGAGGGCCTAAGAAACTGAACCTGGGCATCTCAGTCCTGGGAAGTGCAAGAAGTGCAGGGCCCACTTTGGAGAGCACCCCTGCAGAGCAACCTGGAGACTGAACAGTGTAGACTGTTAAAGCACAGGCCTTCATTACCTGGGGCAAACTCCGTGTGGTACATGCACTGCGTGCACTCCACACATGCCAGTGATATTTGTTTGCAGTGTTCTTAAAGAGACAGAAATACCAGACCACCTGACCTGCCCCTTGAGAAATCTGTATGCAGGTCAGGAAACAGTTAGAACTGCATATGGAACAACAGACTGGTTCCAAATAAGGAAAGGAATATGTCAAGGCTGTGTATTGTCACCCTTTATTTAACTTATATGCACAATACATCATAAGAAACTCTGGGCTGGGTGAAGCACAAGCTGGAATCAACATGGCCAGGAGAAATAGCAATAACCTCAGATATGCAGATGACACCACCCTTCTGGCAGAAAGTGAAGAAGAACTAAAGAGCCTCCTGATGAAAGTGAAAGAGGAGAGTGAAAAAGTTGGCTTAAAGCTCAACATTCAGAAAATGAAGATCATGGCATCTGGTCCCATCACTTCATGGCAAATAGATGGGGAAACAGTGGAAACAGTGACAGGCTTTATTTTGGGGGCTCCAAAATCACTGCAGATGGTGATTGCAACCATGAAATTAACAGACATTTGCTCCTTGGAAGAAAAGTTATGACCAACCTAGACAGCATATTAAAAAGCAGAGACACTGCTTTGCCAAAAACATCCGTCTAGTCAAGGCTATGGTTTTTCCAGTAGTCATGCATGGATGTGAGAGTTGGAATATAAAGGAAGCTGAGTGCCAATGAATTGATGCTTTGGAACTGTGGTGTTGGAGAAGACTCTTGAGAGTCCCTTGGACTGCAAGGAGATCCAACCAGTCCATCCTAAAGGAAATCAATCCTTAATATTCATTGCAAGGGCTGATGTTGAAAGTGAAACTCCAATATTTGGCCACCTGATGCGAAGAACTGACTTATTTGAAAAGACCCTGATCCTGTGAAAGATGGAAGGTGGAAGGAAAAGGGGATGACAGAGGATGAGATGCTTGGATGGCATCACTGACTTATGCACATGAGTCTAAGTAAACTCTGGGAGTTGGTGATGGACAGGGAGGTCCGGAATGCTGCAGTCCACGGAGTCACAAAGAGTCAGAAACGGCTGAGCGACTGAACTGAAATGAATTGAACTCACTCCCTCAGAGCACAACTGAACAAGTGAGCCTAAATAAGTGACCACCTTTTCCCCCTTGTGTCAGGGCCTAAGTTAGACAATGAAGAGACTTGCAAAGAGAAAAAGCCAAAATAGAGAAGAGGGAACCGCTCTGGAAGTGATAGATGCAATAGATTAAAACGCTGTAGTTAGCATTGACTAAACATTGGAAGGGGCCTAAAGTCCTTAAGAAGAAGTATAACCTGGAATAAGGAACTATCTGAAACTTAACTGATCCCACACTGCCTTCAGCAGCTCCAGACCAATTCCAAGATATATTTTTACTATTACCATTTTTTAATTTTTTCTTTTAATTTCTTTATTACTCCTTTAATTTTCATGTTTATAACCTCCTATTATCTTGTAAAACAAAAGACCCTATTTTTTAAGACCCTATTTTTAAAGCCAATTTCATATATATATAAATAATAATTTGTTCTTGATTTTGTTTTCTGGTTTTAATATTGAAGTTCTAACCTCTACTTTGTCAACAAAGTTCTGTCTAGTCAAGGCTATGGTTTTTCCACTAGTCATGTATGGATGTGAGAGTTGTACTGTGAAGAAAGCTGACTGCTGAAGAATTGATGCTTTGGAACTGTGGTGTTGGAGAAGACTCTTATTAAGAGTCCCTTGGACTGCAAGGAGATCCAACCAGTCCATTCTAAAGGAGATCAGTCCTGGGTGTTCTTTGGAAGGAATGATGCTAAAGCTGAAAATCCAGTACTTTGAAAAATCTAATCCTTCCACTGTGGGTGGGGAAGACTGCTGGCCTTGGATTTGGAGGCCGCTGAGAGGCCTATCCAGCCAGGCAGTGAGGATCAAGCGGATGGATTGAAGTACCTGCCCAATCCTCGGGCAGTGGCCCTGATCCAGTCACCTCCTGTGGCATCAGGAGTTCCCTGGCAGACACAGACCACCTACCAGATAGAGGTGCTCCAGCCCCGTCAGCCCCCAGCTGCACTGTGTCTGTTGACTTGACCCCTTCCAGACACAGAAATAGACCAGCACTCAGCAGGCCAGCAGACACAGGGTTACCTCCCAGTTGAGGGCACCTGGCAGCTACAGCCCTCTGGAGAGCTGCAAGACCTTGTTCCTAGAGAGGGAAAGTCCGTGAGAGTTGTGCCAGGAGAAACCATGTGACTAGGGGTTTTCAGGACACCATTGCCCTTCCAGCAGCCCTTGTGTGAGGCTGTTCGGACCGGTGCTTCTGGTGGCCTGTGGTAAGCCCCTAGCCTAGATTCCATGCTGTTTGTGTGACTGCAGCCGCAACAGGCCCAGCCCCATGCCATCTCCAGTGAGTCCAACAGCAGTCCTCGCCTACATTCCCAGGCGGCCAAGCACAGCCCACTCCGCATCCCTAGTCTCAGGACTCCAGGACTGGTTTCCCGTACGCTGCCATGCAAAGGCATCTGCACATGAACAAAGCACACAAAGATGCCAGTGTGCATGCTTCTGAAACGTGCTCTCTTTCACACACACACACACACACGCCAAAGCGCATGACCCTGTGCACAAACACACTTACACTCACATATGCATGCACCTGATCACATGCTCTCTCACACACAGGTACACACACTTATGCTAGCACCCGTGCACAGGCAATCTCTATCTTTCTCGAGCACACACACACACAGACATGGACAGGCAGATGAACATATGCTGTACCTGCCTGGAGACACATAAACGGACATGTGAGCTAAGTGTTGGACAACAGAGGGACAGATCAGGCGTGATATAGTGGGGACCGGACAATCTCCCAGAGGTTGATGACAACTACCTGAGATCAGCAAGATAGTCACCTGTGAGCATGGCTGCGGAGAGAGGCATTGTCCAATTGAGCATGCGCACTGAGGAGCTGCCCCTCCCGCCCCGCCCCCCCACACACACACCCAGAGGCATCACCACTAAGCCGTTTACCAAGATTCCGGGCCAAGGCAGGGCTGACTTAGAGCACCCAGACCACGTGGGTGTGTGTCCACACAGACGGTAGGGGGCGACACAGCACACTAACGCATGAAATTTCAGCAGGGGGCGTCCATTGCCCGAGAGCCTCCAGTCATCGCGGGAACGATTGTTCCGTGGGAACCAATCGAGAGGCAGGACCAGGGTGAGTGTGCGCAGGCGCTCTGCCTATGCTGAGCTGCTGGTCGCAGTACACGCCTGGGTTCTGTAGGGAGGGTTCAGCCTTTCCGGCTGCGGAGGGAGCGGGAGAGGGTTCAAGATGGAGTCCGACGCGCACGGTGGAGGAGCCAGCAGGGCAGCCGATGAAGACCCTGGTGCCGCGGAATTTGCAGTGGGCACAGCACGTGGTAGCTGCAGCGAGCCGGGTGGTGCTGGTGGCCAGGATGACCCTGGCGACCCAGCTGGCCCTGGTGATGCCGTCAGCCGTGGAGTTCATGGAGGCGCTGGTGACCTGGCTGGTCGCAGAGGCCCCAGCGCTGCAGGAGAGTCAAGTGGTGCAGCTGGTGCCATTCTGCAGATCCCGGGGCCATCACACGCTCCAGGGCCTGGTGGAGCTACTCCACCTGGAGCCGCAGTTCTGAGTAATCGAGCCTTCCAGTTGTATCCTATTCCAGGAAACCCAGTGGGCCAGGCGGCCGCGGGGGCCAGGATGTGAGCTAGGGGTGGTTTGGGGGGGTGGCAAGCGGTGCTAAAGTGTAGGAGGAGGGTACTCTGGGGGGCTGGAGGATATGGGTCAGGGGTGGTCTGGCTGTGAGGGGAAGATAGTGAGGAAAAGCAACCTGAAGGGAACCAGAGAGTCGGGAGCTGATATCCAGGGTGTCTGCCCCGTGGCCTTGTGGTAGAATGCGTGTTTCCGTGAGCAGGGAGCCTGTCGTAGAGGCAAAATGAATAGTGTGGATGGTGGTGAGGAAAAGCAACCTGAAGGGTCCCAGAGGGTCGTGCGGTGATATCCAGGGTGTACTCAGGGTATGGGCTGAGAGGTCCGGACTTTCTAGGCGGCCTCCTTGTGGGAGAAGGCGGGTCTCAGTGGGCAGGGATCCTGACGTACAGGCAAAATGAGAAATGCAGATGGTGCCTTAACCTTATGTCCACCAGCAGCCTCACTGTGCCTTTCACATCACACATGGATGCGGGCCTTGTCCGCCACTTCCTGACTGCACGTACTCAACTGCGAGGGCCGATTTGGAAGGAGCTCGACGTTAATGGTCGCATGCTGGTTCTGTGAGTTCTAAAGGGGTCCGGGGCCGGGGAGAGGGTGGTGGGTGCTGGGTGGTGGCCAAGGCCAGTCTGGGCCCAGGAGGAGCCATAATGGACGGTTAAGCCTAAAGGAAAAGTGTGGTGCTCTGGGCTTGTCGGTGTGCGGGAACAGAGGGAGGACATGCTCCTCTTCCCCCTTCTCGGAGGAAAGTTGAATTTCATTTTCCCTCCCTTGTAGCCGATTGACTGCTGAAGACCCTGGCCTGCTCCAGAACTCCATCGTCTTCTGTCTGGAGCAGCTTTCCCTGGTGATGCGGTCCTTGCAGCGTTTGGGGGGCCCTGTTTCTCGGCACAGAAGAAGGTTTTAAACCCAGCCTATGTGCCCTAGCTTCAGGTGTCGTTCCCCAGGGCATTGCTTTTCTGCAGTACTTTGATCAGGCTTCATCTTATGTCTGTGCTGCTTTTTGGGGCTCAGTGTCTACATAGTTGTTTGGAGATTGTTAACTGCAGAAAATAAAACTGAGCTTTTGTGCTGTCTCTGACTTTATTTTTAGCTTCTGCACTTCCTCATACTGCATTTGTCTTTCAGTTGGAGGGGAGGTTCTGAGATCCAGATATTCGAGGACCACAACGTAATTGAAGACAATGTAAGAAGTGGGAGAATAAGAAAGTTGTATACTGTCATTCGGTATTAATTTTGGAATATTTTAGGATTTTATAGTTACATTAAATGTTAAGAGTTACCAGAGGCCTTCCCTGGTGGCTCAGATGGTAAAGAATCTGCCTGCAGTGTGGTAGACTGGGTTCAAACTCTGGGTTGTGAATATCCTCTGGAGAAGGTAATGGCAATCCACTCCAGTGTTTTTGCCTGGAGAAATCCTGGACAGTGGAGCTTGCAGGCTACAATTCATGGGGTTGCAAGGAGTTGGACTCCACAGAGCAAGTGCACTTTTCGCTTTTCATATAACACCTGAATGATGTTGTTTTTCAGTCTATAATTCATGGCCAATTATTCGTGCCCCCATGGACTGTAGCATACCAGTCTCCTTTGTCCTCCACCATCTCCTGGAATTTACTCAAATTCATGTCCATAGAGTGGGTTATGCTATCTAACCATCTCACCCTCTGTCTCCCCCTTCTCCTGTTGCCTTCAGTCTTCCCTTCAGTCAGCATCAGGGTCTCTTCCGGGTAGTTGGCCCTTCACATCAGGTAGCCAAAGTATAGGAGCTTCAGGATCAGCATGAGTCCGTCCAATGAATATTCAGGGTTGATTTCCTTTAGGATTGACTGGTCTGCTCTCCTTGCAGTCCAAGTCCTCTCAAGAGTATCCGTGTACCCTGAAACCTTGCTATATATATATATATATATATATATATATATATATATATATATAATTGTAATAGCTCTTTTCTACGTCCCACTGGACTTCATACATAGACAATCATTTTGTCTGTAAATAAATACACACTTCTTCCTTTCTTTCCAATTTATGCGTTTTAACTGATTTCTTTTAAAATGAAAGCTCCAACACTTTGGCCACCTGATTTGAAGAGGTGACTCATTGGCAAAAAAATGGTGGGAACGTTTGAAGGCAGGACGATAAGGGGACGATGGAGGATGAGATGGTTGGATGGCTATTAAAAAGAACACATGCGAATCAGTTCTAACGAGGTGGATGAAACTGGAGCCTCTTATACAGGGTGAAGTAAGTCACAAAGAAAAACGCCAATGCGGTATAATAATGCATATATATCGGATTTAGAAAGAGGGTAAGGATGACCCTATATGCAAGAAAGCAAAAGAGACACATAGATAAAGAACAGGCTTTTGGACTGTTTGGGAGAAGGCGAGGGTGGGATGATTTGAGACAATAGCATTGAAACACGTATATTACCACACGAGAAATGGATCGTCAGGCCAGGTTCGATGCGTGAGACAGGGCGCTCAGGGCCGGTGCACCGGGATGACCCTGAGGAATTGGATAGGGAGGGAAGTGGGAGTGGGATTCAGAATGTGGGACACATGTACACACATGGCTGATTCATGTCAATGTATGGCAAAACCCAGAACAATATTGTAAAGTAATGAGCCTCCAATTAAAATAAATAAATAAATGGAAAAAGAGGAAAGCCAAAAAAATTTGCAAAAATAGATGAAATCAACAAATTCCTTGAATGACCAAAATTCCCAAAACTAACTCAAGAAGAAAGTGAAAACCCTAGATATCCCTAGGTCTATCAAAGATTTGGAACAGAAAACTCCAGGCCCATGTGACTTAAGTAGTGAATGCTAGAAATACATAAAGGAGAAATATCACCAAACCCATACAAATTCTTTCATAGAGGTGATTTTAACAGTTCTCAAACCATTATGAGGCCAGCCTTCCAAAATACCAAAACTGGATGAAGACATTGCAAGAAAAGAAAACTATAGAACAATATTCTTCATTAAGCAAAAAAAATGAAATGTTAGCAAATTTAATCCAGCGAATATATACAGCATTAGGACCAAAAAAGATCTGTCCCGAGAGTGAAAGATTGGTTATGCATTAAAATATCTTCAACCAGCGTTATTCATCATATGAAGAAAACACAGGAGAAAAAAACCATATGATCATTTGGATAGATGCCATAAAAGCATTCGGCAATATTCGAGAACCACTATCTTAAAAACTCTTGGAAACCTAGGACTACAAAGAGACTTTCTTAATCTGATCAAGGTCACCTACAAAACTCCTACAACTAAAGGTGATAATGGAGGAAAATCTAATCCCTACACTGTGTGTGGGTGGGGAAGGCTGCTGGCCTTCGATGTGGAGGCCACCGAGAGGCCTATCCAGCCAGGCAGTGAGGATCAAGCGGACTGACTGAAGTACCTGTCCCCTCCTCGGGCAGTGGCCCCGATCCACTCACCTCCCGTGGCACCAGTGGTTCCCCGGCAGACGCACACCACCTATCAGATAGTGGCGCCCGAGCCCCGTCATCGCCCCCAGCAGCACTGTGTCTGTTGACTTGACCCCTTCCAGACACAGAAATAGACCAGCACCCAGCAGGCCAGCAGACACAGGGTCACCTCCCAGTTGAGGGCACCTGGCAGCTACAGCCCTCCGGAGAGCTACAAGACCTTGTTCCTGGAGAGGGAAGGCCCGTGAGACTTGTGCCAGCAGAGGCCACGCGACTAGGGGTTTCCTGGAGGCCGTTGTCCTTCCGGCAGCCCTTGTGTGAGGCTGTTCGCACCGGTGCTTCTGGCGGGCCTGGGTAAGCCCCTAGCCTGGATTCCATGCAGTCTGTGTGCCTGCAGCCCCAAGAGGCCCAGCCCCATGCCATCTCCACTGAGTCCAACAGTAGTCCTCGCTTCCCTCCTCAGGCGGCCAAGCACAGTCCACTCCGCATCCCTAGTCTCAGGACTCCAGGACTGGTTCCCCATCCACCACCATGCAAAGGCACCTGCGCATGAACAAAGCACACAGAGATGCCAGTCTGCATGCCTCTGACACGTGCTCTCTGTCACACACACACACACACCCATGTGCATGACCCTGTGCACAAACACACTTATACTCCCATGTGCATGCACCTGACCACATGCTCTCTCACACACAGGTACACACACATGTGCTAGCACCTGTGCATAGGCACTGTCTATCTTCCTCGGGCACACACACATACAAACATGGACAGGCAGATGCCCATGTGTTGCACCTACCTAGAGACACACGAATGCACACGTGAGCTACGTGTGGGACACCAGAGGGACAGACCAGGCGTGACATAAAGGGGCCCCACTGCCTTCCGGAAGTTGATGACAAGGACGTACGCTCAGCAGGACGGTCACCTATGAGCGTGGCCAGGATGGCAACGGCACAGACTTGGAGGTGCACAGGGACCAGGGCTCACTTGGGGTTTGCAGGCTTGGACAAGAAACAGTCACGTGCGCTGCGGAGTGTGGCAGTGTCTGCTTGACCATGCGCATGAAGGACCGGCGCCCCTCCCCCGGCCCCACCCCCCCCAACACACACACCCAGAGGCATCACCGCTAAGCCCTTTACCAGGTCTCCGGGCCAAGGCGGGGCTGACTTAGAGCACCCAGACCACGTGGGTGTGTGTCCACACAGGCGGTAGGGGGCGACACAGCACACTAACGCATGAAATTTCAGCAGGGGGCGTCCATTGCCCGAGAGCCTCCAGTCATCGCGGGAACGAATGTTCGGTGGGAACCAATCGAGAGGCAGGACCAGGGTGAGGTGCGCAGGCGCTCTGCCTATGCTGAGCTGCAGGTCGCAGTACACGCCTGGGTTCTGTAGGGAGGGTTCAGTCTTTCCGGCTGCGGAGGGAGCGGGAGAGGGTTCAAGATGGAGTCCGACGCGCACGGTGGAGGAGCCAGCAGGGCAGCCGATGAAGACCCTGGTGCCGCGGAATTTGCAGTGGGCACAGCACGTGGTAGCTGCAGCGAGCCGGGTGGTGCTGGTGGCCAGGATGACCCTGGCGACCCAGCTGGCCCTGGTGATGCCATCAGCCGTGGAGTTCATGGAGGCGCTGGTGACCTGGCTGGTCGCAGAGGCCCCAGCGCTGCAGGAGAGTCAAGTGGTGCAGCTGGTGCCATTCTGCAGATCCCGGGGCCATCACACGCTCCAGGGCCTGGTGGAGCTACTCCACCTGCAGCCGCAGTTCTGAGTAATCGAGCCTTCCAGTTGTATCCTATTCCAGGAAACCCAGCGGGCCAGGCGGCCGCGGGGGCCAGGATGTGAGCTAGGGGTGGTTTGGGGGGGTGGCAAGCGGTGCTAAAGTGTAGGAGGAGGGTACTCTGGGGGGCTGGAGGATATGGGTCAGGGGTGGTCTGGCTGTGAGGGGAAGATAGTGAGGAAAAGCAACCTGAAGGGAACCAGAGAGTCGGGAGCTGATATCCAGGGTGTCTGCCCCGTGGCCTTGTGGTAGAATGCGTGTTTCCGTGAGCAGGGAGCCTGTCGTAGAGGCAAAATGAATAGTGTGGATGGTGGTGAGGAAAAGCAACCTGAAGGGTCCCAGAGGGTCGTGCGGTGATATCCAGGGTGTACTCAGGGTATGGGCTGAGAGGTCCGGACTTTCTAGGCGGCCTCCTTGTGGGAGAAGGCGGGTCTCAGCGGGCAGGGATCCTGACGTACAGGCAAAATGAGAAATGCAGATGGTGCCTTAACCTTATGTCCACCAGCAGCCTCACTGTGCCTTTCACATCACACATGGATGCGGGCCTTGTCCGCCACTTCCTGACTGCACGTACTCAACTGCGAGGGCCGATTTGGAAGGAGCTCGACGTTAATGGTCGCATGCTGGTTCTGTGAGTTCTAAAGGGGTCCGGGGCCGGGGAGAGGGTGGTGGGTGCTGGGTGGTGGCCAAGGCCAGTCTGGGCCCAGGAGGAGCCATAATGGACGGTTAAGCCTAAAGGAAAAGTGTGGTGCTCTGGGCTTGTCGGTGTGCGGGAACAGAGGGAGGACCTGCTCCTCTTCCCCCTTCTCGGAGGAAAGTTGAATTTCATTTTCCCTCCCTTGTAGCCGATTGACTGCTGAAGACCCTGGCCTGCTCCAGAACTCCATCGTCTTCTGTCTGGAGCAGCTTTCCCTGGTGATGCGGTCCTTGCAGCGTTTGGGGGGCCCTGTTTCTCGGCACAGAAGAAGGTTTTAAACCCAGCCTATGTGCCCTAGCTTCAGGTGTCGTTCCCCAGGGCATTGCTTTTCTGCAGTACTTTGATCGGGCTTCATCTTATGTCTGTGCTGCTTTTGGGGGCTCAGTGTCTACATAGTTGTTTGGAGATTGTTAACTGCAGAAAATAAAACTGAGCTTTTGTGCTGTCTCTGACTTTATTTTTAGCTTCTGCACTTCCTCATACTGCATTTGTCTTTCAGTTGGAGGGGAGGTTCTGAGATCCAGATATTCGAGGACCACAACGTAATTGAAGACAATGTAAGAAGTGGGAGAATAAGAAAGTTGTATACTGTCATTCGGTATTAATTTTGGAATATTTTAGGATTTTATAGTTACATTAAATGTTAAGAGTTACCAGAGGCCTTCCCTGGTGGCTCAGATGGTAAAGAATCTGCCTGCAGTGTGGTAGACTGGGTTCAAACTCTGGGTTGTGAATATCCTCTGGAGAAGGTAATGGCAATCCACTCCAGTGTTTTTGCCTGGAGAAATCCTGGACAGTGGAGCTTGCAGGCTACAATTCATGGGGTTGCAAGGAGTTGGACTCCACAGAGCAAGTGCACTTTTCGCTTTTCATATAACACCTGAATGATGTTGTTTTTCAGTCTATAATTCATGGCCAATTATTCGTGCCCCCATGGACTGTAGCATACCAGTCTCCTTTGTCCTCCACCATCTCCTGGAATTTACTCAAATTCATGTCCATAGAGTGGGTTATGCTATCTAACCATCTCACCCTCTGTCTCCCCCTTCTCCTGTTGCCTTCAGTCTTCCCTTCAGTCAGCATCAGGGTCTCTTCCGGGTAGTTGGCCCTTCACATCAGGTAGCCAAAGTATAGGAGCTTCAGGATCAGCATGAGTCTGTCCAATGAATATTCAGGGTTGATTTCCTTTAGGATTGACTGGTCTGCTCTCCTTGCAGTCCAAGTCCTCTCAAGAGTATCCGAGTACCCTGAAACCTTGCTATATATATATATATATAATTGTAATAGCTCTTTTCTACGTCCCACTGGACTTCATACATAGACAATCATTTTGTCTGTAAATAAATACACACTTCTTCCTTTCTTTCCAGTTTATGCGTTTTAACTGATTTCTTTTAAAATGAAAGCTCCAACACTTTGGCCACCTGATTTGAAGAGGTGACTCATTGGCAAAGCCCCTAATGGTGGGAACGTTTGAAGGCAGGACGATAAGGGGACGATGGAGGATGAGATGGTTGGATGGCTATTGAAAAGAACACATGCGAATCAGTTCTAACGAGGTGGATGAAACTGGAGCCTCTTATACAGGGTGAAGTAAGTCACAAAGAAAAACGCCAATACGGTATAATAATGCATATATATCGGATTTAGAAAGAGGGTAACGATGACCCTATATGCAAGAAAGCAAAAGAGACACAGAGATAAAGAACAGGCTTTTGGACTGTTTGGGAGAAGGCGAGGGTGGGATGATTTGAGACAATAGCATTGAAACACGTATATTACCACACGAGAAATGGATCGTCAGGCCAGGTTCGATGCGTGAGACAGGGCGCTCAGGGCCGGTGCACCGGGATGACCCTGAGGAATTGGATAGGGAGGGAAGTGGGAGTGGGATTCAGAATGTGGGACACATGTACACACATGGCTGATTCATGTCAATGTATGGCAAAACCCAGAACAATATTGTAAAGTAATGAGCCTCCAATTAAAATAAATAAATAAATGTCAAAAGAGGAAAGCCAAAAAAATTTGCAAAAATAGATGAAATCAACAAATTCCTTGAATGACCAAAATTCCCAAAACTAACTCAAGAAGAAAGTGAAAACCCTAGATATCCCTAGGTCTATCAAAGATTTGGAACAGAAAACTCCAGGCCCATGTGACTTAAGTAGTGAATGCTATGAAATACATAAAGGAGAAATATCACCAAACCCATACAAATTCTTTCATAGAGGTGATTTTAACAGTTCTCAAACCATTATGAGGCCAGCCTTCCAAAATACCAAAACTGGATGAAGACATTGCAAGAAAAGAAAACTATAGAACAATATTCTTCATTAAGCAAAAAAAATGAAATGTTAGCAAATTTAATCCAGCGAATATATACAGCATTAGGACCAAAAAAGATCTGTCCCGAGAGTGAAAGATTGGTTATGCATTAAAATATCTTCAACCAGCGTTATTCATCATATGAAGAAAACACAGGAGAAAAACCATATGATCATTTGGATAGATGCCATAAAAGCATTTGGCAATATTCGAGAACCACTATCTTAAAAACTCTTGGAAACCTAGGACTACAAAGAGACTTTCTTAATCTGATCAAGGTCACCTACAAAACTCCTACAACTAAAGGTGATAATGGAGGAAAATCTAATCCCTACACTGTGTGTGGGTGGGGAAGGCTGCTGGCCTTCGATGTGGAGGCCACCGAGAGGCCTATCCAGCCAGGCAGTGAGGATCAAGCGGACTGACTGAAGTACCTGTCCCCTCCTCGGGCAGTGGCCCCGATCCACTCACCTCCCGTGGCACCAGTGGTTCCCCGGCAGATGCACACCACCTATCAGATAGTGGCGCCCGAGCCCCGTCATCGCCCCCAGCAGCACTGTGTCTGTTGACTTGACCCCTTCCAGACACAGAAATAGACCAGCACCCAGCAGGCCAGCAGACACAGGGTCACCTCCCAGTTGAGGGCACCTGGCAGCTACAGCCCTCCGGAGAGCTACAAGACCTTGTTCCTGGAGAGGGAAGGCCCGTGAGACTTGTGCCAGCAGAGGCCACGCGACTAGGGGTTTCCTGGAGGCCGTTGTCCTTCTGGCAGCCCTTGTGTGAGGCTGTTCGCACCAGTGCTTCTGGCGGGCCTGGGTAAGCCCCTAGCCTGGATTCCATGCAGTCTGTGTGCCTGCAGCCCCAAGAGGCCCAGCCCCATGCCATCTCCACTGAGTCCAACAGTAGTCCTCGCTTCCCTCCTCAGGCGGCCAAGCACAGTCCACTCCGCATCCCTAGTCTCAGGACTCCAGGACTGGTTCCCCATCCACCACCATGCAAAGGCACCTGCGCATGAACAAAGCACACAGAGATGCCAGTCTGCATGCCTCTGACACGTGCTCTCTGTCACACACACACACACCCATGTGCATGACCCTGTGCACAAACACACTTATACTCCCATGTGCATGCACCTGACCACATGCTCTCTCACACACAGGTACACACACATGTGCTAGCACCTGTGCATAGGCACTGTCTATCTTCCTCGGGCACACACACATACAAACATGGACAGGCAGATGCCCATGTGTTGCACCTACCTAGAGACACACGAATGCACACGTGAGCTACGTGTGGGACACCAGAGGGACAGACCAGGCGTGACATAAAGGGGCCCCACTGCCTTCCGGAAGTTGATGACAAGGACGTACGCTCAGCAGGACGGTCACCTATGAGCGTGGCCAGGATGGCAACGGCACAGACTTGGAGGTGCACAGGGACCAGGGCTCACTTGGGGTTTGCAGGCTTGGACAAGAAACAGTCACGTGCGCTGCGGAGTGTGGCAGTGTCTGCTTGACCATGCGCATGAAGGACTGGCGCCCCTCCCACGGCCCCACCCCCCCCCAACACACACACCCAGAGGCATCACCGCTAAGCCGTTTACCAGGTCTCCGGGCCAAGGGGGGGCTGACTTAGAGCACCCAGACCACGTGGGTGTGTGTCCACACAGGCGGTAGGGGGCGACACAGCACACTAACGCATGAAATTTCAGCAGGGGGCGTCCATTGCCCGAGAGCCTCCAGTCATCGCGGGAACGAATGTTCGGTGGGAACCAATCGAGAGGCAGGACCAGGGTGAGTGTGCGCAGGCGCTCTGCCTATGCTGAGCTGCAGGTCGCCGTACACGCCTGGGTTCTGTAGGGAGGGTTCAGTCTTTCCGGCTGCGGAGGGAGCGGGAGAGGGTTCAAGATGGAGTCCGACGCGCACGGTGGAGGAGCCAGCAGGGCAGCCGATGAAGACCCTGGTGCCGCGGAATTTGCAGTGGGCACAGCACGTGGTAGCTGCAGCGAGCCGGGTGGTGCTGGTGGCCAGGATGACCCTGGCAACCCAGCTGGCCCTGGTGATGCCGTCAGCCGTGGAGTTCATGGAGGCGCTGGTGACCTGGCTGGTCGCAGAGGCCCCAGCGCTGCAGGAGAGTCAGGTGGTGGAGCTGGTGCCATTCCGAAGATCCCGGGGCCATCACACGCTCCAGGGCCTGGTGGAGCTACTCCACCTGCAGCCGCAGTTCTGAGTAATCGAGCCATCCAGTTGTATCCTATTCCAGGAACCCCAGCGGGCCAGGCGGCCGCGGGGGCCAGGATGTGAGCTAGGGGTGGTTTGGGGGGGTTGCAAGTGGTGCTAAAGTGTAGGAGGAGGGTACTCTGGGGGGGCTGGAGGATATGGGTCAGGGGTGGTCTGGCTGTGAGGGGAAGATAGTGAGGAAAAGCAACCTGAAGGGAGCCAGAGAGTCGGGAGCTGATATCCAGGGTGTCTGCCCCGTGGCCTTGTGGTAGAATGCGTATTTCCGTGAGCAGGGAGCCTGTCGTAGAGGCAAAATGAATAGTGTGGATGGTGGTGAGGAAAAGCAACCTGAAGGGTCCCAGAGGGTCGTGCGGTGATATCCAGGGTGTACTCAGGGTATAGGCTGAGAGGTCCGGACTTTCTAGGCGGCCTCCTTGTGGGAGAAGGCGGGTCTCAGCGGGCAGGGATCCTGACGTACAGGCAAAATGAGAAGTGCGGATGGTGCCTTAACCTTATGTCCACCAGCAGCCTCACTGTGCCTTTCACATCACACGTGGATGCGGGCCTTGCCCGCCACTTCCTGACTGCACGTACTCAACTGCGAGGGCCGATTCGGAAGGAGCTCGACGTTAATGGCCGCATGCTGGTTCTGTGAGTTCTAAAGGGGTCCGGGGCCGGGGAGAGGGTGGTGGGTGCTGGGTGGTGGCCAAGGCCAGTCTGGGCCCAGGAGGAGCCATAATGGACGGTTAAGCCTAAAGGAAAAGTGTGGTGCTCTGGGCTTGTCGGTGTGCGGGAACAGAGGGAGGACCTGCTCCTCTTCCCCCTTCTCGGAGGAAAGTTGAATTTCATTTTCCCTCCCTTGTAGCCGATTGACTGCTGAAGACCCTGGCCTGCTCCAGAACTCCATCGTCTTCTGTCTGGAGCAGCTTTCCCTGGTGATGCAGTCCTTGCAGCACTTTGGGGGCCCTGTTTCTCGGCACAGAAGAAGGGTTTAAACCCAGCCTATGTGCCCTAGCTTCAGGTGTCGTTCCCCAGGGCATTGCTTTCTGCAGTACTTTGATCGGGCTTCATCTTATGTCTGTGCTGCTTTTGGGGGCTCAGTGTCTACATAGTTGTTTGGAGATTGTTAACTGCAGAAAATAAAACTGAGCTTTTGTGCTGTCTCTGACTTTATTTTTAGCTTCTGCACTTCCTCATACTGCATTTGTCTTTCAGTTGGAGGGGAGGTTCTGAGATCCAGATATTCGAGGACCACAACGTAATTGAAGACAATGTAAGAAGTGGGAGAATAAGAAAGTTGTATACTGTCATTCGGTATTAATTTTGGAATATTTTAGGATTTTATAGTTACATTAAATGTTAAGAGTTACCAGAGGCCTTCCCTGGTGGCTCAGATGGTAAAGAATCTGCCTGCAGTGTGGTAGACTGGGTTCAAACTCTGGGTTGTGAATATCCTCTGGAGAAGGTAATGGCAATCCACTCCAGTGTTTTTGCCTGGAGAAATCCTGGACAGTGGAGCTTGCAGGCTACAATTCATGGGGTTGCAAGGAGTTGGACTCCACAGAGCAAGTGCACTTTTCGCTTTTCATATAACACCTGAATGATGTTGTTTTTCAGTCTATAATTCATGGCCAACTATTCGTGCCCCCATGGACTGTAGCATACCAGTCTCCTTTGTCCTCCACCATCTCCTGGAATTTACTCAAATTCATGTCCATTGAGTGGGTTATGCTATCTAACCATCTCATCCTCTGTCTCCCCCTTCTCCTGTTGCCTTCAGTCTTCCCTTCAGTCAGCATCAGGGTCTCTTCCGGGTAGTTGGCCCTTCACATCAGGTAGCCAAAGTATAGGAGCTTCAGGATCAGCATGAGTCCGTCCAATGAATATTCAGGGTTGATTTCCTTTAGGATTGACTGGTCTGCTCTCCTTGCAGTCCAAGTCCTCTCAAGAGTATCCGAGTACCCTGAAACCTTGCTATACTCACTAATTAATTGTAATAGCTCTTTTCTACGTCCCACTGGACTTCATACATAGACAATCATTTTGTCTGTAAATAAATACACACTTCTTCCTTTCTTTCCAATTTATGCGTTTTAACTGATTTCTTTTAAAATGAAAGCTCCAACACTTTGGCCACCTGATTTGAAGAGGTGACTCATTGGCAAAGCCCCTAATGGTGGGAACGTTTGAAGGCAGGACGATAAGGGGACGATGGAGGATGAGATGGTTGGATGGCTATTGAAAAGAACACATGCGAATCAGTTCTAACGAGGTGGATGAAACTGGAGCCTCTTATACAGGGTGAAGTAAGTCACAAAGAAAAACGCCAATACGGTATAATAATGCATATATATCGGATTTAGAAAGAGGGTAACGATGACCCTATATGCAAGAAAGCAAAAGAGACACAGAGATAAAGAACAGGCTTTTGGACTGTTTGGGAGAAGGCGAGGGTGGGATGATTTGAGACAATAGCATTGAAACACGTATATTACCACACGAGAAATGGATCGTCAGGCCAGGTTCGATGCGTGAGACAGGGCGCTCAGGGCCGGTGCACCGGGATGACCCTGAGGAATTGGATAGGGAGGGAAGTGGGAGTGGGATTCAGAATGTGGGACACATGTACACACATGGCTGATTCATGTCAATGTATGGCAAAACCCAGAACAATATTGTAAAGTAATGAGCCTCCAATTAAAATAAATAAATAAATGTCAAAAGAGGAAAGCCAAAAAAATTTGCAAAAATAGATGAAATCAACAAATTCCTTGAATGACCAAAATTCCCAAAACTAACTCAAGAAGAAAGTGAAAACCCTAGATATCCCTAGGTCTATCAAAGATTTGGAACAGAAAACTCCAGGCCCATGTGACTTAAGTAGTGAATGCTATGAAATACATAAAGGAGAAATATCACCAAACCCATACAAATTCTTTCATAGAGGTGATTTTAACAGTTCTCAAACCATTATGAGGCCAGCCTTCCAAAATACCAAAACTGGATGAAGACATTGCAAGAAAAGAAAACTATAGAACAATATTCTTCATTAAGCAAAAAAAAATGAAATGTTAGCAAATTTAATCCAGCGAATATATACAGCATTAGGACCAAAAAAGATCTGTCCCGAGAGTGAAAGATTGGTTATGCATTAAAATATCTTCAACCAGCGTTATTCATCATATGAAGAAAACACAGGAGAAAAACCATATGATCATTTGGATAGATGCCATAAAAGCATTTGGCAATATTCGAGAACCACTATCTTAAAAACTCTTGGAAACCTAGGACTACAAAGAGACTTTCTTAATCTGATCAAGGTCACCTACAAAACTCCTACAACTAAAGGTGATAATGGAGGAAAATCTAATCCCTACACTGTGTGTGGGTGGGGAAGGCTGCTGGCCTTCGATGTGGAGGCCACCGAGAGGCCTATCCAGCCAGGCAGTGAGGATCAAGCGGACTGACTGAAGTACCTGTCCCCTCCTCGGGCAGTGGCCCCGATCCACTCACCTCCCGTGGCACCAGTGGTTCCCCGGCAGACGCACACCACCTATCAGATAGTGGCGCCCGAGCCCCGTCATCGCCCCCAGCAGCACTGTGTCTGTTGACTTGACCCCTTCCAGACACAGAAATAGACCAGCACCCAGCAGGCCAGCAGACACAGGGTCACCTCCCAGTTGAGGGCACCTGGCAGCTACAGCCCTCCGGAGAGCTACAAGACCTTGTTCCTGGAGAGGGAAGGCCCGTGAGACTTGTGCCAGCAGAGGCCACGCGACTAGGGGTTTCCTGGAGGCCGTTGTCCTTCCGGCAGCCCTTGTGTGAGGCTGTTCGCACCGGTGCTTCTGGCGGGCCTGGGTAAGCCCCTAGCCTGGATTCCATGCAGTCTGTGTGCCTGCAGCCCCAAGAGGCCCAGCCCCATGCCATCTCCACTGAGTCCAACAGTAGTCCTCGCTTCCCTCCTCAGGCGGCCAAGCACAGTCCACTCCGCATCCCTAGTCTCAGGACTCCAGGACTGGTTCCCCATCCACCACCATGCAAAGGCACCTGCGCATGAACAAAGCACACAGAGATGCCAGTCTGCATGCCTCTGACACGTGCTCTCTGTCACACACACACACACACACACCCATGTGCATGACTCTGTGCACAAACACACTTATACTCCCATGTGCATGCACCTGACCACATGCTCTCTCACACACAGGTACACACACATGTGCTAGCACCTGTGCATAGGCACTGTCTATCTTCCTCGGGCACACACACATACAAACATGGACAGGCAGATGCCCATGTGTTGCACCTACCTAGAGACACACGAATGCACACGTGAGCTACGTGTGGGACACCAGAGGGACAGACCAGGCGTGACATAAAGGGGCCCCACTGCCTTCCGGAAGTTGATGACAAGGACGTACGCTCAGCAGGACGGTCACCTATGAGCGTGGCCAGGATGGCAACGGCACAGACTTGGAGGTGCACAGGGACCAGGGCTCACTTGGGGTTTGCAGGCTTGGACAAGAAACAGTCACGTGCGCTGCGGAGTGTGGCAGTGTCTGCTTGACCATGCGCATGAAGGACTGGCGCCCCTCCCCCGGCCCCACCCCCCCCAACACACACACCCAGAGGCATCACCGCTAAGCCGTTTACCAGGTCTCCGGGCCAAGGCGGGGCTGACTTAGAGCACCCAGACCACGTGGGTGTGTGTCCACACAGGCGGTAGGGGGCGACAGAGCACACTAACGCATGAAATTTCAGCAGGGGGCGTCCATTGCCCGAGAGCCTCCAGTCATCGCGGGAACGAATGTTCGGTGGGAACCAATCGAGAGGCAGGACCAGGGTGAGGTGCGCAGGCGCTCTGCCTATGCTGAGCTGCAGGTCGCAGTACACGCCTGGGTTCTGTAGGGAGGGTTCAGTCTTTCCGGCTGCGGAGGGAGCGGGAGAGGGTTCAAGATGGAGTCCAACGCGCACGGTGGAGGAGCCAGCAGGGCAGCCGATGAAGACCCTGGTGCCGCAGAATTTGCAGTGGGCACAGCACGTGGTAGCTGCAGCGAGCCGGGTGGTTCTGGTGGCCAGGATGACCCTGGCAACCCAGCTGGCCCTGGTGATGCCATCAGCCGTGGAGTTCATGGAGGCGCTGGTGACCTGGCTGGTCGCAGAGGCCCCAGCGCTGCAGGAGAGTCAGGTTGTGCAGCTGGTGCCATTCCGAAGATCCCGGGGCCATCACACGCTCCAGGGCCTGGTGGAGCTACTCCACCTGCAGCCGCAGTTCTGAGTAATCGAGCCATCCAGTTGTATCCTGTTCCAGGAAACCCAGCGGGCCAGGCGGCCGCGGGGGCCAGGATGTGAGCTAGGGGTGGTTTGCGGGGGTTGCAAGTGGTGCTAAAGTGTAGGAGGAGGGTACTCTGGGGGGCTGGAGGATATGGGTCAGGGGTGGTCTGGCTGTGAGGGGAAGATAGTGAGGAAAAGCAACCTGAAGGGAGCCAGAGAGTCGGGAGCTGATATCCAGGGTGTCTGCCCCGTGGCCTTGTGGTAGAATGCGTATTTCCGTGAGCAGGGAGCCTGTCGTAGAGGCAAAATGAATAGTGTGGATGGTGGTGAGGAAAAGCAACCTGAAGGGTCCCAGAGGGTCGTGCGGTGATATCCAGGGTGTACTCAGGGTATAGGCTGAGAGGTCCGGACTTTCTAGGCGGCCTCCTTGTGGGAGAAGGCGGGTCTCAGCGGGCAGGGATCCTGACGTACAGGCAAAATGAGAAGTGCGGATGGTGCCTTAACCTTATGTCCACCAGCAGCCTCACTGTGCCTTTCACATCACACGTGGATGCGGGCCTTGCCCGCCACATCCTGACTGCACGTACTCAACTGCGAGGGTCGATTCGGAAGGAGCTCGACGTTAATGGCCGCATGCTGGTTCTGTGAGTTCTAAAGGGGTCCGGGGCCGGGGAGAGGGTGGTGGGTGCTGGGTGGTGGCCAAGGCCAGTCTGGGCCCAGGAGGAGCCATAATGGACGGTTAAGCCTAAAGGAAAAGTGTGGTGCTCTGGGCTTGTCGGTGTGCGGGAACAGAGGGAGGACCTGCTCCTCTTCCCCCTTCTCGGAGGAAAGTTGAATTTCATTTTCCCTCCCTTGTAGCCGATTGACTGCTGAAGACCCTGGCCTGCTCCAGAACTCCATCGTCTTCTGTCTGGAGCAGCTTTCCCTGGTGATGCGGTCCTTGCAGCACTTTGGGGGCCCTGTTTCTCGGCACAGAAGAAGGGTTTAAACCCAGCCTATGTGCCCTAGCTTCAGGTGTCGTTCCCCCAGGGCATTGCTTTCTGCAGTACTTTGATCGGGCTTCATCTTATGTCTGTGCTGCTTTTGGGGGCTCAGTGTCTACATAGTTGTTTGGAGATTGTTAACTGCAGAAAATAAAACTGAGCTTTTGTGCTGTCTCTGAATTTATTTTTAGCTTCTGCACTTCCTCATACTGCATTTGTCTTTCAGTTGGAGGGGAGGTTCTGAGATCCAGATATTCGAGGACCACAATGTAATTGAAGACAATGTAAGAAGTGGGAGAATAAGAAAGTTGTATACTGTCATTCGGTATTAATTTTGGAATATTTTAGGATTTTATAGTTACATTAAATGTTAAGAGTTACCAGAGGCATTCCCTGGTGGCTCAGATGGTAAAGAATCTGCCTGCAGTGTGGTAGACTGGGTTCAAACTCTGGGTTGTGAATATCCTCTGGAGAAGGTAATGGCAATCCACTCCAGTGTTTTTGCCTGGAGAAATCCTGGACAGTGGAACTTGCAGGCTACAATTCATGGGGTTGCAAGGAGTTGGACTCCACAGAGCAAGTGCACTTTTCGCTTTTCATATAACACCTGAATGATGTTGTTTTTCAGTCTATAATTCATGGCCAACTATTTGTGCCCCTATGGACTGTAGCATACCAGTCTCCTTTGTCCTCCACCATCTCCTGGAATTTACTCAAATTCATGTCCATTGAGTGGGTTATGCTATCTAACCATCTCACCCTCTGTCTCCCCCTTCTCCTGTTGCCTTCAGTCTTCCCTTCAGTCAGCATCAGGGTCTCTTCCGGGTAGTTGGCCCTTCACATCAGGTAGCCAAAGTATAGGAGCTTCAGGATCAGCATGAGTCCGTCCAATGAATATTCAGGGTTGATTTCCTTTAGGATTGACTGGTCTGCTCTCCTTGCAGTCCAAGTCCTCTCAAGAGTATCCGAGTACCCTGAAACCTTGCTATATATATATATATATATATATATATATATATATATATAATTGTAATAGCTCTTTTCTACGTCCCACTGGACTTCATACATAGACAATCATTTTGTCTGTAAATAAATACACACTTCTTCCTTTCTTTCCAGTTTATGCGTTTTAACTGATTTCTTTTAAAATGAAAGCTCCAACACTTTGGCCACCTGATTTGAAGAGGTGACTCATTGGCAAAGCCCCTAATGGTGGGAACGTTTGAAGGCAGGACGATAAGGGGACGATGGAGGATGAGATGGTTGGATGGCTATTGAAAAGAACACATGCGAATCAGTTCTAACGAGGTGGATGAAACTGGAGCCTCTTATACAGGGTGAAGTAAGTCACAAAGAAAAACGCCAATACGGTATAATAATGCATATATATCGGATTTAGAAAGAGGGTAACGATGACCCTATATGCAAGAAAGCAAAAGAGACACAGAGATAAAGAACAGGCTTTTGGACTGTTTGGGAGAAGGCGAGGGTGGGATGATTTGAGACAATAGCATTGAAACACGTATATTACCACACGAGAAATGGATCGTCAGGCCAGGTTCGATGCGTGAGACAGGGCGCTCAGGGCCGGTGCACCGGGATGACCCTGAGGAATTGGATAGGGAGGGAAGTGGGAGTGGGATTCAGAATGTGGGACACATGTACACACATGGCTGATTCATGTCAATGTATGGCAAAACCCAGAACAATATTGTAAAGTAATGAGCCTCCAATTAAAATAAATAAATAAATGTAAAAAGAGGAAAGCCAAAAAAATTTGCAAAAATAGATGAAATCAACAAATTCCTTGAATGACCAAAATTCCCAAAACTAACTCAAGAAGAAAGTGAAAACCCTAGATATCCCTAGGTCTATCAAAGATTTGGAACAGAAAACTCCAGGCCCATGTGACTTAAGTAGTGAATGCTATGAAATACATAAAGGAGAAATATCACCAAACCCATACAAATTCTTTCATAGAGGAGATTTTAACAGTTCTCAAACCATTATGAGGCCAGCCTTCCAAAATACCAAAACTGGATGAAGACATTGCAAGAAAAGAAAACTATAGAACAATATTCTTCATTAAGCAAAAAAAATGAAATGTTAGCAAATTTAATCCAGCGAATATATACAGCATTAGGACCAAAAAAGATCTGTCCCGAGAGTGAAAGATTGGTTATGCATTAAAATATCTTCAACCAGCGTTATTCATCATATGAAGAAAACACAGGAGAAAAACCATATGATCATTTGGATAGATGCCATAAAAGCATTTGGCAATATTCGAGAACCACTATCTTAAAAACTCTTGGAAACCTAGGACTACAAAGAGACTTTCTTAATCTGATCAAGGTCACCTACAAAACTCCTACAACTAAAGGTGATAATGGAGGAAAATCTAATCCCTACACTGTGTGTGGGTGGGGAAGGCTGCTGGCCTTCGATGTGGAGGCCACCGAGAGGCCTATCCAGCCAGGCAGTGAGGATCAAGCGGACTGACTGAAGTACCTGTCCCCTCCTCGGGCAGTGGCCCCGATCCACTCACCTCCCGTGGCACCAGTGGTTCCCCGGCAGACGCACACCACCTATCAGATAGTGGCGCCCGAGCCCCGTCATCGCCCCCAGCAGCACTGTGTCTGTTGACTTGACCCCTTCCAGACACAGAAATAGACCAGCACCCAGCAGGCCAGCAGACACAGGGTCACCTCCCAGTTGAGGGCACCTGGCAGCTACAGCCCTCCGGAGAGCTACAAGACCTTGTTCCTGGAGAGGGAAGGCCCGTGAGACTTGTGCCAGCAGAGGCCACGCGACTAGGGGTTTCCTGGAGGCCGTTGTCCTTCCGGCAGCCCTTGTGTGAGGCTGTTCGCACCGGTGCTTCTGGCGGGCCTGGGTAAGCCCCTAGCCTGGATTCCATGCAGTCTGTGTGCCTGCAGCCCCAAGAGGCCCAGCCCCATGCCATCTCCACTGAGTCCAACAGTAGTCCTCGCTTCCCTCCTCAGGCGGCCAAGCACAGTCCACTCCGCATCCCTAGTCTCAGGACTCCAGGACTGGTTCCCCATCCACCACCATGCAAAGGCACCTGCGCATGAACAAAGCACACAGAGATGCCAGTCTGCATGCCTCTGACACGTGCTCTCTGTCACACACACACACACACACACCCATGTGCATGACTCTGTGCACAAACACACTTATACTCCCATGTGCATGCACCTGACCACATGCTCTCTCACACACAGGTACACACACATGTGCTAGCACCTGTGCATAGGCACTGTCTATCTTCCTCGGGCACACACACATACAAACATGGACAGGCAGATGCCCATGTGTTGCACCTACCTAGAGACACACGAATGCACACGTGAGCTACGTGTGGGACACCAGAGGGACAGACCAGGCGTGACATAAAGGGGCCCCACTGCCTTCCGGAAGTTGATGACAAGGACGTACGCTCAGCAGGACGGTCACCTATGAGCGTGGCCAGGATGGCAACGGCACAGACTTGGAGGTGCACAGGGACCAGGGCTCACTTGGGGTTTGCAGGCTTGGACAAGAAACAGTCACGTGCGCTGCGGAGTGTGGCAGTGTCTGCTTGACCATGCGCATGAAGGACTGGCGCCCCTCCCCCGGCCCCACCCCCCCCAACACACACACCCAGAGGCATCACCGCTAAGCCGTTTACCAGGTCTCCGGGCCAAGGCGGGGCTGACTTAGAGCACCCAGACCACGTGGGTGTGTGTCCACACAGGCGGTAGGGGGCGACACAGCACACTAACGCATGAAATTTCAGCAGGGGGCGTCCATTGCCCGAGAGCCTCCAGTCATCGCGGGAACGAATGTTCGGTGGGAACCAATCGAGAGGCAGGACCAGGGTGAGTGTGCGCAGGCGCTCTGCCTATGCTGAGCTGCAGGTCGCCGTACACGCCTGGGTTCTGTAGGGAGGGTTCAGTCTTTCCGGCTGCGGAGGGAGCGGGAGAGGGTTCAAGATGGAGTCCGACGCGCACGGTGGAGGAGCCAGCAGGGCAGCCGATGAAGACCCTGGTGCCGCGGAATTTGCAGTGGGCACAGCACGTGGTAGCTGCAGCGAGCCGGGTGGTGCTGGTGGCCAGGATGACCCTGGCAACCCAGCTGGCCCTGGTGATGCCGTCAGCCGTGGAGTTCATGGAGGCGCTGGTGACCTGGCTGGTCGCAGAGGCCCCAGCGCTGCAGGAGAGTCAGGTGGTGGAGCTGGTGCCATTCCGAAGATCCCGGGGCCATCACACGCTCCAGGGCCTGGTGGAGCTACTCCACCTGCAGCCGCAGTTCTGAGTAATCGAGCCATCCAGTTGTATCCTATTCCAGGAACCCCAGCGGGCCAGGCGGCCGCGGGGGCCAGGATGTGAGCTAGGGGTGGTTTGGGGGGGTTGCAAGTGGTGCTAAAGTGTAGGAGGAGGGTACTCTGGGGGGGCTGGAGGATATGGGTCAGGGGTGGTCTGGCTGTGAGGGGAAGATAGTGAGGAAAAGCAACCTGAAGGGAGCCAGAGAGTCGGGAGCTGATATCCAGGGTGTCTGCCCCGTGGCCTTGTGGTAGAATGCGTATTTCCGTGAGCAGGGAGCCTGTCGTAGAGGCAAAATGAATAGTGTGGATGGTGGTGAGGAAAAGCAACCTGAAGGGTCCCAGAGGGTCGTGCGGTGATATCCAGGGTGTACTCAGGGTATAGGCTGAGAGGTCCGGACTTTCTAGGCGGCCTCCTTGTGGGAGAAGGCGGGTCTCAGCGGGCAGGGATCCTGACGTACAGGCAAAATGAGAAGTGCGGATGGTGCCTTAACCTTATGTCCACCAGCAGCCTCACTGTGCCTTTCACATCACACGTGGATGCGGGCCTTGCCCGCCACATCCTGACTGCACGTACTCAACTGCGAGGGTCGATTCGGAAGGAGCTCGACGTTAATGGCCGCATGCTGGTTCTGTGAGTTCTAAAGGGGTCCGGGGCCGGGGAGAGGGTGGTGGGTGCTGGGTGGTGGCCAAGGCCAGTCTGGGCCCAGGAGGAGCCATAATGGACGGTTAAGCCTAAAGGAAAAGTGTGGTGCTCTGGGCTTGTCGGTGTGCGGGAACAGAGGGAGGACCTGCTCCTCTTCCCCCTTCTCGGAGGAAAGTTGAATTTCATTTTCCCTCCCTTGTAGCCGATTGACTGCTGAAGACCCTGGCCTGCTCCAGAACTCCATCGTCTTCTGTCTGGAGCAGCTTTCCCTGGTGATGCAGTCCTTGCAGCACTTTGGGGGCCCTGTTTCTCGGCACAGAAGAAGGGTTTAAACCCAGCCTATGTGCCCTAGCTTCAGGTGTCGTTCCCCAGGGCATTGCTTTCTGCAGTACTTTGATCGGGCTTCATCTTATGTCTGTGCTGCTTTTGGGGGCTCAGTGTCTACATAGTTGTTTGGAGATTGTTAACTGCAGAAAATAAAACTGAGCTTTTGTGCTGTCTCTGACTTTATTTTTAGCTTCTGCACTTCCTCATACTGCATTTGTCTTTCAGTTGGAGGGGAGGTTCTGAGATCCAGATATTCGAGGACCACAACGTAATTGAAGACAATGTAAGAAGTGGGAGAATAAGAAAGTTGTATACTGTCATTCGGTATTAATTTTGGAATATTTTAGGATTTTATAGTTACATTAAATGTTAAGAGTTACCAGAGGCCTTCCCTGGTGGCTCAGATGGTAAAGAATCTGCCTGCAGTGTGGTAGACTGGGTTCAAACTCTGGGTTGTGAATATCCTCTGGAGAAGGTAATGGCAATCCACTCCAGTGTTTTTGCCTGGAGAAATCCTGGACAGTGGAGCTTGCAGGCTACAATTCATGGGGTTGCAAGGAGTTGGACTCCACAGAGCAAGTGCACTTTTCGCTTTTCATATAACACCTGAATGATGTTGTTTTTCAGTCTATAATTCATGGCCAACTATTCGTGCCCCCATGGACTGTAGCATACCAGTCTCCTTTGTCCTCCACCATCTCCTGGAATTTACTCAAATTCATGTCCATAGAGTGGGTTATGCTATCTAACCATCTCATCCTCTGTCTCCCCCTTCTCCTGTTGCCTTCAGTCTTCCCTTCAGTCAGCATCAGGGTCTCTTCCGGGTAGTTGGCCCTTCACATCAGGTAGCCAAAGTATAGGAGCTTCAGGATCAGCATGAGTCCGTCCAATGAATATTCAGGGTTGATTTCCTTTAGGATTGACTGGTCTGCTCTCCTTGCAGTCCAAGTCCTCTCAAGAGTATCCGAGTACCCTGAAACCTTGCTATACTCACTAATTAATTGTAATAGCTCTTTTCTACGTCCCACTGGACTTCATACATAGACAATCATTTTGTCTGTAAATAAATACACACTTCTTCCTTTCTTTCCAATTTATGCATTTTAACTGATTTCTTTTAAAATGAAAGCTCCAACACTTTGGCCACCTGATTTGAAGAGGTGACTCACTGGCAAAAAAATGGTGGGAACGTTTGAAGGCAGGACGATAAGGGGACGATGGAGGATGAGATGGTTGGATGGCTATTGAAAAGAACACATGCGAATCAGTTCTAACGAGGTGGATGAAACTGGAGCCTCTTATACAGGGTGAAGTAAGTCACAAAGAAAAACGCCAATACGGTATAATAATGCATATATATCGGATTTAGAAAGAGGGTAACGATGACCCTATATGCAAGAAAGCAAAAGAGACACAGAGATAAAGAACAGGCTTTTGGACTGTTTGGGAGAAGGCGAGGGTGGGATGATTTGAGACAATAGCATTGAAACACGTATATTACCACACGAGAAATGGATCGTCAGGCCAGGTTCGATGCGTGAGACAGGGCGCTCAGGGCCGGTGCACCGGGATGACCCTGAGGAATTGGATAGGGAGGGAAGTGGGAGTGGGATTCAGAATGTGGGACACATGTACACACATGGCTGATTCATGTCAATGTATGGCAAAACCCAGAACAATATTGTAAAGTAATGAGCCTCCAATTAAAATAAATAAATAAATGTCAAAAGAGGAAAGCCAAAAAAATTTGCAAAAATAGATGAAATCAACAAATTCCTTGAATGACCAAAATTCCCAAAACTAACTCAAGAAGAAAGTGAAAACCCTAGATATCCCTAGGTCTATCAAAGATTTGGAACAGAAAACTCCAGGCCCATGTGACTTAAGTAGTGAATGCTATGAAATACATAAAGGAGAAATATCACCAAACCCATACAAATTCTTTCATAGAGGTGATTTTAACAGTTCTCAAACCATTATGAGGCCAGCCTTCCAAAATACCAAAACTGGATGAAGACATTGCAAGAAAAGAAAACTATAGAACAATATTCTTCATTAAGCAAAAAAAAATGAAATGTTAGCAAATTTAATCCAGCGAATATATACAGCATTAGGACCAAAAAAGATCTGTCCCGAGAGTGAAAGATTGGTTATGCATTAAAATATCTTCAACCAGCGTTATTCATCATATGAAGAAAACACAGGAGAAAAACCATATGATCATTTGGATAGATGCCATAAAAGCATTTGGCAATATTCGAGAACCACTATCTTAAAAACTCTTGGAAACCTAGGACTACAAAGAGACTTTCTTAATCTGATCAAGGTCACCTACAAAACTCCTACAACTAAAGGTGATAATGGAGGAAAATCTAATCCCTACACTGTGTGTGGGTGGGGAAGGCTGCTGGCCTTCGATGTGGAGGCCACCGAGAGGCCTATCCAGCCAGGCAGTGAGGATCAAGCGGACTGACTGAAGTACCTGTCCCCTCCTCGGGCAGTGGCCCCGATCCACTCACCTCCCGTGGCACCAGTGGTTCCCCGGCAGACGCACACCACCTATCAGATAGTGGCGCCCGAGCCCCGTCATCGCCCCCAGCAGCACTGTGTCTGTTGACTTGACCCCTTCCAGACACAGAAATAGACCAGCACCCAGCAGGCCAGCAGACACAGGGTCACCTCCCAGTTGAGGGCACCTGGCAGCTACAGCCCTCCGGAGAGCTACAAGACCTTGTTCCTGGAGAGGGAAGGCCCGTGAGACTTGTGCCAGCAGAGGCCACGCGACTAGGGGTTTCCTGGAGGCCGTTGTCCTTCCGGCAGCCCTTGTGTGAGGCTGTTCGCACCGGTGCTTCTGGCGGGCCTGGGTAAGCCCCTAGCCTGGATTCCATGCAGTCTGTGTGCCTGCAGCCCCAAGAGGCCCAGCCCCATGCCATCTCCACTGAGTCCAACAGTAGTCCTCGCTTCCCTCCTCAGGCGGCCAAGCACAGTCCACTCCGCATCCCTAGTCTCAGGACTCCAGGACTGGTTCCCCATCCACCACCATGCAAAGGCACCTGCGCATGAACAAAGCACACAGAGATGCCAGTCTGCATGCCTCTGACACGTGCTCTCTGTCACACACACACACACACACACCCATGTGCATGACTCTGTGCACAAACACACTTATACTCCCATGTGCATGCACCTGACCACATGCTCTCTCACACACAGGTACACACACATGTGCTAGCACCTGTGCATAGGCACTGTCTATCTTCCTCGGGCACACACACATACAAACATGGACAGGCAGATGCCCATGTGTTGCACCTACCTAGAGACACACGAATGCACACGTGAGCTACGTGTGGGACACCAGAGGGACAGACCAGGCGTGACATAAAGGGGCCCCACTGCCTTCCGGAAGTTGATGACAAGGACGTACGCTCAGCAGGACGGTCACCTATGAGCGTGGCCAGGATGGCAACGGCACAGACTTGGAGGTGCACAGGGACCAGGGCTCACTTGGGGTTTGCAGGCTTGGACAAGAAACAGTCACGTGCGCTGCGGAGTGTGGCAGTGTCTGCTTGACCATGCGCATGAAGGACTGGCGCCCCTCCCCCGGCCCCACCCCCCCCAACACACACACCCAGAGGCATCACCGCTAAGCCGTTTACCAGGTCTCCGGGCCAAGGCGGGGCTGACTTAGAGCACCCAGACCACGTGGGTGTGTGTCCACACAGGCGGTAGGGGGCGACACAGCACACTAACGCATGAAATTTCAGCAGGGGGCGTCCATTGCCCGAGAGCCTCCAGTCATCGCGGGAACGAATGTTCGGTGGGAACCAATCGAGAGGCAGGACCAGGGTGAGTGTGCGCAGGCGCTCTGCCTATGCTGAGCTGCTGGTGGCAGTACACGCCTGGGTTCTGTAGGGAGGGTTCAGTCTTTCCGGCTGCGGAGGGAGCGGGAGAGGGTTCAAGATGGAGTCCGACGCGCACGGTGGAGGAGCCAGCAGGGCAGCCGATGAAGACCCTGGTGCCGCGGAATTTGCAGTGGGCACAGCACGTGGTAGCTGCAGCGAGCCGGGTGGTGCTGGTGGCCAGGATGACCCTGGCAACCCAGCTGGCCCTGGTGATGCCGTCAGCCGTGGAGTTCATGGAGGCGCTGGTGACCTGGCTGGTCGCAGAGGCCCCAGCGCTGCAGGAGAGTCAGGTGGTGGAGCTGGTGCCATTCCGAAGATCCCGGGGCCATCACACGCTCCAGGGCCTGGTGGAGCTACTCCACCTGCAGCCGCAGTTCTGAGTAATCGAGCCATCCAGTTGTATCCTATTCCAGGAACCCCAGCGGGCCAGGCGGCCGCGGGGGCCAGGATGTGAGCTAGGGGTGGTTTGGGGGGGTTGCAAGTGGTGCTAAAGTGTAGGAGGAGGGTACTCTGGGGGGGCTGGAGGATATGGGTCAGGGGTGGTCTGGCTGTGAGGGGAAGATAGTGAGGAAAAGCAACCTGAAGGGAGCCAGAGAGTCGGGAGCTGATATCCAGGGTGTCTGCCCCGTGGCCTTGTGGTAGAATGCGTATTTCCGTGAGCAGGGAGCCTGTCGTAGAGGCAAAATGAATAGTGTGGATGGTGGTGAGGAAAAGCAACCTGAAGGGTCCCAGAGGGTCGTGCGGTGATATCCAGGGTGTACTCAGGGTATAGGCTGAGAGGTCCGGACTTTCTAGGCGGCCTCCTTGTGGGAGAAGGCGGGTCTCAGCGGGCAGGGATCCTGACGTACAGGCAAAATGAGAAGTGCGGATGGTGCCTTAACCTTATGTCCACCAGCAGCCTCACTGTGCCTTTCACATCACACGTGGATGCGGGCCTTGCCCGCCACATCCTGACTGCACGTACTCAACTGCGAGGGTCGATTCGGAAGGAGCTCGACGTTAATGGCCGCATGCTGGTTCTGTGAGTTCTAAAGGGGTCCGGGGCCGGGGAGAGGGTGGTGGGTGCTGGGTGGTGGCCAAGGCCAGTCTGGGCCCAGGAGGAGCCATAATGGACGGTTAAGCCTAAAGGAAAAGTGTGGTGCTCTGGGCTTGTCGGTGTGCGGGAACAGAGGGAGGACCTGCTCCTCTTCCCCCTTCTCGGAGGAAAGTTGAATTTCATTTTCCCTCCCTTGTAGCCGATTGACTGCTGAAGACCCTGGCCTGCTCCAGAACTCCATCGTCTTCTGTCTGGAGCAGCTTTCCCTGGTGATGCAGTCCTTGCAGCACTTTGGGGGCCCTGTTTCTCGGCACAGAAGAAGGGTTTAAACCCAGCCTATGTGCCCTAGCTTCAGGTGTCGTTCCCCAGGGCATTGCTTTCTGCAGTACTTTGATCGGGCTTCATCTTATGTCTGTGCTGCTTTTGGGGGCTCAGTGTCTACATAGTTGTTTGGAGATTGTTAACTGCAGAAAATAAAACTGAGCTTTTGTGCTGTCTCTGACTTTATTTTTAGCTTCTGCACTTCCTCATACTGCATTTGTCTTTCAGTTGGAGGGGAGGTTCTGAGATCCAGATATTCGAGGACCACAACGTAATTGAAGACAATGTAAGAAGTGGGAGAATAAGAAAGTTGTATACTGTCATTCGGTATTAATTTTGGAATATTTTAGGATTTTATAGTTACATTAAATGTTAAGAGTTACCAGAGGCCTTCCCTGGTGGCTCAGATGGTAAAGAATCTGCCTGCAGTGTGGTAGACTGGGTTCAAACTCTGGGTTGTGAATATCCTCTGGAGAAGGTAATGGCAATCCACTCCAGTGTTTTTGCCTGGAGAAATCCTGGACAGTGGAGCTTGCAGGCTACAATTCATGGGGTTGCAAGGAGTTGGACTCCACAGAGCAAGTGCACTTTTCGCTTTTCATATAACACCTGAATGATGTTGTTTTTCAGTCTATAATTCATGGCCAACTATTCGTGCCCCCATGGACTGTAGCATACCAGTCTCCTTTGTCCTCCACCATCTCCTGGAATTTACTCAAATTCATGTCCATAGAGTGGGTTATGCTATCTAACCATCTCATCCTCTGTCTCCCCCTTCTCCTGTTGCCTTCAGTCTTCCCTTCAGTCAGCATCAGGGTCTCTTCCGGGTAGTTGGCCCTTCACATCAGGTAGCCAAAGTATAGGAGCTTCAGGATCAGCATGAGTCCGTCCAATGAATATTCAGGGTTGATTTCCTTTAGGATTGACTGGTCTGCTCTCCTTGCAGTCCAAGTCCTCTCAAGAGTATCCGAGTACCCTGAAACCTTGCTATACTCACTAATTAATTGTAATAGCTCTTTTCTACGTCCCACTGGACTTCATACATAGACAATCATTTTGTCTGTAAATAAATACACACTTCTTCCTTTCTTTCCAATTTATGCATTTTAACTGATTTCTTTTAAAATGAAAGCTCCAACACTTTGGCCACCTGATTTGAAGAGGTGACTCATTGGCAAAGCCCCTAATGGTGGGAACGTTTGAAGGCAGGACGATAAGGGGACGATGGAGGATGAGATGGTTGGATGGCTATTGAAAAGAACACATGCGAATCAGTTCTAACGAGGTGGATGAAACTGGAGCCTCTTATACAGGGTGAAGTAAGTCACAAAGAAAAACGCCAATACGGTATAATAATGCATATATATCGGATTTAGAAAGAGGGTAACGATGACCCTATATGCAAGAAAGCAAAAGAGACACAGAGATAAAGAACAGGCTTTTGGACTGTTTGGGAGAAGGCGAAGGTGGGATGATTTGAGACAATAGCATTGAAACACGTATATTACCACACGAGAAATGGATCGTCAGGCCAGGTTCGATGCGTGAGACAGGGCGCTCAGGGCCGGTGCACCGGGATGACCCTGAGGAATTGGATAGGGAGGGAAGTGGGAGTGGGATTCAGAATGTGGGACACATGTACACACATGGCTGATTCATGTCAATGTATGGCAAAACCCAGAACAATATTGTAAAGTAATGAGCCTCCAATTAAAATAAATAAATAAATGTCAAAAGAGGAAAGCCAAAAAAATTTGCAAAAATAGATGAAATCAACAAATTCCTTGAATGACCAAAATTCCCAAAACTAACTCAAGAAGAAAGTGAAAACCCTAGATATCCCTAGGTCTATCAAAGATTTGGAACAGAAAACTCCAGGCCCATGTGACTTAAGTAGTGAATGCTATGAAATACATAAAGGAGAAATATCACCAAACCCATACAAATTCTTTCATAGAGGTGATTTTAACAGTTCTCAAACCATTATGAGGCCAGCCTTCCAAAATACCAAAACTGGATGAAGACATTGCAAGAAAAGAAAACTATAGAACAATATTCTTCATTAAGCAAAAAAAAATGAAATGTTAGCAAATTTAATCCAGCGAATATATACAGCATTAGGACCAAAAAAGATCTGTCCCGAGAGTGAAAGATTGGTTATGCATTAAAATATCTTCAACCAGCGTTATTCATCATATGAAGAAAACACAGGAGAAAAACCATATGATCATTTGGATAGATGCCATAAAAGCATTTGGCAATATTCGAGAACCACTATCTTAAAAACTCTTGGAAACCTAGGACTACAAAGAGACTTTCTTAATCTGATCAAGGTCACCTACAAAACTCCTACAACTAAAGGTGATAATGGAGGAAAATCTAATCCCTACACTGTGTGTGGGTGGGGAAGGCTGCTGGCCTTCGATGTGGAGGCCACCGAGAGGCCTATCCAGCCAGGCAGTGAGGATCAAGCGGACTGACTGAAGTACCTGTCCCCTCCTCGGGCAGTGGCCCCGATCCACTCACCTCCCGTGGCACCAGTGGTTCCCCGGCAGACGCACACCACCTATCAGATAGTGGCGCCCGAGCCCCGTCATCGCCCCCAGCAGCACTGTGTCTGTTGACTTGACCCCTTCCAGACACAGAAATAGACCAGCACCCAGCAGGCCAGCAGACACAGGGTCACCTCCCAGTTGAGGGCACCTGGCAGCTACAGCCCTCCGGAGAGCTACAAGACCTTGTTCCTGGAGAGGGAAGGCCCGTGAGACTTGTGCCAGCAGAGGCCACGCGACTAGGGGTTTCCTGGAGGCCGTTGTCCTTCCGGCAGCCCTTGTGTGAGGCTGTTCGCACCGGTGCTTCTGGCGGGCCTGGGTAAGCCCCTAGCCTGGATTCCATGCAGTCTGTGTGCCTGCAGCCCCAAGAGGCCCAGCCCCATGCCATCTCCACTGAGTCCAACAGTAGTCCTCGCTTCCCTCCTCAGGCGGCCAAGCACAGTCCACTCCGCATCCCTAGTCTCAGGACTCCAGGACTGGTTCCCCATCCACCACCATGCAAAGGCACCTGCGCATGAACAAAGCACACAGAGATGCCAGTCTGCATGCCTCTGACACGTGCTCTCTGTCACACACACACACACACACACCCATGTGCATGACTCTGTGCACAAACACACTTATACTCCCATGTGCATGCACCTGACCACATGCTCTCTCACACACAGGTACACACACATGTGCTAGCACCTGTGCATAGGCACTGTCTATCTTCCTCGGGCACACACACATACAAACATGGACAGGCAGATGCCCATGTGTTGCACCTACCTAGAGACACACGAATGCACACGTGAGCTACGTGTGGGACACCAGAGGGACAGACCAGGCGTGACATAAAGGGGCCCCACTGCCTTCCGGAAGTTGATGACAAGGACGTACGCTCAGCAGGACGGTCACCTATGAGCGTGGCCAGGATGGCAACGGCACAGACTTGGAGGTGCACAGGGACCAGGGCTCACTTGGGGTTTGCAGGCTTGGACAAGAAACAGTCACGTGCGCTGCGGAGTGTGGCAGTGTCTGCTTGACCATGCGCATGAAGGACTGGCGCCCCTCCCCCGGCCCCACCCCCCCCAACACACACACCCAGAGGCATCACCGCTAAGCCGTTTACCAGGTCTCCGGGCCAAGGCGGGGCTGACTTAGAGCACCCAGACCACGTGGGTGTGTGTCCACACAGGCGGTAGGGGGCGACACAGCACACTAACGCATGAAATTTCAGCAGGGGGCGTCCATTGCCCGAGAGCCTCCAGTCATCGCGGGAACGATTGTTCGGTGGGAACCAATCGAGAGGCAGGACCAGGGTGAGTGTGCGCAGGCGCTCTGCCTATGCTGAGCTGCTGGTGGCAGTACACGCCTGGGTTCTGTAGGGAGGGTTCAGTCTTTCCGGCTGCGGAGGGAGCGGGAGAGGGTTCAAGATGGAGTCCGACGCGCACGGTGGAGGAGCCAGCAGGGCAGCCGATGAAGACCCTGGTGCCGCGGAATTTGCAGTGGGCACAGCACGTGGTAGCTGCAGCGAGCCGGGTGGTGCTGGTGGCCAGGATGACCCTGGCAACCCAGCTGGCCCTGGTGATGCCGTCAGCCGTGGAGTTCATGGAGGCGCTGGTGACCTGGCTGGTCGCAGAGGCCCCAGCGCTGCAGGAGAGTCAGGTGGTGGAGCTGGTGCCATTCCGAAGATCCCGGGGCCATCACACGCTCCAGGGCCTGGTGGAGCTACTCCACCTGCAGCCGCAGTTCTGAGTAATCGAGCCATCCAGTTGTATCCTATTCCAGGAACCCCAGCGGGCCAGGCGGCCGCGGGGGCCAGGATGTGAGCTAGGGGTGGTTTGGGGGGGTTGCAAGTGGTGCTAAAGTGTAGGAGGAGGGTACTCTGGGGGGGCTGGAGGATATGGGTCAGGGGTGGTCTGGCTGTGAGGGGAAGATAGTGAGGAAAAGCAACCTGAAGGGAGCCAGAGAGTCGGGAGCTGATATCCAGGGTGTCTGCCCCGTGGCCTTGTGGTAGAATGCGTATTTCCGTGAGCAGGGAGCCTGTCGTAGAGGCAAAATGAATAGTGTGGATGGTGGTGAGGAAAAGCAACCTGAAGGGTCCCAGAGGGTCGTGCGGTGATATCCAGGGTGTACTCAGGGTATAGGCTGAGAGGTCCGGACTTTCTAGGCGGCCTCCTTGTGGGAGAAGGCGGGTCTCAGCGGGCAGGGATCCTGACGTACAGGCAAAATGAGAAGTGCGGATGGTGCCTTAACCTTATGTCCACCAGCAGCCTCACTGTGCCTTTCACATCACACGTGGATGCGGGCCTTGCCCGCCACATCCTGACTGCACGTACTCAACTGCGAGGGTCGATTCGGAAGGAGCTCGACGTTAATGGCCGCATGCTGGTTCTGTGAGTTCTAAAGGGGTCCGGGGCCGGGGAGAGGGTGGTGGGTGCTGGGTGGTGGCCAAGGCCAGTCTGGGCCCAGGAGGAGCCATAATGGACGGTTAAGCCTAAAGGAAAAGTGTGGTGCTCTGGGCTTGTCGGTGTGCGGGAACAGAGGGAGGACCTGCTCCTCTTCCCCCTTCTCGGAGGAAAGTTGAATTTCATTTTCCCTCCCTTGTAGCCGATTGACTGCTGAAGACCCTGGCCTGCTCCAGAACTCCATCGTCTTCTGTCTGGAGCAGCTTTCCCTGGTGATGCAGTCCTTGCAGCACTTTGGGGGCCCTGTTTCTCGGCACAGAAGAAGGGTTTAAACCCAGCCTATGTGCCCTAGCTTCAGGTGTCGTTCCCCAGGGCATTGCTTTCTGCAGTACTTTGATCGGGCTTCATCTTATGTCTGTGCTGCTTTTGGGGGCTCAGTGTCTACATAGTTGTTTGGAGATTGTTAACTGCAGAAAATAAAACTGAGCTTTTGTGCTGTCTCTGACTTTATTTTTAGCTTCTGCACTTCCTCATACTGCATTTGTCTTTCAGTTGGAGGGGAGGTTCTGAGATCCAGATATTCGAGGACCACAACGTAATTGAAGACAATGTAAGAAGTGGGAGAATAAGAAAGTTGTATACTGTCATTCGGTATTAATTTTGGAATATTTTAGGATTTTATAGTTACATTAAATGTTAAGAGTTACCAGAGGCCTTCCCTGGTGGCTCAGATGGTAAAGAATCTGCCTGCAGTGTGGTAGACTGGGTTCAAACTCTGGGTTGTGAATATCCTCTGGAGAAGGTAATGGCAATCCACTCCAGTGTTTTTGCCTGGAGAAATCCTGGACAGTGGAGCTTGCAGGCTACAATTCATGGGGTTGCAAGGAGTTGGACTCCACAGAGCAAGTGCACTTTTCGCTTTTCATATAACACCTGAATGATGTTGTTTTTCAGTCTATAATTCATGGCCAACTATTCGTGCCCCCATGGACTGTAGCATACCAGTCTCCTTTGTCCTCCACCATCTCCTGGAATTTACTCAAATTCATGTCCATAGAGTGGGTTATGCTATCTAACCATCTCATCCTCTGTCTCCCCCTTCTCCTGTTGCCTTCAGTCTTCCCTTCAGTCAGCATCAGGGTCTCTTCCGGGTAGTTGGCCCTTCACATCAGGTAGCCAAAGTATAGGAGCTTCAGGATCAGCATGAGTCCGTCCAATGAATATTCAGGGTTGATTTCCTTTAGGATTGACTGGTCTGCTCTCCTTGCAGTCCAAGTCCTCTCAAGAGTATCCGAGTACCCTGAAACCTTGCTATACTCACTAATTAATTGTAATAGCTCTTTTCTACGTCCCACTGGACTTCATACATAGACAATCATTTTGTCTGTAAATAAATACACACTTCTTCCTTTCTTTCCAATTTATGCATTTTAACTGATTTCTTTTAAAATGAAAGCTCCAACACTTTGGCCACCTGATTTGAAGAGGTGACTCATTGGCAAAGCCCCTAATGGTGGGAACGTTTGAAGGCAGGACGATAAGGGGACGATGGAGGATGAGATGGTTGGATGGCTATTGAAAAGAACACATGCGAATCAGTTCTAACGAGGTGGATGAAACTGGAGCCTCTTATACAGGGTGAAGTAAGTCACAAAGAAAAACGCCAATACGGTATAATAATGCATATATATCGGATTTAGAAAGAGGGTAACGATGACCCTATATGCAAGAAAGCAAAAGAGACACAGAGATAAAGAACAGGCTTTTGGACTGTTTGGGAGAAGGCGAGGGTGGGATGATTTGAGACAATAGCATTGAAACACGTATATTACCACACGAGAAATGGATCGTCAGGCCAGGTTCGATGCGTGAGACAGGGCGCTCAGGGCCGGTGCACCGGGATGACCCTGAGGAATTGGATAGGGAGGGAAGTGGGAGTGGGATTCAGAATGTGGGACACATGTACACACATGGCTGATTCATGTCAATGTATGGCAAAACCCAGAACAATATTGTAAAGTAATGAGCCTCCAATTAAAATAAATAAATAAATGTCAAAAGAGGAAAGCCAAAAAAATTTGCAAAAATAGATGAAATCAACAAATTCCTTGAATGACCAAAATTCCCAAAACTAACTCAAGAAGAAAGTGAAAACCCTAGATATCCCTAGGTCTATCAAAGATTTGGAACAGAAAACTCCAGGCCCATGTGACTTAAGTAGTGAATGCTATGAAATACATAAAGGAGAAATATCACCAAACCCATACAAATTCTTTCATAGAGGTGATTTTAACAGTTCTCAAACCATTATGAGGCCAGCCTTCCAAAATACCAAAACTGGATGAAGACATTGCAAGAAAAGAAAACTATAGAACAATATTCTTCATTAAGCAAAAAAAAATGAAATGTTAGCAAATTTAATCCAGCGAATATATACAGCATTAGGACCAAAAAAGATCTGTCCCGAGAGTGAAAGATTGGTTATGCATTAAAATATCTTCAACCAGCGTTATTCATCATATGAAGAAAACACAGGAGAAAAACCATATGATCATTTGGATAGATGCCATAAAAGCATTTGGCAATATTCGAGAACCACTATCTTAAAAACTCTTGGAAACCTAGGACTACAAAGAGACTTTCTTAATCTGATCAAGGTCACCTACAAAACTCCTACAACTAAAGGTGATAATGGAGGAAAATCTAATCCCTACACTGTGTGTGGGTGGGGAAGGCTGCTGGCCTTCGATGTGGAGGCCACCGAGAGGCCTATCCAGCCAGGCAGTGAGGATCAAGCGGACTGACTGAAGTACCTGTCCCCTCCTCGGGCAGTGGCCCCGATCCACTCACCTCCCGTGGCACCAGTGGTTCCCCGGCAGACGCACACCACCTATCAGATAGTGGCGCCCGAGCCCCGTCATCGCCCCCAGCAGCACTGTGTCTGTTGACTTGACCCCTTCCAGACACAGAAATAGACCAGCACCCAGCAGGCCAGCAGACACAGGGTCACCTCCCAGTTGAGGGCACCTGGCAGCTACAGCCCTCCGGAGAGCTACAAGACCTTGTTCCTGGAGAGGGAAGGCCCGTGAGACTTGTGCCAGCAGAGGCCACGCGACTAGGGGTTTCCTGGAGGCCGTTGTCCTTCCGGCAGCCCTTGTGTGAGGCTGTTCGCACCGGTGCTTCTGGCGGGCCTGGGTAAGCCCCTAGCCTGGATTCCATGCAGTCTGTGTGCCTGCAGCCCCAAGAGGCCCAGCCCCATGCCATCTCCACTGAGTCCAACAGTAGTCCTCGCTTCCCTCCTCAGGCGGCCAAGCACAGTCCACTCCGCATCCCTAGTCTCAGGACTCCAGGACTGGTTCCCCATCCACCACCATGCAAAGGCACCTGCGCATGAACAAAGCACACAGAGATGCCAGTCTGCATGCCTCTGACACGTGCTCTCTGTCACACACACACACACACACACCCATGTGCATGACTCTGTGCACAAACACACTTATACTCCCATGTGCATGCACCTGACCACATGCTCTCTCACACACAGGTACACACACATGTGCTAGCACCTGTGCATAGGCACTGTCTATCTTCCTCGGGCACACACACATACAAACATGGACAGGCAGATGCCCATGTGTTGCACCTACCTAGAGACACACGAATGCACACGTGAGCTACGTGTGGGACACCAGAGGGACAGACCAGGCGTGACATAAAGGGGCCCCACTGCCTTCCGGAAGTTGATGACAAGGACGTACGCTCAGCAGGACGGTCACCTATGAGCGTGGCCAGGATGGCAACGGCACAGACTTGGAGGTGCACAGGGACCAGGGCTCACTTGGGGTTTGCAGGCTTGGACAAGAAACAGTCACGTGCGCTGCGGAGTGTGGCAGTGTCTGCTTGACCATGCGCATGAAGGACTGGCGCCCCTCCCCCGGCCCCACCCCCCCCAACACACACACCCAGAGGCATCACCGCTAAGCCGTTTACCAGGTCTCCGGGCCAAGGCGGGGCTGACTTAGAGCACCCAGACCACGTGGGTGTGTGTCCACACAGGCGGTAGGGGGCGACACAGCACACTAACGCATGAAATTTCAGCAGGGGGCGTCCATTGCCCGAGAGCCTCCAGTCATCGCGGGAACGAATGTTCGGTGGGAACCAATCGAGAGGCAGGACCAGGGTGAGTGTGCGCAGGCGCTCTGCCTATGCTGAGCTGCAGGTCGCCGTACACGCCTGGGTTCTGTAGGGAGGGTTCAGTCTTTCCGGCTGCGGAGGGAGCGGGAGAGGGTTCAAGATGGAGTCCGACGCGCACGGTGGAGGAGCCAGCAGGGCAGCCGATGAAGACCCTGGTGCCGCGGAATTTGCAGTGGGCACAGCACGTGGTAGCTGCAGCGAGCCGGGTGGTGCTGGTGGCCAGGATGACCCTGGCAACCCAGCTGGCCCTGGTGATGCCGTCAGCCGTGGAGTTCATGGAGGCGCTGGTGACCTGGCTGGTCGCAGAGGCCCCAGCGCTGCAGGAGAGTCAGGTGGTGGAGCTGGTGCCATTCCGAAGATCCCGGGGCCATCACACGCTCCAGGGCCTGATGGAGCTACTCCACCTGCAGCCGCAGTTCTGAGTAATCGAGCCATCCAGTTGTATCCTATTCCAGGAACCCCAGCGGGCCAGGCGGCCGCGGGGGCCAGGATGTGAGCTAGGGGTGGTTTGGGGGGGTTGCAAGTGGTGCTAAAGTGTAGGAGGAGGGTACTCTGGGGGGGCTGGAGGATATGGGTCAGGGGTGGTCTGGCTGTGAGGGGAAGATAGTGAGGAAAAGCAACCTGAAGGGAGCCAGAGAGTCGGGAGCTGATATCCAGGGTGTCTGCCCCGTGGCCTTGTGGTAGAATGCGTATTTCCGTGAGCAGGGAGCCTGTCGTAGAGGCAAAATAAATAGTGTGGATGGTGGTGAGGAAAAGCAACCTGAAGGGTCCCAGAGGGTCGTGCGGTGATATCCAGGGTGTACTCAGGGTATAGGCTGAGAGGTCCGGACTTTCTAGGCGGCCTCCTTGTGGGAGAAGGCGGGTCTCAGCGGGCAGGGATCCTGACGTACAGGCAAAATGAGAAGTGCGGATGGTGCCTTAACCTTATGTCCACCAGCAGCCTCACTGTGCCTTTCACATCACACGTGGATGCGGGCCTTGCCCGCCACATCCTGACTGCACGTACTCAACTGCGAGGGTCGATTCGGAAGGAGCTCGACGTTAATGGCCGCATGCTGGTTCTGTGAGTTCTAAAGGGGTCCGGGGCCGGGGAGAGGGTGGTGGGTGCTGGGTGGTGGCCAAGGCCAGTCTGGGCCCAGGAGGAGCCATAATGGACGGTTAAGCCTAAAGGAAAAGTGTGGTGCTCTGGGCTTGTCGGTGTGCGGGAACAGAGGGAGGACCTGCTCCTCTTCCCCCTTCTCGGAGGAAAGTTGAATTTCATTTTCCCTCCCTTGTAGCCGATTGACTGCTGAAGACCCTGGCCTGCTCCAGAACTCCATCGTCTTCTGTCTGGAGCAGCTTTCCCTGGTGATGCAGTCCTTGCAGCACTTTGGGGGCCCTGTTTCTCGGCACAGAAGAAGGGTTTAAACCCAGCCTATGTGCCCTAGCTTCAGGTGTCGTTCCCCAGGGCATTGCTTTCTGCAGTACTTTGATCGGGCTTCATCTTATGTCTGTGCTGCTTTTGGGGGCTCAGTGTCTACATAGTTGTTTGGAGATTGTTAACTGCAGAAAATAAAACTGAGCTTTTGTGCTGTCTCTGACTTTATTTTTAGCTTCTGCACTTCCTCATACTGCATTTGTCTTTCAGTTGGAGGGGAGGTTCTGAGATCCAGATATTCGAGGACCACAACGTAATTGAAGACAATGTAAGAAGTGGGAGAATAAGAAAGTTGTATACTGTCATTCGGTATTAATTTTGGAATATTTTAGGATTTTATAGTTACATTAAATGTTAAGAGTTACCAGAGGCCTTCCCTGGTGGCTCAGATGGTAAAGAATCTGCCTGCAGTGTGGTAGACTGGGTTCAAACTCTGGGTTGTGAATATCCTCTGGAGAAGGTAATGGCAATCCACTCCAGTGTTTTTGCCTGGAGAAATCCTGGACAGTGGAGCTTGCAGGCTACAATTCATGGGGTTGCAAGGAGTTGGACTCCACAGAGCAAGTGCACTTTTCGCTTTTCATATAACACCTGAATGATGTTGTTTTTCAGTCTATAATTCATGGCCAACTATTCGTGCCCCCATGGACTGTAGCATACCAGTCTCCTTTGTCCTCCACCATCTCCTGGAATTTACTCAAATTCATGTCCATAGAGTGGGTTATGCTATCTAACCATCTCATCCTCTGTCTCCCCCTTCTCCTGTTGCCTTCAGTCTTCCCTTCAGTCAGCATCAGGGTCTCTTCCGGGTAGTTGGCCCTTCACATCAGGTAGCCAAAGTATAGGAGCTTCAGGATCAGCATGAGTCCGTCCAATGAATATTCAGGGTTGATTTCCTTTAGGATTGACTGGTCTGCTCTCCTTGCAGTCCAAGTCCTCTCAAGAGTATCCGAGTACCCTGAAACCTTGCTATACTCACTAATTAATTGTAATAGCTCTTTTCTACGTCCCACTGGACTTCATACATAGACAATCATTTTGTCTGTAAATAAATACACACTTCTTCCTTTCTTTCCAATTTATGCATTTTAACTGATTTCTTTTAAAATGAAAGCTCCAACACTTTGGCCACCTGATTTGAAGAGGTGACTCATTGGCAAAGCCCCTAATGGTGGGAACGTTTGAAGGCAGGACGATAAGGGGACGATGGAGGATGAGATGGTTGGATGGCTATTGAAAAGAACACATGCGAATCAGTTCTAACGAGGTGGATGAAACTGGAGCCTCTTATACAGGGTGAAGTAAGTCACAAAGAAAAACGCCAATACGGTATAATAATGCATATATATCGGATTTAGAAAGAGGGTAACGATGACCCTATATGCAAGAAAGCAAAAGAGACACAGAGATAAAGAACAGGCTTTTGGACTGTTTGGGAGAAGGCGAGGGTGGGATGATTTGAGACAATAGCATTGAAACACGTATATTACCACACGAGAAATGGATCGTCAGGCCAGGTTCGATGCGTGAGACAGGGCGCTCAGGGCCGGTGCACCGGGATGACCCTGAGGAATTGGATAGGGAGGGAAGTGGGAGTGGGATTCAGAATGTGGGACACATGTACACACATGGCTGATTCATGTCAATGTATGGCAAAACCCAGAACAATATTGTAAAGTAATGAGCCTCCAATTAAAATAAATAAATAAATGTCAAAAGAGGAAAGCCAAAAAAATTTGCAAAAATAGATGAAATCAACAAATTCCTTGAATGACCAAAATTCCCAAAACTAACTCAAGAAGAAAGTGAAAACCCTAGATATCCCTAGGTCTATCAAAGATTTGGAACAGAAAACTCCAGGCCCATGTGACTTAAGTAGTGAATGCTATGAAATACATAAAGGAGAAATATCACCAAACCCATACAAATTCTTTCATAGAGGTGATTTTAACAGTTCTCAAACCATTATGAGGCCAGCCTTCCAAAATACCAAAACTGGATGAAGACATTGCAAGAAAAGAAAACTATAGAACAATATTCTTCATTAAGCAAAAAAAAATGAAATGTTAGCAAATTTAATCCAGCGAATATATACAGCATTAGGACCAAAAAAGATCTGTCCCGAGAGTGAAAGATTGGTTATGCATTAAAATATCTTCAACCAGCGTTATTCATCATATGAAGAAAACACAGGAGAAAAACCATATGATCATTTGGATAGATGCCATAAAAGCATTTGGCAATATTCGAGAACCACTATCTTAAAAACTCTTGGAAACCTAGGACTACAAAGAGACTTTCTTAATCTGATCAAGGTCACCTACAAAACTCCTACAACTAAAGGTGATAATGGAGGAAAATCTAATCCCTACACTGTGTGTGGGTGGGGAAGGCTGCTGGCCTTCGATGTGGAGGCCACCGAGAGGCCTATCCAGCCAGGCAGTGAGGATCAAGCGGACTGACTGAAGTACCTGTCCCCTCCTCGGGCAGTGGCCCCGATCCACTCACCTCCCGTGGCACCAGTGGTTCCCCGGCAGACGCACACCACCTATCAGATAGTGGCGCCCGAGCCCCGTCATCGCCCCCAGCAGCACTGTGTCTGTTGACTTGACCCCTTCCAGACACAGAAATAGACCAGCACCCAGCAGGCCAGCAGACACAGGGTCACCTCCCAGTTGAGGGCACCTGGCAGCTACAGCCCTCCGGAGAGCTACAAGACCTTGTTCCTGGAGAGGGAAGGCCCGTGAGACTTGTGCCAGCAGAGGCCACGCGACTAGGGGTTTCCTGGAGGCCGTTGTCCTTCCGGCAGCCCTTGTGTGAGGCTGTTCGCACCGGTGCTTCTGGCGGGCCTGGGTAAGCCCCTAGCCTGGATTCCATGCAGTCTGTGTGCCTGCAGCCCCAAGAGGCCCAGCCCCATGCCATCTCCACTGAGTCCAACAGTAGTCCTCGCTTCCCTCCTCAGGCGGCCAAGCACAGTCCACTCCGCATCCCTAGTCTCAGGACTCCAGGACTGGTTCCCCATCCACCACCATGCAAAGGCACCTGCGCATGAACAAAGCACACAGAGATGCCAGTCTGCATGCCTCTGACACGTGCTCTCTGTCACACACACACACACACACACCCATGTGCATGACTCTGTGCACAAACACACTTATACTCCCATGTGCATGCACCTGACCACATGCTCTCTCACACACAGGTACACACACATGTGCTAGCACCTGTGCATAGGCACTGTCTATCTTCCTCGGGCACACACACATACAAACATGGACAGGCAGATGCCCATGTGTTGCACCTACCTAGAGACACACGAATGCACACGTGAGCTACGTGTGGGACACCAGAGGGACAGACCAGGCGTGACATAAAGGGGCCCCACTGCCTTCCGGAAGTTGATGACAAGGACGTACGCTCAGCAGGACGGTCACCTATGAGCGTGGCCAGGATGGCAACGGCACAGACTTGGAGGTGCACAGGGACCAGGGCTCACTTGGGGTTTGCAGGCTTGGACAAGAAACAGTCACGTGCGCTGCGGAGTGTGGCAGTGTCTGCTTGACCATGCGCATGAAGGACTGGCGCCCCTCCCCCGGCCCCACCCCCCCCAACACACACACCCAGAGGCATCACCGCTAAGCCGTTTACCAGGTCTCCGGGCCAAGGCGGGGCTGACTTAGAGCACCCAGACCACGTGGGTGTGTGTCCACACAGGCGGTAGGGGGCGACACAGCACACTAACGCATGAAATTTCAGCAGGGGGCGTCCATTGCCCGAGAGCCTCCAGTCATCGCGGGAACGAATGTTCGGTGGGAACCAATCGAGAGGCAGGACCAGGGTGAGTGTGCGCAGGCGCTCTGCCTATGCTGAGCTGCAGGTCGCCGTACACGCCTGGGTTCTGTAGGGAGGGTTCAGTCTTTCCGGCTGCGGAGGGAGCGGGAGAGGGTTCAAGATGGAGTCCGACGCGCACGGTGGAGGAGCCAGCAGGGCAGCCGATGAAGACCCTGGTGCCGCGGAATTTGCAGTGGGCACAGCACGTGGTAGCTGCAGCGAGCCGGGTGGTGCTGGTGGCCAGGATGACCCTGGCAACCCAGCTGGCCCTGGTGATGCCGTCAGCCGTGGAGTTCATGGAGGCGCTGGTGACCTGGCTGGTCGCAGAGGCCCCAGCGCTGCAGGAGAGTCAGGTGGTGGAGCTGGTGCCATTCCGAAGATCCCGGGGCCATCACACGCTCCAGGGCCTGATGGAGCTACTCCACCTGCAGCCGCAGTTCTGAGTAATCGAGCCATCCAGTTGTATCCTATTCCAGGAACCCCAGCGGGCCAGGCGGCCGCGGGGGCCAGGATGTGAGCTAGGGGTGGTTTGGGGGGGTTGCAAGTGGTGCTAAAGTGTAGGAGGAGGGTACTCTGGGGGGGCTGGAGGATATGGGTCAGGGGTGGTCTGGCTGTGAGGGGAAGATAGTGAGGAAAAGCAACCTGAAGGGAGCCAGAGAGTCGGGAGCTGATATCCAGGGTGTCTGCCCCGTGGCCTTGTGGTAGAATGCGTATTTCCGTGAGCAGGGAGCCTGTCGTAGAGGCAAAATGAATAGTGTGGATGGTGGTGAGGAAAAGCAACCTGAAGGGTCCCAGAGGGTCGTGCGGTGATATCCAGGGTGTACTCAGGGTATAGGCTGAGAGGTCCGGACTTTCTAGGCGGCCTCCTTGTGGGAGAAGGCGGGTCTCAGCGGGCAGGGATCCTGACGTACAGGCAAAATGAGAAGTGCGGATGGTGCCTTAACCTTATGTCCACCAGCAGCCTCACTGTGCCTTTCACATCACACGTGGATGCGGGCCTTGCCCGCCACATCCTGACTGCACGTACTCAACTGCGAGGGTCGATTCGGAAGGAGCTCGACGTTAATGGCCGCATGCTGGTTCTGTGAGTTCTAAAGGGGTCCGGGGCCGGGGAGAGGGTGGTGGGTGCTGGGTGGTGGCCAAGGCCAGTCTGGGCCCAGGAGGAGCCATAATGGACGGTTAAGCCTAAAGGAAAAGTGTGGTGCTCTGGGCTTGTCGGTGTGCGGGAACAGAGGGAGGACCTGCTCCTCTTCCCCCTTCTCGGAGGAAAGTTGAATTTCATTTTCCCTCCCTTGTAGCCGATTGACTGCTGAAGACCCTGGCCTGCTCCAGAACTCCATCGTCTTCTGTCTGGAGCAGCTTTCCCTGGTGATGCAGTCCTTGCAGCACTTTGGGGGCCCTGTTTCTCGGCACAGAAGAAGGGTTTAAACCCAGCCTATGTGCCCTAGCTTCAGGTGTCGTTCCCCAGGGCATTGCTTTCTGCAGTACTTTGATCGGGCTTCATCTTATGTCTGTGCTGCTTTTGGGGGCTCAGTGTCTACATAGTTGTTTGGAGATTGTTAACTGCAGAAAATAAAACTGAGCTTTTGTGCTGTCTCTGACTTTATTTTTAGCTTCTGCACTTCCTCATACTGCATTTGTCTTTCAGTTGGAGGGGAGGTTCTGAGATCCAGATATTCGAGGACCACAACGTAATTGAAGACAATGTAAGAAGTGGGAGAATAAGAAAGTTGTATACTGTCATTCGGTATTAATTTTGGAATATTTTAGGATTTTATAGTTACATTAAATGTTAAGAGTTACCAGAGGCCTTCCCTGGTGGCTCAGATGGTAAAGAATCTGCCTGCAGTGTGGTAGACTGGGTTCAAACTCTGGGTTGTGAATATCCTCTGGAGAAGGTAATGGCAATCCACTCCAGTGTTTTTGCCTGGAGAAATCCTGGACAGTGGAGCTTGCAGGCTACAATTCATGGGGTTGCAAGGAGTTGGACTCCACAGAGCAAGTGCACTTTTCGCTTTTCATATAACACCTGAATGATGTTGTTTTTCAGTCTATAATTCATGGCCAACTATTCGTGCCCCCATGGACTGTAGCATACCAGTCTCCTTTGTCCTCCACCATCTCCTGGAATTTACTCAAATTCATGTCCATAGAGTGGGTTATGCTATCTAACCATCTCATCCTCTGTCTCCCCCTTCTCCTGTTGCCTTCAGTCTTCCCTTCAGTCAGCATCAGGGTCTCTTCCGGGTAGTTGGCCCTTCACATCAGGTAGCCAAAGTATAGGAGCTTCAGGATCAGCATGAGTCCGTCCAATGAATATTCAGGGTTGATTTCCTTTAGGATTGACTGGTCTGCTCTCCTTGCAGTCCAAGTCCTCTCAAGAGTATCCGAGTACCCTGAAACCTTGCTATACTCACTAATTAATTGTAATAGCTCTTTTCTACGTCCCACTGGACTTCATACATAGACAATCATTTTGTCTGTAAATAAATACACACTTCTTCCTTTCTTTCCAATTTATGCATTTTAACTGATTTCTTTTAAAATGAAAGCTCCAACACTTTGGCCACCTGATTTGAAGAGGTGACTCATTGGCAAAGCCCCTAATGGTGGGAACGTTTGAAGGCAGGACGATAAGGGGACGATGGAGGATGAGATGGTTGGATGGCTATTGAAAAGAACACATGCGAATCAGTTCTAACGAGGTGGATGAAACTGGAGCCTCTTATACAGGGTGAAGTAAGTCACAAAGAAAAACGCCAATACGGTATAATAATGCATATATATCGGATTTAGAAAGAGGGTAACGATGACCCTATATGCAAGAAAGCAAAAGAGACACAGAGATAAAGAACAGGCTTTTGGACTGTTTGGGAGAAGGCGAGGGTGGGATGATTTGAGACAATAGCATTGAAACACGTATATTACCACACGAGAAATGGATCGTCAGGCCAGGTTCGATGCGTGAGACAGGGCGCTCAGGGCCGGTGCACCGGGATGACCCTGAGGAATTGGATAGGGAGGGAAGTGGGAGTGGGATTCAGAATGTGGGACACATGTACACACATGGCTGATTCATGTCAATGTATGGCAAAACCCAGAACAATATTGTAAAGTAATGAGCCTCCAATTAAAATAAATAAATAAATGTCAAAAGAGGAAAGCCAAAAAAATTTGCAAAAATAGATGAAATCAACAAATTCCTTGAATGACCAAAATTCCCAAAACTAACTCAAGAAGAAAGTGAAAACCCTAGATATCCCTAGGTCTATCAAAGATTTGGAACAGAAAACTCCAGGCCCATGTGACTTAAGTAGTGAATGCTATGAAATACATAAAGGAGAAATATCACCAAACCCATACAAATTCTTTCATAGAGGTGATTTTAACAGTTCTCAAACCATTATGAGGCCAGCCTTCCAAAATACCAAAACTGGATGAAGACATTGCAAGAAAAGAAAACTATAGAACAATATTCTTCATTAAGCAAAAAAAAATGAAATGTTAGCAAATTTAATCCAGCGAATATATACAGCATTAGGACCAAAAAAGATCTGTCCCGAGAGTGAAAGATTGGTTATGCATTAAAATATCTTCAACCAGCGTTATTCATCATATGAAGAAAACACAGGAGAAAAACCATATGATCATTTGGATAGATGCCATAAAAGCATTTGGCAATATTCGAGAACCACTATCTTAAAAACTCTTGGAAACCTAGGACTACAAAGAGACTTTCTTAATCTGATCAAGGTCACCTACAAAACTCCTACAACTAAAGGTGATAATGGAGGAAAATCTAATCCCTACACTGTGTGTGGGTGGGGAAGGCTGCTGGCCTTCGATGTGGAGGCCACCGAGAGGCCTATCCAGCCAGGCAGTGAGGATCAAGCGGACTGACTGAAGTACCTGTCCCCTCCTCGGGCAGTGGCCCCGATCCACTCACCTCCCGTGGCACCAGTGGTTCCCCGGCAGACGCACACCACCTATCAGATAGTGGCGCCCGAGCCCCGTCATCGCCCCCAGCAGCACTGTGTCTGTTGACTTGACCCCTTCCAGACACAGAAATAGACCAGCACCCAGCAGGCCAGCAGACACAGGGTCACCTCCCAGTTGAGGGCACCTGGCAGCTACAGCCCTCCGGAGAGCTACAAGACCTTGTTCCTGGAGAGGGAAGGCCCGTGAGACTTGTGCCAGCAGAGGCCACGCGACTAGGGGTTTCCTGGAGGCCGTTGTCCTTCCGGCAGCCCTTGTGTGAGGCTGTTCGCACCGGTGCTTCTGGCGGGCCTGGGTAAGCCCCTAGCCTGGATTCCATGCAGTCTGTGTGCCTGCAGCCCCAAGAGGCCCAGCCCCATGCCATCTCCACTGAGTCCAACAGTAGTCCTCGCTTCCCTCCTCAGGCGGCCAAGCACAGTCCACTCCGCATCCCTAGTCTCAGGACTCCAGGACTGGTTCCCCATCCACCACCATGCAAAGGCACCTGCGCATGAACAAAGCACACAGAGATGCCAGTCTGCATGCCTCTGACACGTGCTCTCTGTCACACACACACACACACACACCCATGTGCATGACTCTGTGCACAAACACACTTATACTCCCATGTGCATGCACCTGACCACATGCTCTCTCACACACAGGTACACACACATGTGCTAGCACCTGTGCATAGGCACTGTCTATCTTCCTCGGGCACACACACATACAAACATGGACAGGCAGATGCCCATGTGTTGCACCTACCTAGAGACACACGAATGCACACGTGAGCTACGTGTGGGACACCAGAGGGACAGACCAGGCGTGACATAAAGGGGCCCCACTGCCTTCCGGAAGTTGATGACAAGGACGTACGCTCAGCAGGACGGTCACCTATGAGCGTGGCCAGGATGGCAACGGCACAGACTTGGAGGTGCACAGGGACCAGGGCTCACTTGGGGTTTGCAGGCTTGGACAAGAAACAGTCACGTGCGCTGCGGAGTGTGGCAGTGTCTGCTTGACCATGCGCATGAAGGACTGGCGCCCCTCCCCCGGCCCCACCCCCCCCAACACACACACCCAGAGGCATCACCGCTAAGCCGTTTACCAGGTCTCCGGGCCAAGGCGGGGCTGACTTAGAGCACCCAGACCACGTGGGTGTGTGTCCACACAGGCGGTAGGGGGCGACACAGCACACTAACGCATGAAATTTCAGCAGGGGGCGTCCATTGCCCGAGAGCCTCCAGTCATCGCGGGAACGAATGTTCGGTGGGAACCAATCGAGAGGCAGGACCAGGGTGAGTGTGCGCAGGCGCTCTGCCTATGCTGAGCTGCAGGTCGCCGTACACGCCTGGGTTCTGTAGGGAGGGTTCAGTCTTTCCGGCTGCGGAGGGAGCGGGAGAGGGTTCAAGATGGAGTCCGACGCGCACGGTGGAGGAGCCAGCAGGGCAGCCGATGAAGACCCTGGTGCCGCGGAATTTGCAGTGGGCACAGCACGTGGTAGCTGCAGCGAGCCGGGTGGTGCTGGTGGCCAGGATGACCCTGGCAACCCAGCTGGCCCTGGTGATGCCGTCAGCCGTGGAGTTCATGGAGGCGCTGGTGACCTGGCTGGTCGCAGAGGCCCCAGCGCTGCAGGAGAGTCAGGTGGTGGAGCTGGTGCCATTCCGAAGATCCCGGGGCCATCACACGCTCCAGGGCCTGGTGGAGCTACTCCACCTGCAGCCGCAGTTCTGAGTAATCGAGCCATCCAGTTGTATCCTATTCCAGGAACCCCAGCGGGCCAGGCGGCCGCGGGGGCCAGGATGTGAGCTAGGGGTGGTTTGGGGGGGTTGCAAGTGGTGCTAAAGTGTAGGAGGAGGGTACTCTGGGGGGGCTGGAGGATATGGGTCAGGGGTGGTCTGGCTGTGAGGGGAAGATAGTGAGGAAAAGCAACCTGAAGGGAGCCAGAGAGTCGGGAGCTGATATCCAGGGTGTCTGCCCCGTGGCCTTGTGGTAGAATGCGTATTTCCGTGAGCAGGGAGCCTGTCGTAGAGGCAAAATGAATAGTGTGGATGGTGGTGAGGAAAAGCAACCTGAAGGGTCCCAGAGGGTCGTGCGGTGATATCCAGGGTGTACTCAGGGTATAGGCTGAGAGGTCCGGACTTTCTAGGCGGCCTCCTTGTGGGAGAAGGCGGGTCTCAGCGGGCAGGGATCCTGACGTACAGGCAAAATGAGAAGTGCGGATGGTGCCTTAACCTTATGTCCACCAGCAGCCTCACTGTGCCTTTCACATCACACGTGGATGCGGGCCTTGCCCGCCACATCCTGACTGCACGTACTCAACTGCGAGGGCCGATTCGGAAGGAGCTCGACGTTAATGGCCGCATGCTGGTTCTGTGAGTTCTAAAGGGGTCCGGGGCCGGGGAGAGGGTGGTGGGTGCTGGGTGGTGGCCAAGGCCAGTCTGGGCCCAGGAGGAGCCATAATGGACGGTTAAGCCTAAAGGAAAAGTGTGGTGCTCTGGGCTTGTCGGTGTGCGGGAACAGAGGGAGGACCTGCTCCTCTTCCCCCTTCTCGGAGGAAAGTTGAATTTCATTTTCCCTCCCTTGTAGCCGATTGACTGCTGAAGACCCTGGCCTGCTCCAGAACTCCATCGTCTTCTGTCTGGAGCAGCTTTCCCTGGTGATGCAGTCCTTGCAGCACTTTGGGGGCCCTGTTTCTCGGCACAGAAGAAGGGTTTAAACCCAGCCTATGTGCCCTAGCTTCAGGTGTCGTTCCCCAGGGCATTGCTTTCTGCAGTACTTTGATCGGGCTTCATCTTATGTCTGTGCTGCTTTTGGGGGCTCAGTGTCTACATAGTTGTTTGGAGATTGTTAACTGCAGAAAATAAAACTGAGCTTTTGTGCTGTCTCTGACTTTATTTTTAGCTTCTGCACTTCCTCATACTGCATTTGTCTTTCAGTTGGAGGGGAGGTTCTGAGATCCAGATATTCGAGGACCACAACGTAATTGAAGACAATGTAAGAAGTGGGAGAATAAGAAAGTTGTATACTGTCATTCGGTATTAATTTTGGAATATTTTAGGATTTTATAGTTACATTAAATGTTAAGAGTTACCAGAGGCCTTCCCTGGTGGCTCAGATGGTAAAGAATCTGCCTGCAGTGTGGTAGACTGGGTTCAAACTCTGGGTTGTGAATATCCTCTGGAGAAGGTAATGGCAATCCACTCCAGTGTTTTTGCCTGGAGAAATCCTGGACAGTGGAGCTTGCAGGCTACAATTCATGGGGTTGCAAGGAGTTGGACTCCACAGAGCAAGTGCACTTTTCGCTTTTCATATAACACCTGAATGATGTTGTTTTTCAGTCTATAATTCATGGCCAACTATTCGTGCCCCCATGGACTGTAGCATACCAGTCTCCTTTGTCCTCCACCATCTCCTGGAATTTACTCAAATTCATGTCCATAGAGTGGGTTATGCTATCTAACCATCTCATCCTCTGTCTCCCCCTTCTCCTGTTGCCTTCAGTCTTCCCTTCAGTCAGCATCAGGGTCTCTTCCGGGTAGTTGGCCCTTCACATCAGGTAGCCAAAGTATAGGAGCTTCAGGATCAGCATGAGTCCGTCCAATGAATATTCAGGGTTGATTTCCTTTAGGATTGACTGGTCTGCTCTCCTTGCAGTCCAAGTCCTCTCAAGAGTATCCGAGTACCCTGAAACCTTGCTATACTCACTAATTAATTGTAATAGCTCTTTTCTACGTCCCACTGGACTTCATACATAGACAATCATTTTGTCTGTAAATAAATACACACTTCTTCCTTTCTTTCCAATTTATGCATTTTAACTGATTTCTTTTAAAATGAAAGCTCCAACACTTTGGCCACCTGATTTGAAGAGGTGACTCATTGGCAAAGCCCCTAATGGTGGGAACGTTTGAAGGCAGGACGATAAGGGGACGATGGAGGATGAGATGGTTGGATGGCTATTGAAAAGAACACATGCGAATCAGTTCTAACGAGGTGGATGAAACTGGAGCCTCTTATACAGGGTGAAGTAAGTCACAAAGAAAAACGCCAATACGGTATAATAATGCATATATATCGGATTTAGAAAGAGGGTAACGATGACCCTATATGCAAGAAAGCAAAAGAGACACAGAGATAAAGAACAGGCTTTTGGACTGTTTGGGAGAAGGCGAGGGTGGGATGATTTGAGACAATAGCATTGAAACACGTATATTACCACACGAGAAATGGATCGTCAGGCCAGGTTCGATGCGTGAGACAGGGCGCTCAGGGCCGGTGCACCGGGATGACCCTGAGGAATTGGATAGGGAGGGAAGTGGGAGTGGGATTCAGAATGTGGGACACATGTACACACATGGCTGATTCATGTCAATGTATGGCAAAACCCAGAACAATATTGTAAAGTAATGAGCCTCCAATTAAAATAAATAAATAAATGTCAAAAGAGGAAAGCCAAAAAAATTTGCAAAAATAGATGAAATCAACAAATTCCTTGAATGACCAAAATTCCCAAAACTAACTCAAGAAGAAAGTGAAAACCCTAGATATCCCTAGGTCTATCAAAGATTTGGAACAGAAAACTCCAGGCCCATGTGACTTAAGTAGTGAATGCTATGAAATACATAAAGGAGAAATATCACCAAACCCATACAAATTCTTTCATAGAGGTGATTTTAACAGTTCTCAAACCATTATGAGGCCAGCCTTCCAAAATACCAAAACTGGATGAAGACATTGCAAGAAAAGAAAACTATAGAACAATATTCTTCATTAAGCAAAAAAAAATGAAATGTTAGCAAATTTAATCCAGCGAATATATACAGCATTAGGACCAAAAAAGATCTGTCCCGAGAGTGAAAGATTGGTTATGCATTAAAATATCTTCAACCAGCGTTATTCATCATATGAAGAAAACACAGGAGAAAAACCATATGATCATTTGGATAGATGCCATAAAAGCATTTGGCAATATTCGAGAACCACTATCTTAAAAACTCTTGGAAACCTAGGACTACAAAGAGACTTTCTTAATCTGATCAAGGTCACCTACAAAACTCCTACAACTAAAGGTGATAATGGAGGAAAATCTAATCCCTACACTGTGTGTGGGTGGGGAAGGCTGCTGGCCTTCGATGTGGAGGCCACCGAGAGGCCTATCCAGCCAGGCAGTGAGGATCAAGCGGACTGACTGAAGTACCTGTCCCCTCCTCGGGCAGTGGCCCCGATCCACTCACCTCCCGTGGCACCAGTGGTTCCCCGGCAGACGCACACCACCTATCAGATAGTGGCGCCCGAGCCCCGTCATCGCCCCCAGCAGCACTGTGTCTGTTGACTTGACCCCTTCCAGACACAGAAATAGACCAGCACCCAGCAGGCCAGCAGACACAGGGTCACCTCCCAGTTGAGGGCACCTGGCAGCTACAGCCCTCTGGAGAGCTACAAGACCTTGTTCCTGGAGAGGGAAGGCCCGTGAGACTTGTGCCAGCAGAGGCCACGCGACTAGGGGTTTCCTGGAGGCCGTTGTCCTTCCGGCAGCCCTTGTGTGAGGCTGTTCGCACCGGTGCTTCTGGCGGGCCTGGGTAAGCCCCTAGCCTGGATTCCATGCAGTCTGTGTGCCTGCAGCCCCAAGAGGCCCAGCCCCATGCCATCTCCACTGAGTCCAACAGTAGTCCTCGCTTCCCTCCTCAGGCGGCCAAGCACAGTCCACTCCGCATCCCTAGTCTCAGGACTCCAGGACTGGTTCCCCATCCACCACCATGCAAAGGCACCTGCGCATGAACAAAGCACACAGAGATGCCAGTCTGCATGCCTCTGACACGTGCTCTCTGTCACACACACACACACACACACCCATGTGCATGACTCTGTGCACAAACACACTTATACTCCCATGTGCATGCACCTGACCACATGCTCTCTCACACACAGGTACACACACATGTGCTAGCACCTGTGCATAGGCACTGTCTATCTTCCTCGGGCACACACACATACAAACATGGACAGGCAGATGCCCATGTGTTGCACCTACCTAGAGACACACGAATGCACACGTGAGCTACGTGTGGGACACCAGAGGGACAGACCAGGCGTGACATAAAGGGGCCCCACTGCCTTCCGGAAGTTGATGACAAGGACGTACGCTCAGCAGGACGGTCACCTATGAGCGTGGCCAGGATGGCAACGGCACAGACTTGGAGGTGCACAGGGACCAGGGCTCACTTGGGGTTTGCAGGCTTGGACAAGAAACAGTCACGTGCGCTGCGGAGTGTGGCAGTGTCTGCTTGACCATGCGCATGAAGGACTGGCGCCCCTCCCCCGGCCCCACCCCCCCCAACACACACACCCAGAGGCATCACCGCTAAGCCGTTTACCAGGTCTCCGGGCCAAGGCGGGGCTGACTTAGAGCACCCAGACCACGTGGGTGTGTGTCCACACAGGCGGTAGGGGGCGACACAGCACACTAACGCATGAAATTTCAGCAGGGGGCGTCCATTGCCCGAGAGCCTCCAGTCATCGCGGGAACGATTGTTCGGTGGGAACCAATCGAGAGGCAGGACCAGGGTGAGTGTGCGCAGGCGCTCTGCCTATGCTGAGCTGCTGGTGGCAGTACACGCCTGGGTTCTGTAGGGAGGGTTCAGTCTTTCCGGCTGCGGAGGGAGCGGGAGAGGGTTCAAGATGGAGTCCGACACGCACGGTGGAGGAGCCAGCAGGGCAGCCGATGAAGACCCTGGTGCCGCGGAATTTGCAGTGGGCACAGCACGTGGTAGCTGCAGCGAGCCGGGTGGTGCTGGTGGCCAGGATGACCCTGGCAACCCAGCTGGCCCTGGTGATGCCGTCAGCCGTGGAGTTCATGGAGGCGCTGGTGACCTGGCTGGTCGCAGAGGCCCCAGCGCTGCAGGAGAGTCAGGTGGTGCAGCTGGTGCCATTCCGAAGATCCCGGGGCCATCACACTCTCCAGGGCCTGGTGGAGCTACTCCACCTGGAGCCGCAGTTCTGAGTAATCGAGCCATCCAGTTGTATCCTATTCCAGGAACCCCAGCGGGCCAGGCGGCCGCGGGGGCCAGGATGTGAGCTAGGGGTGGTTTGGGGGGGTTGCAAGTGGTGCTAAAATGTAGGAGGAGGGTACTCTGGGGGACTGGAGGATATGGGTCAGGGGTGGTCTGGCTGTGAGGGGAAGATAGTGAGGAAAAGCAACCTGAAGGGAACCAGAGAGTCGGGAGCTGATATCCAGGGTGTCTGCCCCGTGGCCTTGTGGTAGAATGCGTGTTTCCGTGAGCAGGGAGCCTGTCGTACAGGCAAAATGAATAGTGTGGATGGTGGTGAGGAAAAGCAACCTGAAGGGTCCCAGAGGGTCGTGCGGTGATATCCAGGGTGTACTCAGGGTATAGGCTGAGAGGTCCGGACTTTCTAGGCGGCCTCCTTGTGGGAGAAGGCGGGTCTCAGTGGCAGGGATCTTGACGTACAGGCAAAATGAGAAGTGCGGATGGTGCCTTAACCTTATGTCCACCAGCAGCCTCACTGTGCCTTTCACATCACACGTGGATGCGGGCCTTGCCCGCTACTTCCTGACTGCACGTACTCAACTGCGAGGGCCGATTCGGAAGGAGCTCGATGTTAATGGTCGCATGCTGGTTCTGTGAGTTCTAAAGGGGTCCGGGGCCGGGGAGAGGGTGGTGGGTGCTGGGTGGTGGCCAAGGCCAGTCTGGGCCCAGGAGGAGCCATAATGGACGGTTAAGCCTAAAGGAAAAGTGTGGTGCTCTGGGCTTGTAGGTGTGCGGGAACAGTGGGAGGACCTGCTCCTCTTCCCCCTTCTCGGAGGAAAGTTGAATTTCATTTTCCCTCCCTTGTAGCCGATTGACTGCTGAAGACCCTGGCCTGCTCCAGAACTCCATCGTCTTCTGTCTGGAGCAGCTCTCCCTGGTGATGCGGTCCTTGCAGCACTTTGGGGGCCCTGTTTCTCAGCACAAAAGAGGGGTTTAAACCCATCCTATGTGCTCTAGCTTCAGGTGTCGTTCCCCAGGGCATTGCTTTCTGCAGTACTTTGATCGGGCTTCATCTTATGTCTGTGCTGCTTTTTGTGGCTCAGTGTCTACATAGTTGTTTGGAGATTGTTAACTGCAGAAAATAAAACTCAGCTTTTGTACTGTCTTTGACTTTATGTTTAGCTTCTGTACTTTCTCTTACTGCATTTGTGTTTCAGTTGGAGGGGAGGTTCTGAGATCCAGATATTCGAAGACTACAACGTAATTGAAGACAATGTAAGAAGTGGGAGAATAAGAAAGTTGTATACTGTCATTCGGTATTAATTTTGGAATATTTTAGGATTTTATAGTTACATTGAATGTTAAGAGTTACCAGACGCCTTCCCTGGTGGCTCAGATGGTAAAGAATCTGCCTTCAGTGTGGTAGACAGTGTTCAATCTCTGGGTTGTGAATATCCTCTGGAGAAGCTAATGGCAATCCACTCCAGTGTTTTTGCCTGGAGAAATCCTGGACAGTGGAGCTTGCAGGCTACAGTTCATGGGGTTGCAAGCAGTTGGACTCCACAGAGCAAGTGCACTTTTCGCTTTTCATATAACACCTGAAATTGTTTTTCAGTCTATAATTCATGGCCAACTATTCGTGCCCCCATGGACTGTAGCATACCAGTCTCCTTTGTCCTCCACCATCTCCTGGAATTTACTCAAATTCATGTCCATAGAGTGGGTTATGCTATCTAACCATCTCACCCTCTGTCTCCCCCTTCTCCTGTTGCCTTCAGTCTTCCCTTCAGTCAGCATCAGGGTCTCTTCCGGGTAGTTGGCCCTTCACATCAGGTAGCCAAAGTATAGGAGCTTCAGGATCAGCATGAGTCCGTCCAATGAATATTCAGGGTTGATTTCCTTTAGGATTGACTGGTCTGCTCTCCTTGCAGTCCAAGTCCTCTCAAGAGTATCTGAGTACCCTGAAACACTGCTATACTCACTAATTAATTGTAATAGCTCTTTTCTACGTCCCACTGGACTTCATACATAGACAATCATTTTGTCTGTAAATAAATACACATTTCTTCCTTTCTTTCCAATTTATGTGTTTTAACTGATTTCTCAAAAATGAAAGCTCCAACACTTTGGCCACCTGATTTGGATAGGTGATTCATTGCCAAGACCCTAAAGCTGGGAACGTTTGAAGGCAGGACGATAAGGGGATGATGGAGGATGAGATGGTTGGATGGCTATTAAAAAGAACACATTTGAATCAGTTCTAACAAGGTGGATGAAACTGGAGCCTCTTATACAGGGTGAAGTAAGTCACAAAGAAAAACGCCAATACGGTATAATAATGCGTACATATTGGATTTAGAAAGATTGTAATGATGACCCTATATGCAAGAAAGCAAAAGAGACACAGAGAAAAAGAACAGGCTTTTGGACTGTTTGGGAGAAGGCAAGGGTTGGATGATTTGAGACAATAGCATTGAAACATGTATATTACCACACGAGAAATAGATCGTCAGTCCAGGTTCGATGCATGAGACAGGGCGCTCAGGGCCGGTGCACCGGGATGACCCTGAGGAATTGGATAGGGAGAGTTGGATAGGGAGGGAAGTGGGAGTGGGATTCAGAATGTGGGACAAAGGTACACACATGGCTGATTTTTGTCAATGTATGGCAAAAAACAGAACAATATTGTAAAGTAATGAGCCTCCAATTAAAATAAATAAATACAAAAAAGAGGAAAGCCAAAAAATTTTAAAAAATAGATGAAATCAACAAATTCCCTGAATGACCAAAATTCCAAAAGTAACTCAAGAAGAAAGTGAAAACCCTAGATATACATAGGTCTATCAAAGATTTGGAACAGAAAACTCCAGGCCCATGTGAATTAAGTAGTGAATGCTATGAAACACATAAAGGAGAAATATCACCAAACCCATACAAATTGTTTCATAAAGTAGAGGAGATTAATCAATTCTCAAATCATTATGAGGCCAGCCTTCCAAAATACCAAAACTGAATGAAGACATTGCAAGAAAAGAAAACTATAGAACAATATTCTTCATTAAGCAAAAAAAATGAAATGTTAGCAAATTTAATCCAGCAATATATAAAGCAATAGGACCAAAAGAGATCTATCCCAAGAATGAAAGATTGGTTATGATTTAAAACAATTATGTAAAGTTTAAAAATAAAATAAAATTTAAAAAATAAATAAATAAATGAAATAAAATAAAATATCTTCAACCACCATTATTCATCATGTGAAGAAACCACAGGAGAAACACCATATGATCATTTGGATAGAAGCCAAAAAGCATTTGACAATATTCGAGAACCACTATCTTAAAAGCTCTTTGAAACCTAGCACTACAAACAGACTTTCTTAGTCTCATCAATGTCACCTACAAAACTCCTACAACTAAAGGTGGTAATGGAGGAAAATCTAATCCCTACACTGTGTGTGGGTGGGGAAGGCTGCTGGCCTTCGATGTGGAGGCCACCGAGAGGCCTATCCAGCCAGGCAGTGAGGATCAAGCGGACTGACTGAAGTACTGTCCCCTCCTCGGGCAGTGGCCCTGATCCACTCACCTCCCGTGGCACCAGTGGTTCCCCGGCAGACGCACACCACCTATCAGATAGTGGCGCCTGAGCCCCGTCATCGCCCCCAGCAGCACTGTGTCTGTTGACTTGACCCCTTCCAGACACAGAAATAGACCAGCACCCAGCAGGCCAGCAGACACAGGGTCACCTCCCAGTTGAGGGCACCTAGCAGCTACAGGCCTCCAGAGAGCTAGAAGACCTTGTTCCTGGAGAGCGAAGGCCCGTGAGTGTTGTGCCAGCAGAGGCCATGTGACTAGGGGTTTCCTGGAGGCCGTTGTCCTTCCGGCAGCCCTTGTATGAGGCTGTTCTCACTGGTGCTTCTGGCGGGCCTGGGTAAGCCCCTAGCCTGGATTCCATGCAGTCTGTGTGCCTGCAGCCCCAAGAGGCCCAGCCCCATGCCATCTCCACTGAGTCCAACAGTAGTCCTCGCTTCCCTCCTCAGGCGGCCCAGCACAGTCCACTCTGCATCCCTAGTCTCAGGACTCCAGGACTGGTTCCCCATCCACCACCATTCAAAGGCACCTGCGCATGAACAAAGCATGCATAGATGCCAATCTGCATGCCTCTGACACGTGCTCTCTGTCACACACACACACACCCATGTGCATGACCCTGTGCACAAACACACTTATACTCCCATGTGCATGCACCTGACCACATGCTCTCTCACTCACAGGTACACACACATGTGCTAGCACCTGTGCATAGGCACTGTCTATCTTTCTCGGGCACACACATTAACAGACATGGACAGGAAGATGCCCATGTGTTGCACATACTTAGAGACACACAAATCCACACATGAGCTACTTGTGGCCACCAGACAGACAGACCAGGCGTGACACATGGGGGCCCCACTGCCTTCCGGAAGTTGATGACAAGGACCTGCGCTCATCAGGATGGTCAACTGTGAGCGTGGCCAGGTTGGCAACGGCACAGACTTGGAGGTGCACAGGGACCAGGGCTCACTTGGGGTTTGCAGGCTTGGACAAGAAACAGTCACGTGCACTGCGGAGTGTGGCAGTGTCTGCTTGAGCATACGCACTGAGGAGCTGCCCCCCGCCCCCCCCCCCACACGCCCCCAGAGGCATCACCACTAAGCCGTTTACCGGGTCTCCGGGCCAAGGCAGGGCTTACGTAGAGCACCCAGACCACATGGGTGTGCGTCCGCACAGGCGGACGGGGGCAACACGGCACACTAACGCATGAAATTTCAGCAGGGGGCGTCCGTTGCCCGAGAGCCTCCAGTCATCGCGGGAACGAATGTTCGGTGGGAACCAATCGAGAGGCAGGACCAGGGTGAGTGTGCGCAGGCGTTCTGCCTATGCTGAGCTGCAGGTCGCAGTACACGCCTGGGTTCTGTAGGGAGGGTTCAGTCTTTCCCGATCTGCAGGTTGGGGGAGAGGATTCAAGATGGAGTCCGACACCCACGGTGGAGGAGCCAGCAGGCCAGCCGATGAAGACCCAGGTGCCGTGGGATTTGCAACGGGCACAGCACAGGGCAGCCGCAGCGAGCCGGGTGGCGCTGGTGGCCAGGATGACCCTAGAGACCCAGCTTGCCCTGGTTACACCGTGAGTCGTGGAGTTCATGGAGGCGCTGCTGTCCTGGCTGGTCCCAGAGGCCTCAGCGCTGCAGGAGAGTCAGGTGGCGCAGCCGGTGCCATTCTGCAAATGCCGGGGCCATCCCACGCTCCACGGCCTGGTGAAGGCGCTGCACCTGGAGCTGCAGTTCTGAATAACCGAGTCCTCCAGTTGTATCCTATTCCAGGAACCATGGTGGGCCAGGCAGCCGAGGGGGACAGGTGTGGACTAGGGGTGGTTTGGGGGGTTGCAAGTGGTTCTACAGTGTAGGAGGAGGGTACTCTGGGGGGCTGGAGGATATGGGTCAGGGGTGGTCTGGCTGCCAGTGGAAGATATTGAGGAAAAGCAACCTGAAAGGAACCAGAGAGTCGAGCAGTGATATCCAGGGTGTCTGGCGGTGGCCTTGTGGTAGAAGGCACGTTTCCGTGAGCAGGGAGCCTGTCGTACAGGCAAAATGTGTAGTGCGGATGGTAGTGAGGAAAAGCAACCTGAAGGGATCCAGAGGGTTGTGCAGTGATATCCAGGGTGTACTCAGAGTACAGGCTGAGAGGTCCGGACTTTCTAGGCAGCCTCCTTGTGGGATAAGGCGGGTCTCAGTGGGCAGGGATCCTGACGTACAGGCAAAATGAGAAGTGCGGATGGTGCCTTAACCTTATGTCCACCAGAAGCCTCACTGTGCCTTTCTCATCACACGCGGAAGCGGACCTTGCCCGCCACTTCCTGACTACACGTACTCAATTGCGAGGGCGGATTCGGAAGGAGCTCGACGTTAATGGCCGCATGCTGGTTCTGTGAGTTCTAAAGGGGTCCGGGGCCGGGGAGAGGGTGGTGGGTGCTGGGTGGTGGCCAAGGCCAATCTGGGCCCAGGAGGAGCCATAATGGATGGTTAAGCCTAAAGGAAAAGTGTGGTGCTCTGGGCTTGTCGGTGTGCGGGAACAGAAGGAGGACATGCTCCTCTTCCTCCTTCTCAGAGGAAAGTTGAATTTCATTTTCCCTCCCTTTTAGCCGATTGACTGCTGAAGACCCTGGCCTGCTCCAGGGGTCCATCGCTTTCTGTCTGGAGCAGCTTTCCCTGGTGACGCGGTCCTTGCAGCACTATGGGGCCCCCGTTTCTCAGCACCGAAGAGGGGTTTAAACCTAGCCTATGTGCCCTAGCTTCAGGTGTCCTTCCCCAGGGCATTGCTTTCTGCAGTACTTTGATCGGGCTTCATCTTATGTCTGTGCTGCTTTTTGGGGCTCAGTGTCTACATAGTTTGTTTGGTGATTGTTAAATGCAGAAAATAAAACTGAGCTTTTGTGCTGTCTCTGACTTTATTTTTAGCTTCTGCACTTCCTCATACTGCATTTGTCTTTCAGTTGGAGGGGAGGTTCTGAGATTCAGACGTTCGAGGACTACAATGTAATTGAAGACAATGTAAGAAGTGGGAGAATAAGAAAGTTGTATACTGTCATTCGGTATTAATATTGGAATATTTTCTCATTTTATAGTTATATTAAATGTTAAGATAAATTACCAGAGGCCTTCCCTGGTGGCTCAGATGGTAAAGAATCTGCCTTCAGTGTGGTACACCGGGTTCAATCTCTGGGTTGGGAATATCCTCCGGAGAAGGTAATGGCAATCCACTCCAGTATTTTTGCCTAGAGAAATCCTGGACAGTGGAACTTGCAGGCTACAATTCATGGGGTTGCAAGGAATTGGACTCCGCAGAGCAAGTGCACTTTTCACTTTTCATATAACACCTGAATGATGTTGTTTTTCAGTCTATAATTCATGGCCAACTATCTGTGCCCCCATGGAGTGTAGCATACCAGACTACTTTGTCCTCCATTATCTCCTGGAATTCGCTCAAATTCATGTCCCTTAAGTGGGTTATGCTATCTAACCATCTCATCCTCTGTCTCCCCCTTCTCCTGTTGTCTTCAATCTTCCCCAGTATCAGGGTCTCTTCCGGGTAGTTGGCCCTTCACATCAGGTAGCCAAAGTATAGGAGCTTCAAGATCAGCATGAGACCGTCCAATGAATTTTCAGGGTTGATTTCCTTTAGGATTGACTGGTCTGTTCTTGCAGTCCAATTCTCTCAATAGTATCCTTGTATCCTGAAACCTTGCTAAACTCACTAATTAATTGTAGTACCTCTTTTCTAAGTCCCATTGGACTTCATACATAGACAATCATTTTGTCTGTAAATAAATACACATTTGTTTCCAATTAATGCATTTTAACTGATTTCTGTTAAAATGAAAGCTCCAACACTTTGGCCACCTTATTTGAAGAGGTGACTCTTGGCAAAGACCCTGATGCTGGGAAAGTTTGAAGGCAGGAAGAGAAGGGGACGATGGAGGATGAGATGGTGGATGGCATCAACGACTCGATGGACATGAATTTGAGCAAGTTGCAGGGGATGGTAAAGGACAGGGAAGCCTGGAGTGCTGCAGTCCTTGGGTTTGTAAAGAGTTGGACATGACTAAATGAACAGCAACAGGCAGAGGGAAGATGCTGGTGGGTTGTGTGGTTCGGCCCCTCACCATCTGCTATCTTTGTCTAGTGAGCCCCTTCTGTGGTGCATGCTGGAGAAGTCAAAGTTGCATTGTGGAATGCGCATTCTAGATGGGACCAGGTTGGGCCAGCTAGTTACCCTTGTGCATGGTGTGGGAGGCAAATGAGATGGAAGTCTCGGTGCCCCTCCTGGGAGGCACAGAGACTCAGAGTAGAGTGCCTGTGTGTGGAGAGAGGCAGGTTGCAGCCCTGGGGATTCTCTGCTTATGGCAGCTGACCGGGAGCCTCTTTTTGTGCAGCCAGGCACTCGGTGGTGGTGGCTTTTTGTTGGTGGCCTATAGTCAACTGTCCTGGGAGTGTGCAGCACAGAGATCAACAAAGGCAGGGCTCTGTGTGTGGAGATCCCATTGTTAAAGCTCCAACAGCGCCACCGGAAGCCCGAGGGTGGGAGCCTCTTGAATGACACCTGCACCTCTGTGCAGCGTCTGGGGGACCGCAGGGCTGGGGACAGAGGGAACCAGCCCCTCAGGTGGAGGAGTGGCCTGGAAATAGGTGAGAGGATCTTAGAGAGGCCCTGTCGTCTCTGGGCCTTGAGATGAGAGGGGTGTTGTTGGCTCAGGAGAAGGAGGGTCCACACCACTGGCCAGGACAGCTGGGGAAGCCTGGGCCCGCCCACCCAAAAGGGAACACAAGGAGAGGAGGGCACCCCTGAGCGGAATTGGAGAGAAAGTAGAGTGACCATAGGTCACCACAGCTGGTGTCACCTCCACAGCTCCTCTGATTCCAGGAACTTCCTTAGGACGTGTGGCTTTGTCTTGCTTTAATGCTGTTATGTCAGGAAGTCTTACTTTCCTGTTTCCATCTGTCCCTCAGCTGGAGACCTGTGAGGCCTTGGCTGTCACACCTGTCTGTATAGCTAAGGTGGATTATCAGGCAGGGGAGATGTGGTTTCTATGCTTGGTTTGATCAGTCACTGTCTTCCTACCGAAATGGCTCATGTGAGCATAGATAGGGAAGCCAGTAACACTGGCCTGTGGACTGAGTGTCCGAGTCCCTCTTCCACCCTCAGTTCCCATATTGAAGCCCTAAGCCCCAGGGGCTGGAGTTTGGAGATGGGCCTTTGAGATGTACTAGAGTCTAGATGAGCTCCTGCTGGTGGTGCCTCCATGGTGGGCTCAGTTGGGACACCCATCATTCCTGACCCCCCAACTTGGGGAAGACCCCTCTTCCTGGAGATATTACTCTTTCCCTGATGTGTGTGTTTTACTTTGAGTTTTATTGTGGGGACGTGTTGGAGGGTGTGGGGGAGGGACATTAACACTTATCACCTTGAGGAGATGTTTAGGAGTCTCAGTCAAGGCCTTGGGAGTAGAAACCCACGGTCCTTCTCTTGGTGGCATCTCTGTGTACACTTGGCTGTGTCCATTGCACACAATCTGGGCCCGCACAGGAAGGGCCTGTATGCACAGGCCACTGGGGGGACCTGAAGGGAGCTTGGTTTCATGAGTGAGTTGAATCCCTCTGGCCTCACGGGGTCTCCCTAGTGGCACATGTGTAGCCGGGCACACTGGGCAGTAACCAATCTGGTGTGAGGAGGTGCCGTTAGGGGAGTCTGTGCATGTGCACCTAGCATCCTTTCACAGAAGGGAAAGGACTTCGTGAGGGGCTCAGTCTCTCTTCAGCTCCTGTTGACCTCTAGGAAGGACGCGTGGCGGCCATGGAGTCCTTTGACAGTGGCTCAGGTTTTGTGGGCAGTGGAGAGGGTATTGAAAGAATGTCACATGATTTTGGAGCCCACAGATCCATGGGAGACTGAGAGCAGGCCACAGATTAGGGCGCTATGGCTGGGGTGAACCCCGAGGTCCTGGGGGCATCAACTGTCCCAGTGCAAAGGGCACAGGCTTTGGCCTTGTGTGGAGCCCCAGGAGGCCCAGTGCTGGAGTTGTATCCTTTCCAAGGAGCCTACAGGTTCACTGGGGCTGTAAGGCAGTGGTTGGCAGAGGAGTGCAGTAAGATGAGCCCTAGAAGCTTCAGAGGCTGCGGGGTAGGGGGTGCCACTGGGGTACAGAAGGGAAGTCTGGGACCAAAGGAGTCCAAAACTAGCAGCCCATGAGCTGCTGCCAGATGGCCAGGGGGACTTGTGGGTGGCCTGATGGTCTGTGGTGCACAGTTCCCCCAAGGTGATCTGGGGTTAGGAGGGCCTCAGCCAGACCTGGGGGCCAGAACCGGGATGTCCACATGAGCTGGCCCTTAACCAAATATGCCAGCACCCTCTCAGTGTCCTCCCTGTCCTACCTGAATGTGGACATGGTCAGCAGGTACCTGACCCAGGATGCTAACCTCAACCCCGAAGCTGTTGAGAGGGAGCTGGTAGTGACTGGCAGTGACCTGATGTTGTTAGTGGACAAAAGGACTGGGGAGGTGGTGGTGCGCCCATCTCTGCCTCTGCCGAGCCCCGCCTTTACACAGGCGGAGGCCAAAGGCTTGGTGAGGCGGGGCTGGACCACTGCAGTTGTCACGTCGGATGTCCACATTGATGGACACACTGGAGAGTGCAAAGCAGGGAGTGCAGCACTTTGTGCCCCCTTCTTTTTGAATTCTCAGCTGGAAAAGGGAGGGTGAGGTCACAAGAATGTTCCATCCTAAGTGGTGCGCCCTTCCCTAGGCCAGGATTTTTGCATTATTTGCCACTTGATTGGAAGCCTAATTGTTGGCCCCTGCTGGCCATTGAACACCCTCTGACCTCTTGTTTTGACTGGTGCTTAAATACTGGTTACCACAGATAGGAAAACTGAGCTATGTTCTGTGTTTGAGTTTCTTTTCAGTGGCCAGATTTTCTTGCCTCCGTCCTTGAGTGGGAGGGGAGGTTCTGGGTCCAGATAATCAAGCATCACAAAGCAACTGAAGGCAATTTAGGAAACGGAAGAAAATAAAAAGTATTTGGGCCCTGTTGTTCAGCATTGGCCACTGTCTACCTTTTGGAATATTTTGGTAGTTCTGAGTTGTAGGTGTACATTGAATGTATACAACAGTTGTATCAATGAGTAAGGTTTCTAAGGTTTGGGATTAACTGTTTTCTGGGGTTTTCTCATCTAACATCTGAGCTTTACCTCTGTCTAAAACTACTTCAAACATCACATTGAACTGATGCGTAAAAGGTGCATTGTAATGTAATTGCTCAAGACTTAAATTCACCTCAGTTTTACCCCATTATACATAACATCTCAGTGGGATTCTTGTAGTTCTCTGTATGAATGGTTCTGTTTTTATTTTTTTGTTGTTGTTTTGTTTTGTTTTGTTTTTTAATTTTATTTTAGTTTTAAAACTTTACATAATTGTATTAGTTTTGCCAAATATCAAAATGAATCCGCCACAGGTATACATGTGTTCCCCACCCTGAACCCTCCTCCCTCCTCCCTCCCCATACCATCCCTCTGGGTTGTCCCAGTGCACTAGCCCCAAGCATCCAGTATCGTGCATCGAACCTGGACTGGCAACTCGTTTCATACATGATATTTTACATGTTTCAATGCCATTCTCCCAAATCTTCCCACCCTCTCCCTCTCCCAGAGTCCATAAGACTGTTCTATACATCAGTGTCTCTTTTGCTGTCTCGTACACAGGGTTATTGTTACCATCTTTCTAAATTCCATATATATGCTTTAGCATACTGTATTGGTGTTTTTCTTTCTGGCTTACTTCACTGTGTATAATAGGCTCCAGTTTCATCCACCTCATTAGAACCGATTCAAATATATTCTTTTTAATGGCTGAGTAATACTCCATTGTGTATATGTACCATAGCTTTCTTATCCATTCATCTACTGATGGACATCTAGGTTGCTTCCATGTCCTGGCTATTATAGGTTCTGTTTTTAATATAGATTCTGGGAGGTATATCTACAATACAGAATTGCTCTTCAGAAAATGTGCTGCCCCCACCAGAATGCTGTTTTCCTCACACCCCTTTTTACTACTAGATCTGTTTCCTGCCCTAGTCAAACAAACAAAACACCTCAGTTTTCATGAGCAAAGAATCCAGTAACACTAGAATAAAACTTTGTGCTTTACTGGCCTTGTTTTATGCCAAGAAAAGAAAAGTGCTGGAACAATGTGTTAAGTGTTCCCAGGATGAGGGGGGAGGCAGTTAGTGTAATCTTGAGAAAATGTAATTAAAATAAAAATCTTTTGCAGGCTCTATGCTAATGCACGTTACCTGCGTTATCATGTCTAACAGTCATGATACCTCTTGGAGTTGAGGGACTGAAGCTGAGAGGCTCGGTAACTTTCTTCAGTTCTCTCAGCTAGGATCTCAAATCCGGAGAGAGGCTGGATTTGAATCTATGCCCTTTTGATTCAAGCTTCTACATTTAAAAAATTAATTAATTTATTTTAATTGGAGGCTAATTATTTACAATATTGTCGTGGTTTTTGCCATACATTGACAAGAATTAGCCATGGGTGTACATGTGTTCTGGAGAAGGCCGTGGCACCCCACTCCACTACTCTTGCGTGGAAAATCCCATGGACGGAGGAGCCTGGTAGGCTGCAGTCCATGTGGTCACTAAGAGTCAGACACGACTGAGTGACTTCACTTTGAAATTTCACTTTCATGCATTGGAGAAGGAAATGGCAACCCACTCCAGTATTCTTGCCTGGAGAATCCCAGGGACGGTGGAGCCTGGTGGGCTGCCGTCTATGGGGTCGCACTGAGTCGGACGTGACTGAAGCAACTTAGCAGCAGCAGCAGCAGCAGTACATGCGTTCCCCATCCTGGACACCCCTCCCTCCTCCCTCCCCATCCCATCCCTCGGGGTCTCCCAGTGCACAGGGCCTGAGCACCCTGTCTCATGCATCAAAACTGGACTGGTGATCTATTTCACATATGGTAAAAATACATGTTCCAATGATGTTCTCTAGATGTTCTTTACATCTGTGTCTCTTCTGCTGTCTCACATATAGGGTCACTGCTACCACCTTTCTAAATGCCATATATATGCATTAATATACTTTATTGGTGTTTTTCTTTCTGACTTACTTCACTGTATGATAGACTCCAGTTTCATCCACCTCATTAAAAGTGATTCAAATTCATTCTTTCTCATAGCTGAGTAATATTCCATTGTGTACGTGCACTTGGCTTTGTTATCCATTCCTCTAAGGATGGACCTCTTGGGTGTTTCCATGTCCTAGCTGTTGTACACAACGTTGCAATGAACATTGGGGTACACGTGTCTCTTTCAATTCTGGTTGCTTCAGTGTGTATGCCCAGCAGTGGGATTGCTGGGTCATGTGGCAGTTCTATTTCCAGTTTTGTTTTTTTTTTAACAAATATCCACACTGTTGTCCATAGTGGCTGTACTAGTTTGCATTCCCACCAACAGTGTAAGAGATTTCCCTTTTCTCCATACCCTCTCCAGCATGTTTTGTTTGTACATTTTTGATAGAACCCATCCTGACCGGCGTGAGATGGTACCTCATTGTGGTTTTGATTTGCATTTCTGTGATAATGAGTGATGTTGGGCATCTTTTCATGTGTTTGTTAGCCATCTGTATGTCTTCTTTGGAGAAATGTCTGTTTAGTTCTTTGGCCCATTTTTTGATTGGGTCATTTATTTTTATGGCATTGAGCTACATGAGCTGCTTGTGTACTTTTGAGATTAATTCTTTCTCAGTTGTTTCAATTGCTATTATTTTCTCCCATTCTGAAGGCTGTCTTTCACCTTGCTTATACTGTCCTTTGTTGTGCAAAAGCTTTTAAGTTTAATTAGGTCCCGTTTGTTTATTTTTGCTTTCATCTCCATTGCTCTGGGAGGTGGGTCTTTGAGGATCCTTCTTGGATTTATGGTATAGAGTGTTTTGCCTATGCTTTCCTCTAGTAGATTTATAGTTTCTGGTCTTACATTTATATCTTTAATCCATTTTGAGTTTATTTTTGTGAATGGTGTTAGGGAGTGTTCTAGTTTCATTCTTTTACAAGTGGTTAACCAGTTTTCCCAGCACCATTTGGTAAAGAGATTGTCCTTTCTCCATTGTATGTTCTTCCCTCCTTTGTCAAGATAAGGTGTCCATTGGTACGTGAATTTATCTCTAGGCTTTCAGTTCTATTCCATTGATCTGAATTTCTGTCTTTGTGTGAGTACCATACTGTCCTGATGACTGAAGCTTTGTACAATAGCCTGAAGTCAGGCAGGTTGATTCCTCCAGTTCCATTCTTCTTTCTCAAGATTGCTTTGGCTATTCGAGTTATTTTTTTGTATTTCTCTACAAATTGTGAAATTATTTGTTATAGTTCTCTGAAAAATACCATTGAAGCTTCCACTTTTCTTGGCCATGGTACCACACCAGCCTCAGTGCTGCAGCAGGAGACAGGGATAGTGCTTTTCCTGCTGGAGGCTTCAAGGAGCATCTGTGTGAATAATGCAAACGTGGCACTGGGCAAGTGCAAGAACAGTAGATGATGGCAATTGAGGAGAAGAAAGGTTGATGAGAAGTCCAGTCCTGACTTTACAGTGGCTTCCATGTCCTGTGAAGTCCTTTTGAATCTTGAAACTTTGTTTGACCCCTTTGAGGGCAATATACTGTAGTGTACCTGCTCCCAGCCACCCTGCCCTCTCTCCTCTCTCTGATTCAGGGACTTTAGTAGCTAAGAAATAAAAAGTAGAACACAGTCTTTGCCACCCCAGAAGTCATCGCCACAAAGGCAGAATAAAAACAGGTGTCTTACTGAGCTGGCATGGTACCAGAATCTGATGTACATCACAGGCAATCTCCTGAGAGATTCCAGAGACAGAGAGAACTCTCAGCCTTCTGTATAGCCAGCAGATCTGACTCCTTACCTACTTCTCCTCATGTAAGAGGACTTCACACCACCAGGTCTCACTTTTGCTTCATCCTAAGTATGCCCAGCAAGTGCGGTGACTCTTATGTATTAGTTAATTGATGTTTGGGACTTAGATTTGAGCCCCACCCCATCTGCTGCCCCTTCCAAATTCATATTTGAAGTCTTTAAACCCCGTATGGCTCTATTTGGGCCTCCCACATGGAGCAGTGGTAAAGAATCCACCTACCAACGCACGGGATACAAGAGACAGCGGTACAGTCCCTGGGTCGGGAAGATCCCCTGGAGAAGGGCATGGCAACCCATTCCAGTGTTCTTGCCTGGAGAATCCTACAGATAGAGGAGCCTGGTGGGCTACAGTCTATGGGGTCGCAAAGAGTCAGACACAACAGACTGTGCACACATGCACACGCATGCACACACACTCAGCTCTATTTGCAGAGAGGGCTCTCAAGAACATGATTAATGTTACACGAAGTCCTATGAATGGAGCCCTGCCCTAGAGATGATCATACGAAGGAAAGTGAGACAGAAAGACGAGTATCATGTGATATTACTAATATGTGGAATCTAAAATGTGATACAAAAGAATTTATTCACAAAGCAGAAACAGAAGCTTGCAGGTATAGAAAACAAACTCGTGATTACCAAAGGGGAAAGGCTGAGTAGGGATACATTTGGAGTTTGGGATTAGCAGTTACAGACTGCTGTATATGAAATAGAAAAACAATTAGTTTCTACTGTAGAGTGCATAAAGCTATATTTAGTAGCTTATAATTAGCTATAATGGAAAATAATATGAAAAAATATATATAACTGAATTACTTTGCTGTACACCAGAAAATAGCACAACACTGTAAATCAAATATACTTCAAATTTCTACCAAAAGAATGAGGCCTTGGTCTCACGACCATTTGTCTGACTGTGCACACTTGCACATGCACACATAAACAAACACTTCCGTGTCCTTATAAGAGGACATCTGAGAGCACATGCATTCTCTCCCTCTCACCGTGCCCCCACCTTTCTTATCTCTGTCTCCACATGTGCACTGAGGAAAGGCCACAAGGCAATATAGACGGTGGCTGTCTACAGCCTAGAAAAAGGGTCCTCACTGGAAGCCAAATTTACTGGCTCCCTGATTGTGAACTTGTAGCCTCCAGAACTGTGAGAAAATAAGTTTCAGTTCTTTAGTCCACCCAGTGTGGATCAGGGGAGTGATTCAGCATCTTGTTACAGCATCTAAAGCATACTAATCCAATTGGTTTATACTAGTGAAATACTAGCTTCTCATCTTTATGACAGGAGCCAGTTTCGCAATTGGGAGCCAGGTGCCCACTGATGTTAGGTGTCTCCCCTCCAATGGAAACTGGGAGAAAGAGAGTGCTGTCTTGATTGATGTTTACATTCCAAAGAGATGTTTGCTAGGTCCTTGAAAAAGACATTTCTGGGTTGTAAAGCTGAACAGGAGGCTTTTATGGCCTTGAAAAGTATAGTCATACTTTCAGGGACTTTCCTGGCAGTCCAGTGGTTAGGCTTCTGAGCTTCAACTGCAGAGCGTACTGGTTCCATCCCTGGTCAGGGAAGCAAGATCCTGACTGCAGATCATGGTGCAGTGTGTGCGTGTGTGCTCAGTCGCTCAGTCGTATCCGACTCTCTGTGACCCTCTGGACTGTAGCCCACCAGACTCCTTTATCCTTGGGATTCTCCAGGCAAACATACTGGAGTGGGTTCCCATTTCCTCCTTCATGCTGCAGACAAAACATGAAAAAACAAAATGAAATTATATGCATAGTTTCGAAGGGAGACACAGAAACAACTTATACGTTTCTAAACAAATGATTTAAGGAAAGGAGGGGCCACCTCTCCCCTTATTTTCAACAGGGAATATCGGGCCTCTTAGTCTTAATTTGTGTGTAGTCTTACAGTAGCTCTTTCTACAATGTGGCACATCCTGCAAACTTGCTAAACTCCATCATTAGACTAGTCGTTCTTTTGGAGACTCCATCAGATTTTCTGTATGGGTGTACATGTCTGCAAATAAAGGCAGTTTTTCTTCTTTCTCTCCAATCTGGATGCTCACATTACATTTATTGCTCCATTTCTCTCATTATGGGTTGGACTCTCCCAGTTTTCTGCATGCCTGGTTAATTTAGATTGGCTATCAGGCGTTACGATTTCACCCAGGGTTCTGGGTATTCTTTGTATTCTGAAATATATGCATAAGCTTTGATCTGAGATGCTGTGAAGTGACTTTGAAATAGTTGGAAGCTTTTGATATTTGCTTTGAAGATTTGCTAGGTGGGGCCAGAGCACCGTTCAGTGTCAGTTCAGTCACCCAGTCGTGTCCGACTCTTTATGGCCCCATGGACTACAGCACACCAGGCTCCCTGTCTGTCACCAACTCCCAGAGTTTACTCAAACTCATGCCCATTGAATCAGTGATGCCATCTAACCATCCTGTCCTCAGTTGTCCCCTTTTCCTCCTGCCTTCAGTCTTTCCCTGCATCAGGGTCTTTAAAATGAGTCAGTTCTCCGCATCAGGCCGCCAAAGTATTGGAGTTTCAGCTTCAACATCAGTCCATCCCATGAATATTCAGGACTCATTTCCTTTAGGATGGACTGCTTGGATGTCTTTGCAGTCCAAGGGACTCTCAGAGTCTTCTCCAACGCCACAGTTCAAAAGCATCAATTCTTTGGCGCTCAGCTTTCCTTATAGTCCAACTCTCACATCCTTCCTTTCAGTGTAGGACTCATATTTTCCCCACACTACTCAGGTGAGAGTGCTGTGAGCTCTCTGCCCCAGGCCTCCTGAAATTATGAGGTTTCTCACTGTGATCGGTGGGGACAGCCACCAGTCCCTGTCCAGCTTGGGTACTGGGCAGAGTTACCATTTATCCTCTCCAGTGGCCCTTTCCTTAACCTTGAGTACTTTCTTCACAGTCCTGTGGAGGTCAGTGGTCTGTGGCAGACTCCAGGGGGACCCTCTCTCCATATGCAGGTTTCTCTCCCACTGTTTGTCCCTTCACTCCCATCTTCTGCCCACCAATCTAGGGCCCTTCGAATTTCAATGCCATTTCCTAAACGCCAGGTATTCATTGGCTTCCACCAGGAAACTCTCTCCAGACAGTCAGCTGGGTACAATTGCTGGGCTAACTTGTATACATACCTGTGACTTACTTTTTACATAACTGGAGATTTTATAGTTCTTCATCTCCTACACCTATTTTCCCCACACCCCACCCTTCCATGAGCCACTCATTTGTTCTGTCTCTATGATTCTGCTTTCCTTTTTTTTTTTTTTTTTTTTTTAGATTCCAAATATAAGAGAGAGCATGCAGTATTTGTCTTCCTCTGTCTGGCTTATTTTGCTCAGCAAAATACCCTCTAGATTCATTCATGTTGTCAAACTGGCAAGATTTCATATTTTATGGCTGAGATATACATGTACCGAGGACGAGATGGTTGGATGGCATCACTGACTCAATGGACACGAGTTTGAGTAAACTCCAGGAGTTGGTGATGGACAGGGAGGCCTGGTGTGCTTCAGTCCATGGGATCACAAAGAGTTGGACATGACTGAGCGAGTGAACTAAAGTGAACTATACACGCACCACATTTTGTTTTTCATTCATCTGTTAGCAGATCCTTCTGTTGCTTCCACTTCTTGGCTACTGTAAATAGCACTGCAACAAACATCGGACTTCATATATCTTTTCACATTAGTGCTTTTGTTTTCTTTGAATAAATACTCACATGTGAGATTGCTGGATCATATGACCGTTCAATTTTTAACGTTTTGAGAAACCTCTATACTGTTTTCCATAGTGATTGCATCACTTTACATTCCCACCAGCAATGTACAAGGCTTCCCTTTCTCCACATCCGCACCAACACTTGTTATTTGTTGTCCGCCTGGTGACAGCCACTCTGAAAGATTTTGATGATATCACATTGGGGGTTTGATTTGCACTCCCATAGGTATTTGCTCTGGACCTTGGCTTTGTGGTCTGGTACCTCAAGTTAGTAAGAGGACCTACCTGGCAGGGTTGTCATAAGAACTGACTGGTGAGCATGAATTAAGTGGGTAAAATTAGGGTACATATGAAGTCAGTATCATGCAAATGTTGGCCACCATTCTTTCTTTGTCTCTTCTTTATTTTTTTAATTATGAAAGCATGATAATCTTTTTACAAGGGACTTGGAAAATACAGAACAAAGGTACATATAGTTCTGCAACATATATCACAATTAATTTTCAGTACAGAGATAAGGATTTTTAGTTGGATTTTCAATATCAAACTCTGAAAAATTAATGGAATGAATATATACTAATGTAGAACGAAATAGTAGACCTGAAATGCACCATGAACCAATTCAACGTAATTTAGATGTATCTAATTTTCACACATAAGAGTCCCTTGGAGTGCAAGGAGATCCAACCAGTCCATTCTGAAGGAGATCAGGCCTGGGAATTCTTTGGAAGGACTGATGTTGAAGCTGAAACTCCAGTACTTTGACCACCTGATGTGAAGAGCTGACTCATTTGAAAAGGCCCTGATAGTGGGAAAGACTGAGGGCACGGGGAGAGGGGGACGACAGAAGATGAGATGGTTGGATGGCATCACCAACTCAATGGACATGGGTTTGGGTGGTCGCTGGGAGTTGGTGATGGACAGGGAGGCCTGGTGTGCTGCAGTTCATGGGATCACAAAGAGTCGGGCATGACTCAGCGACTGAACTGAACTGAACTGAAGACAGGCTGGCACACGAGAGTCACTCAGGGACGAGTGGCTGAATGAGCAGATGGGTGTGAGGACAGCAGAAATTTGGGGCCAAGCTGGGCATCTGATCACATCCGTCTGGTAGACAGTCCCTTCCCACCTGAAGGCACAGAGAAGACAAGCCACCTTTGTCTTGTTGTGACCGAGCAGAAACTGCTATTACTGAGACAAGAGCCTTCACCAGCTCAGGAGGTCCTTAGGGCCCCTTTCATGTCCTTGTTCCTCAGACTGTAAATGAAGGGGTTGAACATGGGAGGTACCACCGCATACCATGGCCACTGAGTCCTTGGCTGTGTAGGAGGAAGAGAGGAGCAGGGACATGCCGAACAGGGTCCCATAGAATAATGACACCACAGCAAGGTGGGGACTGTAAGTGGAAAAGGCTTTCAGCTTGTCCTGGGAAGACCGAAGTCTCAGGATGGCTGAGAAATTCTGCATGCAGGAGGCACAGATACAGACAAAGGGAGTGACAAAAAGAAAGCTCCCCACGGTATAATCCACCAAGTCACTGAAGTGGATATCTGAGCAGGAGAGTTTTAGCCATGCATAGAGTTCACAGAAGATGTGGTGAATTGGCATAGAGTTCACAGAAGATGTGAATTCTGAAACTTGCGCAGAATGACTGTGTGCTCATGAGGACAGTGTAGATCAAGGGATAGATGTTTGTGACTATCAGAACCACAGGCACCGATGTGATACAGTATTGGGGTCTCATGGTTGTGGCATAGTGGAGAGGGTGACATAATAAGGCTATAAATCTGTCATAGGCCATCACTGCCAAGAGGACATTGTCCAGCTCTGAAAACAAAATTAGGAAATACATCTGAGTGAGGCATGCCACGTAGGGGATGGCTTGGCTCTGGGTTGATATTTAGCAGCATTTTTGGTACAGTGAAAGAGGTGAAGCATATGTCCACGCTGTACAGGGTGTCTATGAAGTACATGGGGGTGTAGAGGTTGGAGGTCGAGCCAATGGCAAGCATGATGAGTACGTTCCCCACCACAGCATGGACAGGAACAGACAGAAGAGAAGGGGCTGATGTCTGGGCACCTCTGACAGTCCCAGGAGGAGGAATTCTGAGATGACAGTTCAGTTGCCTCTCCCCATGGCTTCTGGTTTCTGTAGGTAGCATTGGAAATACATCTGTCAACAAGACCAGAGGCAATCTGGGGAATCACGCACTGCAGCCTCCCTCGGTGGTTAAAACCAAGGTTAAAACCATACTGGTTACCTTTGACAAGGAGCTCCAGCCTGGGGTAGTAAGGACATGACTTATTTGCAGGGCTGTCTGGTCACCACAGAATGTAGAAGGGGTGAGCTGTGGCTCTCCTTGTGACTTACCTTCTCAGTCAGCCACTCCTGCTTCCCCAGGAGGAAAGAAGAACCAGACAGAGATGAATGGAGGGCCTGCTTTGGGGAGAGTGGCTGGAGACAGCAAAGGCAGTTGAGTTGCCACCGGGAGTGCATTGGTTGGATCCTTATGGGCCTTTTTGTTTTAGGGAAGAGTCTGGGTGAGGACCCCTAGGACAAATTCTTTGTGTGTGTGTTGTGCATGTGTGTGTGTGTGTGTGTCCTTAGACATAGCTCCTTCATAGATGGGTACATAGACATATATGTTATGTGTTTATATTCACAGAAAGGTTCACAAAATGATGTTCTCCAAAATGCTAACTGACAGTGGTTATCTCTGGGGTATGGGAGCTTTACTTGTGTCTTTCTTTCAATGCTGAACAAGTATAAATCTCCCACACTATACTGCTTGCATGTTAAGAAGTCTTTCAGGAGGTGTCTGTGATGGTCTAGGTTGGAGGCACAATCCCAGTGAGGAGCTCAAGGCTCATGAGCCCTTGTCATACTTAAGGGCATATCTAAGAAGTTATGTCCCTTTGTCACTCCTTCTCAAGTCCATGTCACAGAATCCACAAAGGCTAAATGCTCATGTGGTGTGATTCCACTAGGCATACTGATGTACACTTACAAATCTAAAATCCAGAGGAACTCCAAAACTGATTGAAACCTGATTTTAGAATGCTGACTCTAGAATAGGCAGATTATGAAGCTGTCCATTGAAAAAATTCAATGAATCTCAAAAAGGATAAAAACAAAAGATACACACCAAGACAGATTGTGATCACACTATCAAAAGCCAAAGAGAGAATCTTGAAAACAGCAAAGCAAGAGCAATTTTTTTGTACAAATTGATCCTCATAAGACTGACAGTTTCTTATCAAAATCCATGAAGTCTAGAAGGCAATCGGGTTACATATTGAAAGTTCTGAATGAAAAAAAAAAAAAAAACCTGTCACCTGAAAACTCCATACCTGGCAAAACTTTCCTCCAAAATAGAACAACAAATTAAGACATTCCCTGATACATTCAATCTGAGATAATTCATTTCTAGTAGATGAGCTCTACAAGCAGTGCTGAAGGGAGTTTTTTAGGCTGAGATGAAAGGACAGTGACAATAACTTGAAGTTGTGCTGAGAAATAAAGCATATCAGCAAAAGTAAATACATAATTAAACATAAAATTTAATACTAATGTATTTTCAGTTTATAGCATCTCTCTTTTTATGTATGATTATATACAAAAACATAAAACAATGATTATAAAACAATGCCAATGGGCACACAATGTAGAAAGATATAAACTGTGGCAATAACATTATAAAAGGGTTTAAAACAACCTAGTTTGAATTAATGTCAGCTTTGCTTCAGTAGTTGAGTTACTTCAAACTAGATTCTTCTAAATATTGAGAAAAGATATTCATTGTACTCTTCAGGGAAACCACTAAGAACATATACACTGAAATAAATGAGAAGGGACTCAAGATGGTAACTATCTAGAAAATACCAATACAATCCATGTTTGTCAATAATGGGTGAACTGAGAGATAAAAGATATAATACATATGCAAGGAAAAAGAAAATCAGTGAAAGGAAGCTCTTATCAATAACTACTTTAAATGTAAGTGGATTATCTGCTCGAAATAAAATTAGAGACTCAAAAAATGGATCTAAAAAATATGACCCAACTACATACCGTGTGCAAGAAGCTCAGTTTAGAACCAAAAGCACAAGTAGGTTTAATGTTAAGAGATGAAAAGGCTTTCTGTACAAATAATACTCAAAAGAGATCTAGGGTGGCTGTAGTAATATCAGATAAAAATAGACTTTAAGTCAAACTTTATCAAAAAAGACAAAGATCATACAAATGATGAAAATGATAAATTCATAAAACAGATATAACTATTGTAAGCATAGTTTACACCTAACAACAAAATCCCAAATTGTTTGAAGTAAACATTGACAGAATGGTAGGGAGAGACAACCGTTCTACAATGGCAGTTGGAGACTTCAATACTCTACCTTTAATAATGGGTAGAACAGCCAAACAGAAGATAAGTAAAGAAAAAGAGGACTTAAACAACATAAAAAACCAACTAGACCTAACATATGTATACAGTATCCACCACCGAACAACAGCAGAATACATGGAATATTCTCCAGAATAGACCATGTGTTGGGCAAAAAATGTCTTGAGAAAGCTTAAAAAATTGAAATAATCCATAGTGTGATCTGTACCCTCAGTGAAAGGAAACCACAAGTCAAGTAACAGGAAGAAAAATTGAAAATTCACAAATATGTGGAAATTAAATAACGTAGTCTTGAAACAGTGAATCAAGAAGAAATTACAGGTACATTAGAAAATAAATTGAGATGAATGAAAATGAAAAAAAAACACCCCAAAACTTATGGTATACTTTGAAAGAAATGCTCATAGGGAAATTTATGACTGTAAACACCTGCCTTAAAAAAGATCAGGAATAAGGCAAGGATGCTGATTTTCATCATTTCTGCTCAGCATTGGACTGGAAATTTTAGCCATTGCAATTAAATAAGAAGAAACAGCACCTAAAATGGAATGTAAGAATCATGAGTAACTATTAACAGATGATTTGATCTTATATATAAAATCCTAAAAAATCCTTGGATAGCAAAGATATCCAACCAGTCCAGCCTAAAGGAAATCAACCCTGAATATTCATTGGAAGGATTGATGCTGAAGCTGAAATTTCAATACTTTGGACACCTGATGGAAAGAACTGACTCATTTGAAAAGACCCTGATACTAGGAATGATTGAAGGCGGAAGGAGAAGGGGACAACAGAGGATGAGATGATTGGGTAGCATAACCAACTCAATGGACATGAGTTTCAGCAAGCCACGGGAGTTGGTGAAGAACAGGGAAGACTGGCATTTGCAGTCCATGGGGTCACAAAGCATCGGACACCACTGTGCGACTGAACTGAACTGAACAAAAGAATCCACATAAAGAACTTATTAGACTTATTTATTTAATTCATCAGAGTTGTGGATATGAGATCAACACACAGACATAATTCAATTAAGTAATTCTACATAATCAGTTGACTTCAGTTGCTCAGTGTGTCTGAACTTTGTGATCCCATGGACTGCAGCATGCCAGGCTCCCTGTCCATCACTAACTACAAGAGTTTACTCAAACTCATGTCCACTGAGTCGGTGATGCCATCCAACCATCTAATCCTCTGTTGTCCCCTTTTGCTCCTGCCCTTAATCTTTCCCAGCATCAGGATATTTTTAAATGAGTCAGCTCTTCACATCAGGTGGCCAAAGTATTGGAGTTTCAGCTTCAACATCAGTCCTTCCAATGAATATTCAGGACTAATTTCCTCTAGGATGGACTGGTTGGATCTCCTTGCAGTCCAAGGGACTGTCAAGAGTCTTCTCCAACACCACAATTCAAAAGCATCAATTCTTAGGAATTCAGCCTTCTTTATGGACCCACTCTCACATCCATACATGACTACTGGAAAAACCATAGCCTTGACTAGACGGACCTTTGTTGGCAAAGTAATGTCTCCGCTTTTTAATATGCTCTCTAGGTTCGCCATAACTTTCCTTCCAAGGAGTAAGTGTATTTTTATTTCATGGCTGAAGTTACTATATGCAGTGATCTTAGAGCCCAAAAAAATAAAGTCAGCCACTGTTTCCACTGTTTCCCCATCTATTTGCCATGAATGATGGGGCCCAAGGCCATGATCTTAGTTTTCTGAATGTAGAACTTTAAGCCAACCTTTTCACTCTCCTCTTTCCCTTTCATCAAGAAGCTCTTTAGTTCTTCTTCACTTTCAACCATAAGGGTGGTATCATCTGCATATCTGAGGTTATTTATATTTCTCCCCACAATCTTGATTCCAGCTTGTGATTCATCCAGCACAGTGTTTCTCATGATGTAGTTGGCATATAAGTTCAATAAGCAGGGCGACAATATACAGCCTTGACATACTCCTTTTCCTATTTGGAACCAGTCTGTTGTCCCATGTCCAGTTCTAACTTTTGCTTCCTGACCTGCATACAGATTTATCAGGAGGCAGGTCAGGTGGTCTGATTCCTATCTCTTTCAGAATTTTCCACAGTTTATTGCGATCCACACAAAGGCTTTGGCATAGTCAATAAAGCAAAAATTGATGTTTTTTCTGGAACTCTCTTGCTTTTTTGATGATCCACCAGATGTTGGCAATTTGATCTCTGGTTCCTCTGCCTTTTCTAAAACCAACTTGAACATCTGGAAGTTCATAGTTCACATACTGTTGAAGCCTGCCTTGGAGAGTTTTGAGCATTACTTCACTGGCGTGTGAGATGAGTACAATTGTGTGGTAATTTCAGCATTCTCTGGCATTGCCTTTCTTTGTGATTGGGAGGAAAACTGACCTCTTCCAGTCCCATGGCCACTGCTAAGTTTTCCAAATTTGCTGGCATATTGAGTGCAGCACTTTCACGGCATCATCTTTTAGGATTTGAAATAGCTCAACTGGAATGCCATCACTTCCACTAGCTTTGTTTGTATTGATTCTTCCTAAGACCCACTTGACTTCACATTCCAGGATGTCTGGCTCTAGGTGAGTGATCATACCATCATGATTTTCTGGGTCATGAAGATCTTTTTGTACAGTACTTTTGTGTATTCTTGCTACCTCTTCTTAATATCTTCTGCTTCTGTTATTCCATACCATTTCCGTCCTTTATTGAGCCCATCTTTGCATGAAATGTTCCCTTGCTATCTCTAATTTTCTTGAAGAGATCTCTAGTCTTTCCCATTCTGTTATTTTCCTCTATTTCTTTTCACTGATCACTGAGGAAGGATTTCTTATCTCTCCTTGCTATTCTTTGAACTCTGCATTCAAATGGGTATATCTTTCCTTTTCTTCTTGGCCTTTCACTTCTCTTCTTTTCACAGCTATTTCTAAGGCCTCCTCAGAGAGCCATTTTGCTTTTTTGCATTTCTTTTTCTTGGGGATGGTCTTGATCCCTGTCTCCTGTACAATGTCATGGACCTCTGTCCATAGTTCATAAGGAACTCTGTCTATCAGATCTTGTCCCTTAAATCTATTTGTCACTTCCACTGTATAATCATAAGGGATTTGATTTAGTTCGTACCTGAATGGTCTAGTGGTCTTCCCCCTTTTCATCAATTTAAGTCTGAATTTGGCAATAAGTAGTTCATGATCCAAGCCACAGTCAGTTCCCCATCTTATTTTTGCTGACTGTATAGAGCTTCTCCCTCTTTGCTGCAAAGAATATAATCAATCTGATTTCAGTGTTGGCCATCTGGTGATGTCCACGTGTGGAGTCTTCTCTTGTATTGTTGGAAGAGGGTGTTTACTATGACCAGTGTGTTCCGTTGGCAAAACTCTATTAGCCTTTGGTCTGCTTCATTCTGTCCTGCAAGGCCAAATTTGCCTGTTACTCCAGGTAATTCTTGACTTGCTACTTATGAATTCCAGACCCCTATAATGAAAAGGACATCTTTTTTGGGTGTTAGTCATAGAGGTCTCAAAATTCTCCAAGCCAGGCTTCAGTAATACATGAACCATGTACTTCCAGATGTTCAAGCTGATTTTAGAAAAGGCAGAAGAACCATAGATGAAATTTCCACCATCTGCTGGACCATCAAAAAAGCTAGAGAATTCCAAAAAAAAAAAAAAAAAAAAGCCCCATCTATTTCTTCTTTATTGACTATGCCAAAGCCTTTCACTGTGTTGATCACAATAAACTGTTGAAAATTCTGAAAGAAATGGGAATACCAGACCTCATGACCTGCCTGTTGAGAAATCTGTATGCAGGTCAGGAAGCAACAGTTAGAACTGGACATGGAAAAACAAACTGGGTTCAAATCGGGAAAGGAGTATGTCAAGGGTGTATATTGTAACCCTTCTTATTGAACTTATATGCAGACTACATCATGAGAAACACTGTGCTGAATGAAGCTAAATGTGAAATCAAGATAGATGAGAGAAATATCAATAACCAAAGATATACAGATGACACCACTCTCATGGCAGAAAGTGAAGAAGAACTAAAGAGCCTCCCTATGAAAGTGAAAGAGGAGAGTGAAAATGTTGACTCTAAACTCAACATTCAGAAAACTAAGATTATGGCATTTGGTCCCATCACTTCATGGAAAATAGATGGCGAATCATTGGAAACAGTGGCTGACTTTATTTTGGGGGGCTCCAAAATCACTGCAGATGGTGACTTCAGCCATGAAATTAAAAGACACTTACTCCTTGGAAGGAAAGTTATGACCAATCTAGCTGCTGCTGCTAAGTCTCTTCAGTTGTGTCTGACTCTGTGCGACCCCATAGATGGCAGCCCACTAGGCTCCTCTGTCCCTGGGATTCTCCAACCTAGACAGCATATTAAAAAGCAGAGACATTACTTTTCCAACAATGGTCTGTGTAGTCAGGCTATGGTTTTTCCAGTGGTCATGTATGCATGTGAGAGTTGGAATATAGAGAAAGCTGAACGCCAAAGAATTGAAGCTTTGTACTGTGGTGTTGGAGAAGACTCTTGAGAGTCCCTTGGGCTGCAAGGAGATCCAACCAGTCCATCCTAAAGGAGATCAGTCCTGAGTGTTCACTGGAAGGACTGATGTTGAAGCTGAAACTGCAATACTTTGGCCACCTGATGTGAAGATCTGAGTCATTTGAAAAGACCCTGATGCTGGGAAAGATTGAGGGCAGGAGGAGAAGGGGAAGACAGAGGATGAGATGGTTAGATGACATCACCGACTCAATGGGTAGGAGTTTGAGTAAATTCAGGTAGTTGGTGATGGACAGGGAGGCCTAGCATGCTGTGGAGCATTGAGTTGCAAAGAGTTGGACACAACTCAGCGACTGAACTGAACTGAAATTAAATGGAAAGATTTTCCATGTACATGGATTGGGAGACTTAATATTGTTAAGATGACAGTACTCACAAAGTGGTCTACAGACAATGCAATTGTCATCAAAATCTCAACAGCATTTTTTTTTTGCATAAATGGAAAAGCTCATCCAAAAATGCATAGGGAACTGCACGGAACCCCAACTTCCTGGTGCTTTGTTATTCTGCCCCTATCTTCAATACTATGAGGTCCTCCACGTCCCTCCAGGGAGCCTACCTCATTTACTCACAGCTATGTTTCGTCACTTACAAGCAAAGAGATCCAAGTCATGCAGACCTGCACAGGTGAGTTTCAAGCAACAGACTCAAGAAACGCAAGCTGTTTGGGGGTGATTTGCAATTACTTACTTGGTCAAGTTGCGAGAATGCCAAGTGACTCCCTTCACATTGCAGGGGAAGGGAGCAGAGAACCCAGCTGTTACCACTGAGTAAATGGGGCTGTGTGTTCTCTGAGGGCAAACTCTGGGGTTTGAGTAGAGGCTTCCATGAAGCCATCTTTAAGTGTGACTGCAGGACAGACAGTCACTTGTCATGGTCTTAGGTAACCTAGAGCCTGGGAGCCACAACTCCAATCTTGACTTTATCTCCTCCCCACCTAGAAGGAACCTTCCAGTTTCTCCCTGACCTTGCTGAAAGGGTCCCCTTAGTGCATGTAGCCAAAGTGTGGGGTGCCCAGAAAACTCAATTTGGAAAAGGATTCTTAGAGTTAGTAAGTTGCAATTTTGTAGTTGGATTCCATCCCAACTGTGTCTCTGTCATGAAAGTAAGAGCACAATTTAATATAGTGCTTTCCTCACAGTTGCCATGGGGATATCTGAGATTATTGAGAAGATTCAGAGAACCAGAGATCCATTCAAAATGTCACCCACCTAATAGTTCTGTAAGCTTTCCTTTCAGTATTGCAAAAGATTTCTTTTGTAAGAGTCTGTCTGTCTCTGTTTCTCTGTCTTTCTGTCTCTTAATTCTGCCCCCTACTTTCCCTACAGTTTTCTTCAGGTAGTTTCCTCAGAGAGGTCATCCTGGAATCATGCAACATATATTAACTGGTTGAACAAGTTTTCAAGAATAAGCCCAGATGGGAATTTAGAATTTGGTGAAAATGACATTTCACTTCAGTGGGGAGATATGGATTATTTAGGAAATGGTATTAGGACACCTGACCAACACTTTGGAGAGAAAATAATCCTAGATTTTGATGTCATTTCTCACAAAATACATAAATATTTGTCTCACCCAATAGATAAAAAATGTGAAGTCCTAGAAGTTGTTTTGAATGAAGGTTTTCATAATTTTATAAGGGGCAGGGCTGTTGGTTGGAAACAAAATTCAGAAAGTATAATGAAAAAAAAATCACTTAAACATATTTAAATTGTTCAAATTTGTACATAGTAAAGACCACATACAAAGATAAAATAAGAAAAGTGGAGAGAATGTATTTTCCAATTATGACAAATATTTGATATTTCAAACATGTGAAGAGCACTTATCCATCAGTATGAAAAATATTACTGTCCCAAATAGAACACTGGTAAACAGTATGAATGGGCAGTTCTCCAAGAAGAGATACCATTGGCCAAATGCCCTATGTATTCCGTTACATTATGGCGGATTCATGTCAATGTATGACAAAACCAATACAATATTGTAAAGTAAAATAAATAAATACAATCAAAAGGAAAGTGGAGTTGTATTGAGATGTGACTTGAGTGATTTCATGGGCAAAGATGTAAAAGACTGAATTTATTCTGCTTGCAGTGGGATGTATGAAAATGATCACTTTCATACACAATTAGTTAGGATGTGAATAGATGCAACATTTTGGGGGGAAATTTGTTAATATGTATCAAACTCTTTAAAGGGGCTTACTCTTTGACCCAACAATTCCTCTTCTAAAATATCTAGTACAGAAAAACAAGTATAGTAGAATATTCATTTTGGCATTGTTCATAATACTAAAAAATGAGAAACAGCAAGAAGGCCTATATATACATTTCTATATATCTATATGGTACTGGTTAAAATAGCCATGGTATTTAAATTTGTGGCTTTTCATACAGCCTGATGCCCATACCCTGTCTCCTGTGTGTTTTATAGAGAAGATTTAGAAGTACAAACAAGTGTAGGAAGGCATCTTAATAAAGTTCCTCCATGAAGGAGAGAAGGGTGCAAGGTGTAGCTGCAGTGGAGGTAAAAGCAGCCACCAATCGGCCTGCTCCCTCCATGGATGATGCAGAAATGGGAGGTCTCTAGAGCATGAAAGTCAGCTGAGCCAGTGGCCCCCAATGTCTGGGGTCTGGAGTACACTCTATGTCTCCCCAACCATAGGTTTGAAAGGTATCAGAATCCTACAATAAGAGGATGAAAGGTTTGCCAGAACCCTCCTCTACCCCTCAGGTGTCTGTCCTGGCACCTACCTGTTGAGTCCCCAGTGGCAAGTCTACTCGATTACAAGTCTTCTTGTGTCACCTGGGCTTGCCATGATGGGGTCCATGAGCCTGGTCAGAGGAGTCAGCTGCTCAGAGAGCCTGACTAACTCTGTCAGATGTCACAGACACAGCTGCACTTGGGACCTGTCACAGGAGAAAACCAGGGGTGCCTGACACCCTGTTGAGGCTCCTCTTGGGTGCATGGCCAGCGTTGCTTCAGACTTTATTCCATGCTGTGCTTTTTATGTGGCTGCCATCAGGGCCTTATTGCTGAGTTGGAGACTTGGAGGTTCAGCCTTGGCAAACCCTGGTCAAGGTCATCTGGAAGGCCCAGTTTGCCTGGCTGTGCAGGGAGCACAAGACTGCTCTTGCTCACAGTCCTGACACCCTGAAAGAGAACCCAAAGCCCCCCAACATGCCACAGGGTGATCAGGACTAGCTCAGCAGCCCCACCATATATATGGGCTTCTGTTCTCAGTGCCAGTCCCAACCTGCTCCTCTGTCAGGAAAGGGGGTTTGCTCAATCCCCAGTCCCTGAGGAAACATTGGCTGGCACTCCTGATGCCAGTTAAAACCCCTGCCCAGGAGGCTTCCTTGCTTTCCTTCCAAGCTCCTCATCACCGTGCCAAGAGTCTTCTGTTCTTGGAGCTCCTACAACACCCATAAGTCTCTCTCCTGTAGTGTGCCAGGAAGTGGCTGCTGTCCTACTCCAAGGCCTTCTTCACTTCATCAGTGCAGCAGGAAAAGACGGATAAAGGTTATCTTGATTCCAGGGCTGGAAACTGCCAAGACTCACATTCTCATAGCCAGATGTGTACCCAGCCTCTCTACCTGGTCTCAGGGCTACCGGTGGAAACAAGCTGTCCTTTTCACCCACCTCTCACCAGGAGGATTCTGAGAAGGAACTCAGAAGCACACTGGAGCCTTGATCCACTGAAGCAGGAGAGCAAAATCTGTGGGCATGATGCAGGTGAAGGTAGCAAGGAGAGATCGGGAGTGCTGTTGGAAGAATGAAAACCAAGGAGCTTCAAGGACTCCTAGGACCTTGTGAGGACAATTCTCAGAAGTACTTGTTAGAGACAAATGATGTAATTGCCCTTGGGAAGGAGCAATGTTTTCCTGTTTCCAGTGTGCTCCTCCCAACCCACAGGGAAGGCAGAGATTTAAAATGAACTATATTTAGAAAAGGTGTTTCCCATTGTAAGCACTGGTTTGGAAAGTCACTGAGAGACCCCTTGGGGCAGGCCCATCCTTTACCATCCAACAAAGAGAGAAAACATCCCTTATCCAGTGCAAACAGCCTTTCTTTGGTAGGTGGTGAAAGTGAAAGTGGAGTCGCTCAGTTGTGTCCTACTCTTTGTGACCCCATGGACTGTATAGTCCATGGAAATCTCCAGGCCAGAATATTGGAGTGGGTAGCCTTTTCCCTTCTCCAGCGGATCTTCCCAACCCAGGAATCGAACTGGAGTCTCCTGCATTGCAGGTGGATTCTTTACCAACTGAGCTATGAGGGAAAACTGTATGTCTCCACAAAAATTTGGACACAAATGTTCATAGTGCTTTTATTCAAAGTACATATTCAGACACACAAGACTATATATTGAATGATACATTTATATAAAATGCAAACACATCTAGAGTGAAACATATCTAGGTTGCTGCAGGTTGGGTATGATGGGAAAGGACAACCACAGGGATGATGAGAACATGCTGTATGTTACTCTGGTGCTGGTTTCATGGGCAGATGTGCTTTTCTGAAATCACCAAGGAATACACTTTAAATAGATGCAGTTTGTTGTATGTTCAGTATTCCTAGCCTGGTTGATAAAGCAGCTGCTTCCCACAGGACTTTGGGAGGTGGACGACAGGCTGTCCAAGGCTGAAGTGTTGGAGGAAGTGATGGAAAGAATCAAAATATTGGGGATGTGTTAATGGTCTTTCTAGTTTCAGAGATCCCTTACAAAAGACAGGGGAACTCGGGCTACAGTGGGGGGTCTCCAAGCAGAGCTGGGAAGGACTGCAGTTCTTCTAACAGTGATGCTCTTCTCAACTGTGATGCCTGAGACCTGAAACCTTTGGTGATTGAGAGCCCAATAAATCAGAACCCTACAGGTGGAGAAAGCTAACTGCTTCTGAAGGTTGAATGCCAGCAATTTGAAATGGTGGCTTGGAATCAGCCTCCTGAGGAGGAGATGAGACTATGCAAGCCAGTCAAGCAGTGCAGGCCAACTTAAACATGTTTCATCTGCATCTAAGCACAGTTTCAGATGGCCTCAAGACAGCTCCTGGTCATTGTCAGAGAGGGGCACAGGCCAGTACAGAGACAAGTAAACAAAAGGCTTCAGGCTTAAGAACTCTCTAGATTCCCTGATAGCTCAGTAGGTAAAGAATCCACCTGCAATGCAGGAGACCCTGGTTCAATTCCTGGGTAGGGAAGATCTGCTGGAGAAGGGATAGGCTACCCACTCCAGTATCCTTGGCCTTGCCTGGTGGCTCAGCTGGTAAAGAATCTGCATGCAGTGTAGGAGACCTGGGTTCGATCCTGGGGTTGGGAAGATCCCCTGGAGAAGGGAAAGGCTACCCACTCCAGTATTCTGGCCTGGAGAATTGCATGGACTCTATAGTCCATGAGGTTGCAAAGAGCTGGACACGACTGAGGGACTTTCACTCAAGACAGTTGATGGTCTTTGTCAGAGAGGGGCACAGGCCAGCATGGAGACCAGTAAACAAAATGCTTCAGACTTGAGAACTGTCTAAATTAGCTGTCTAATTGTGTGTGAACTGGATGAAAGCCAACCCATTGGTAAATGGAAGTATATTGCCAAAGAAACTGCAAGCTGGGCCTACAAAGCCAGTGACTGATCAGACCCTAAAGTACCCACCCTGCTTCACCAGCATTGGGTGGCCTCCCAGAAGGGTGAACCCTCAGAGTCTCACTTAAGGAGTGACTCCAGGAGGTAGATGGGTAAGGAGAGACCTCTAGATAACAAAGCCAGTGGCTACAGAGGACAATGTGAGGACACGTGAGCCTTCTCCAGAGGTCTGATCATCTGTCTGATGATCTGACATCAGTGGCTGTCTGATGGGCCAACCAAGGACCTTGCCCCATTGCTGGGGGAGACTGCTTGTGTTCTTCCTAACCAGGGGGCTTCGTCTGATGCTATGAACCAGAGACTGTATGTCCTCCGTTCTCTCCAACTAGTTGACTTCAGATCACCTTCCTGTATGGAGTCTCCCCTTCTTTCTTTTGGAAATAAATGTCTTTTAAGTTTTACTTGTGCACATTACTATTCAGCTAGAGATAGATCCGGAGAAGGCAGTGGCACCCCGCTCCAGTACTCTTGCCTGGAAAATTCCATGGACGGAGGAGCATTTTAGGCTCCAGCCCATGGGGTCGCTAAGAGTCGGGCACGACTCAGCGACTTCACTTTCACTTTTCACTTCTATGCATTGGAGAAGGAAATGGCAACCCACTCCAGTATTCTTGCCTGGAGAATCCCAGGGACAGAGGAGCCTAGTGGGCTGCCGTCTATGGGGTCGCACAGAGTTGGACACAAGTGAAGCGACGCAGCAGCAGCAGAGATAAATCCAGATTCCCTTGTCCCTAGATGTCATTAGGTGTGACTGGCTTCCTGGGTGTGCGACCTTTTCCCATGGCCCTGTTGTCAGGACACGCCCCTCCCCCCCCACCCCACCATGCTTGATACAGTGCTCACCATTGCTGTTTGAAACAATCATATTTCAACTAGTGTTATGTAAGTGAAGTATGATGGGACAGTGGAGTCTGAGCAAAGGAGATGCACTGTGGTTGGCACACAGGTGCAGGGGCTCAGGCCCACAGGCATGGGAACATTGGGCAGTCTGAGGTGATGTGGGCCCTGATGGGGGACAGAGTGGGACCTGGACCCAGACTAGTCTTGGTGGCAGTGGCTGGAGCATGGAAGATATGGACACTCTGACCATCCATTTCTAACCACCTGTGGGCAATCACTGACTCACTGAACATGAGTTTGAGCAAGCCCCAGGAGACGGTGAAGGACAGGGAAGCCTGGCATGCTGTAGTCCACAGGGTTGCAAAGAGTTAGGCACGACTGAGTGACTGAACTGAACTGCAGGCAGTTCCCTAAAGTTGGCTCAGAGTCAGCAGAATGGATTCCTGTCCCCACTTTTGCTCTGCATCTTGCTGTGCTGTGACTTCTGCCTCCACCCTCTACTGAACTAAAGAACAAGAAGTGATGGGTAAGGATCAAAGAGGAAACGATGATGACACAGTGGTGCTGGCTAAGATGTTGGAGTACCAATGGCAGATAATGAATCCAGAAAAAGGACTGGGCTTCCCTGGTGGCTTAGACGGTAAAGCACCTGCCTGCAAGGTGGGAGACCTGGGTTCAATCCCTGGGTCAGGAAGATCTCTTGGAGAAGGAAATGGCAACCCACTCCAGTACTCTTGCCTGGAAAATTCCATGGATGGAGAAGCTGGGTAGGCTACAGTCCATCGGTTTGCAGAGTCGAACACGACTGAGCAACTTCCCTGGGAAGGGGGAAAGTCAACTGTGTTGTGTAGCAGCTGCTCAAATGACCACAGAGGAGAGGGGAGAACAGGAAGGTAGATCCAAGTGCAGAGAGAGGAGTGTGGCTGGGCTCTGGAAGAAGGCAGTTGGTTCCTGCTGAGAGGGAGGTAGGGACACCACAAGGTCCAGAAAAGAGGGAGGAGAACAGTGTGGTGCACATAGGAGCAGAGCCACACACCAATCAGACCCAGGCCACTAGGGCCCACCCAGGCTTCCCCACAGAAAGGAGGCAGACCACCAAATCTGTCAAGTACTTTAATTCAAAACTGCAGCAAATGAGGGGCAAAAGCTGTGCTAACCCTCAGGAAAGAGGGACACCCTGGTAGGGCAGCAGGGCAGGGCCTTCTGATGAGAAGTGGGCAAGGAGAACAAGGGACCCAGTGTGGAGCTTCTGGATTCAAGAAGCACCAGCTGCTTTCATGTGGGGGATGCTGTGTTCAGCCTGTGAAAGGGAGCAGAGTCACGGTGGAGCTCCCAGCCCACTCACACGAAGATTGGGCAAGGAGAGAACATGTCTCACTCACTTCAAAGGGTCTGGAACTTGTCAATGAAGCGCTGCAAGACCACTGAAACAGAGAAAGGCATACCTAGGCATTCCAGGCACAGGGATTCAGAAACCCCCTCTTTCTCATGGGACAAACCTAACCCTGAAACTGGACCCTCCCCCAAACCTAGTGATATCCAGCCCTGTGACTAACTCATCCACCCATCACTCAGGTTAAAAATAGACATGTTTTTCCAAATGAGAACAAGATGTGCAAGTAGTTCTCAAACTCCAGAGTGTATCAGAATCATTCAGATCCTAGGAAAACATGTCTACTCTCTGACTACCAGCAGTTAGAGAAAATAAATGTGGTATCTCTAAATTAACTAAAATAAGATCTCTAGGACTTGTTGGCAAAGTGCACATGTGGTTCAAACAATATATGTCTTAATGGAGAGATAGGTAGATAGGTAGGCAGAAAGAGGTGAAAATGCACAGAAGGCTCCAGGGCCAGGTCTGGCAGAGTCTCCTTCCACAAGAATGTTGATCCCTGGGTAGCAGCCTATACCCCCAGTCCCCCACCCCAACTACACATTCTGCACTAGGATGCCCTGGTCTCCCTCTGCCCAGGCAGAGGCCACTCATACCAAGTTGATCTTTAAGGTTGTCAATTTCTCTCTCCAGCACAGGACACTAGCCCAGCAGACAGGGGATAAAGAAATTGTTAGTATGGTCTCACCCTTTTGCCCTTCATCCCCAGCTCCCTCCCTGGTACTGACCCCACATCCCAAAGCCCATGGTTACATTAGAATGAGTCCTCCAGTGGAAAGGAAGTAGTCTCCCACCTTGGAGGTGAGGCGGGGACAAGATAAGTGTGTTTAACCCGGACACCGATCCTGCTGCCTAGACAAGAAAGCATTACTTGAGGGCAGTTGTGTGCTCCAGGTGGTGGCTGCTTCATTTCCTCTCGGGACAGACGAAGTGGCCTCCAGAAAACTAAAAGAGAATATAAAATCCAACTCCCAAGCTCAGAAGACAAGCAGGAAGGGCGTAGCAGTGTATGCAGCAAGGCAGTACCCCCATCCGTGGTCAAGCTGTCCCTGCTCTGCTCAGCAGCTCTGGGCCTGCCTTCCAAGGAGCCCTGGCTTCAAGCCAGCCCTGTCTTCACTGTCTCCTATGGGAGAACTGTTGGGGTAGGCAGAGAGGTCTGGGAACCAGGCTGGGGTCCTGGGAGTGTCTGAGAAGAGTTCTCCTGTGTCCTAGAAACCAAACTTTGGAGACTCACCTGAAGGTGGGGATGCTCTGGGCTTGACACTTCCCTGTGCCATGGCCAAAAGCAGTGAATTTCCTGGAACTTGAGAGGTCTTGGTATCCAGGTCCCGAGTGTTGTATCCTCCATGATGTTTGGATGGGCAAGATAGCTAAAACACACATTCCTGACTCATTAGGGGGGGGTGTGTGGGGGGGCAGCACAAAGTAGGGAATAGATAAGAAGTAAAAACCTAAACTCTTGAGAACTTGTGTGTCTGTGTGTGTGTAGGGGCATGGTGAGGTAGGGAATAGTTAAGAAGGAAAAACCTAAACTCTTAAGAACTGTGTGTGTGTGTATGTGTGTGTAGGGGCAGGGTGAGGTAGGGAATAGATAAGAAGTGAAAACCTAAACTCTTGAGAACGTGTGTGTGTGTGTGTGTGTGCATGTGTGTGTGTAGGGGCACGGTGAGGTAGGGAATAGATAAGAAGTGAAAACCTAAACTCTTGAGAACTTGTGTGTGTCTGTGTGTGTGTGTGTGTGTATATGTGTGTGTGTGTGTAGGGGCACGGTGAGGTAGGGAATATTTAAGAAGGAAAAACCTAAACTCTTGAGAACTGTGTGTGTGTGTGTGTGTGTGTAGGAGCAGGGCGAGGTAGGGAACAGATAAGTAAAAAGCTAAACTCTTGAGAATGCTCTCCAGAAGTCAGCCAGGGTGAGCAGTGGGGCTCTGAGAAAGCTCAGGGCCACTGCAAGGAAGGCAGCAGGAACCAGGAGCCGCCCAACATTTGAGGGATTAGTCAGTGCTCACTGGCTGCCAGCTCCCCCTCCACCAGCCCCACTGGGCATCCTAATGACAATTTCAAAGAGCAAAAGATCCCCTGCAAGCTTCAGGGTGGAGTGCGTGAAGGGGAAGGGGAGGGGAAGGACGCGTACTCACTTGGCGCTTTGGGACAGGCTCTTTGCCTCGGTTGCCATCTCCTTGGGCCATCCCAGTCGGAGTCCCTGGTCCTGCTGGCCCCTGGTGGCTTCCCGGTGTTTTGCTTGGGCTGTCTGGCCCCCGGAGGAACCAAGGAATACTTAGTTCTTCCAAGGACTGGCAGGCCCAAGATGGGAGGGAAGCTGTCTAGTGCCAGGGGACCCCCTGAGAGGCAGGCCTGGGGCTTTCTCCCCAGGACGACTTTGGAGATGGCGCCACCCGGCGATTTCTCCTGAGGGCCCTTCTTCCATGGGGTGACCTGGGGCAGGTGGCCGGGCCTGCCCCCTCGATTCCCGCTGCCCACGCTCGGCACTTTCTTAGATGGCTTGTTGGAAGAAGAGATGTTGAACTCTCTTGTGAACTGCCTCTGCATGGTGGCAGCTATTGCGTGTTGAATGGAGCACAGGTAAGTGCCCCCCCTGCTGAGGGCAGCCTGTCGGGGCCTGCCTCCAGAAGCATCCAAGCCCCCGGACTTGAGCTGGCCTCCTTCTTTGCAGAAGATGCCCACCTTCATGTGCGGTGTCTCCTGGAACTTGTCCGAGGACAGGTCGGAGGGCTCCAGGTCGGAGGGCGGCCAGTCCAGTGAAGTCAGCCCCTGGAGACCCAGAGCCATGTTCTAGCAATCGCTATCCTAGACCTCCCCGGTCCCCAGGCCTCATCCCCCAACCTCCAGACGGCTGTGCCCTCACCACCTTGGAGTGCCCTCATCCAGGGCACTCTACCCAGGCCACGGTCGCCTGCACCACCCTGGGGACTCCACTAAGTGGGTCCCGTCCCCACCGCTGCCCTCCCTGTGCCCTGGGGCAAGACCTGTTCACAGTCAGACATACCTCATCATCGTCAGACGAGCTCATTTCTCAACAGAGCAGACTCCACAACCCTCACAGCCCTAGGTGCTAGAAGCCCTTGGAATGGGAGCCAAGACCCTACTCCTAGCAGCAGGGTGCATGTGTGCCACAGCCCACCAATCAGCGTGTGCCGGGTGCCCGTTTTTTGAGGGCTCCCGCCAATGAGGACGGAGGGCACGTGGTTCCTGCAGGATCAGCTGTTTAAGAGGTGGTTGTGGGGAAGGGGGGCCGAATTATAGGTTCCAGGCTCTGGCCCCACCTCTTCCGGTTCCTCAGTCTCAAGCCTTAGTTTCGGGTTCTTAAAACTGGGAAGTGGCAGCCCGTCCCTTTTGGCTTGTGGTGACTAAATGCACTGATGACTGTGAAGCCTGCTGGGGCAGAGAATAGTTGCAAACTCTCATTCCCAAATGTAGCTAACAACCCGCTCGATGAAGGAGCAGAGGACTCAAATAGGCAAAAAGCAGCGTTGGAAAGCTCTTCTGTGACAGGGCAGACAGGAAATAGTTTGTACTCTGTAGGCTAAGTGATCCATTGCAATTTGCCTGGCCTGCAGACTTGTGGAAGGACAGCTGCCCTAACCAATATGTAAACTAATCTGCTCTGATACCGTTTACTGGCAGGCTGCATTCGGGTCATAGGCCATAGTTTCCTGATCCCTGACTTAATCCAAATGGGAAGGAATTCTAATGCTCACCATCAATAATTGGGAGATGCATACTCAAACCACAAATCATTTTTTCTCATCAGATTTGCCAAATTTACCAAGGTCATGAAGAAACCAGTGGCTGTGTGCACTGCTGGAGGGGGGCATATATTAAATTTTGGAGGGACACTTGGCGTGGTTATCTGGCAGAATCTGTGCTAGCAAAGTGGGCAACATTCACTTCTGCTTCTGGTACTGCTCTTAAAGCCATACACCCCCTCCGGAGATTGAGCAGCGAGCTGGAGAGCGAGTGAGGGAGCCTAGCCGCCTGCCCGCCTGCCTGCCTGCCTACGCCTCCCCTCTGTAAGCAGGAGCCAGGGCCGCGGCCCTGCAGTAGCCCCAGTCCCTCCCTCGTCGTCAGGCCACAAGGGCAGCGCGTGAGCCAGGGGGAGGGACAGCGAGTGAGCGACAGAGCGCCGGAAGGAAGCGGCCAGATTGTTGGAGAGCCCACGCCTGTGGCTTTAAGGGAAAGCTGCTGACTGCCCCCTGCGCCTTCCCCTCTCTCCCCCTCCCCGCTCCGCACCCACCCTGACCGCGGAGCAGCACCAGATCAGAGCCTGCGGCCAAAGTCAGTACCAAGGAGCTCAAATCCAAACGCGATGGGGCCCCCGAGATTTCAGAAAAAGAACAGCAAGAAGCAATTGAACACACTGATGAAGTACAAAATGAAATAGAGACATAATGAATTTAATACTTTTGAAAGTAGGACAGAAATATTACCAACTCTGCCAAACCTTTTTTTTTTTTTTTTCCAGAAGAGGTTGGAATTGATCGCCCAAATCCCAAATTTTGGGGTGACGTTTGTTAACCATACACAAGTGTCTTCTCTGCTTGGGGAGGAGGATGAAGAGGCGCTGCATTATTTGACAAGAGTTGAATTGACAGAATTTGAAGACATTACATCAGGTTACAGAATAGATTTTTTATTTGGATGAAAACTCTTACTTGGAAAATAAAATTCTCTCCAAAGAATTTCATCTGAATGAGAGTGGTGATCCATCTTCAAAGTCCACTGAAATCAACTGAAAATCTGGAAAGGATTTGACAAAATGATCAAGTCAAACAGAATAAAGCCAGCAGGAACAGATAGCATGAGGAACCAGAAAGCTTTTTCACCTGGTTTACTGATCATTCTGATGCAGGTGCAGATGAGTTAGGAGAAGTCATCAAAGATGATATTTGGCCAAATCCATTACAGTACTACTTGGTTCCTGACATGGATGACAAGGAAGGGGAAGGAGAAGAAGATGACGACGATGATGAAGAGAAAGAAGGATTGGAAGGTACTGGTGAAGAAGGGGATGAGGATGAAGGTGAAGAAGATGAAGATGATGATGAAGGAGAGGAAGGAGAGGAAGATAGCTAATGGAACACTGATGGATTCCAACCTTTTTAAATTTTCTCCAGTCCCTAGGAGCAAGTTTCAGTCTTTTTTTTTTTTTTTTTTTTTCTCCTCTTGTGCTCAGTTGCCCTGTTTTTGAGGTCTCTTTTTTCCTTTATACCATGGTTCGAAACTTATTTGAGGGAGGAAATACCTTGAGCAGAATTCAGTGGGGAAATAATCTCTACCCCTTTCTGTTCCAAATTCATTGTTATCCCTTATTATCTTAAGAAAAAATGTATAGAATCAACACCACCATGTTCTGTGGGAAAAAAAGAAAAACCTGCTTCCCTAGCTCTGCTGGAAGCAGGAGGGTGCTAGGCCTCTGTATAGTTGTGCATAGAATTCTAGCTTTTTCCTCCTTTCTCTGTATATTGGGCTCAGAGGTTACACTGTGTCTCTATGTGAATATGGACAGTTAGCATTTGCCAACATGTATCTACTTTCTTTTGTTTAAAAAAAGAAAAAAACTTTAAAAATGGGGTTATAGAAGGTCAGCAAAGTGTGGGTTTGAGGTGTTTGGGTGGGATAAGTGGGCATTTTGACAACATGGCTTCTCCTTTGGTATGTTTACTTGTGATGTTTAATGGACATCCTTGCAGTTTAAGATGACACTTTTAAAATAAAATTATCTCCTAACAAGGACCTGAGCCCTGCCACTCAATGGGAGAATCAGCAGAACCTGTTGGATCTTATTTGCAATTGACATTCTCTGTTGTAATTTTGTTCCTGTTTATTTTAAAATTTTTGTTTCACTGGAAAGGAAAGATCATGCTCAGTTTTAAACAGCCTCCCTTTCTCTAATTCCCCCTTAACACGTCTGCGGGACACACAACCCGTCCCCTCCCCTTTCTTTCTGCCAAGGTTTATAGAAGCCCGAGAGTCTGAGGACCGAGTCTGGCCTCTGGGCAAGAAGCCAGCAGTCACGTGCTTTAAAGCTGCATCCTGCATCCCAGTGCCCTTCCCAGCTCCCCCAGCCAGCCACTCCCCGCCCCATCTTTGACTGTAACATGTCCAGGGGTTCTGCCTGCTCCACAGCACCACTAGCTTCCCTGCTCCAACTCCAAATGCTGTTTGTTCCCCCGAGGTATTTGCATCCAGCCTGGCTGGGTGAGCACCAGTCAGCAGGGCTTTCCCCCTTAGTCCGCAGTCATTTGGCTTCCCCAACCACCACTAAGCCCCTGACAGGAACCACAGCCTCTCCTCAGAGGGTTCCAGAAGGAGATCCTTCAGTCAGCCCAGCCCTTTCCAGTTTTGATTCACTCAAAAGTGACTGCACTCAAACTCTGTTAAGAACCTGGAATGAGTTTATTTGCACCCAGCCCTTCCCAGACAACACAACTGCTGAAGAAAATAGCATAAATGTCCCTCTCTGTAATTCTGAGTACCCTACAGATGCAGAAGGGAGAATAAACCTAAGTATTAGTACCAGCGTAGTGTCTTATGGAATTGTTATGAGGTGTCTCGCATCTCCTCTGTAATTTCCCTGAGGATGCCACACCATCCCAACAAGGCAGGGTCAGTAGCAGGTGTAAGCATCCTGTGTCGTAAACTGCCAGACTGAGTGGTTCAAGAATCAGTGTTTTTAGTTTGGCTTTGAGGAATCTTCCAGTCTATTTATTTGGTGAATTTGATGATGATGAGTTTCAATCTGTATTTTTCATATGTCTCCTAGTAAGACGAGGAGGTGAGACTGTCAGTTGGAGAAGAGAAAAGAGATGTTGTGCCTTGGAAGGTCCCTAACTTTGCCTCTAAGGATTTGATATTTGAAACTTCTAGCCCGGATTTGTATAATGGGGCCTCTCTGATAATGTCTTTGGGAACCCCTTTGAAGTTGAGAGCCCTCCTTTGTCAGGGCCATGAGGCACACTGGACTTTGGTGTTAGACCAGTGAGAAAGTGAGCGCTGGCAGTGACTGTCAATGATCCATGGCTAGCATGCCATTTCTCTGCCCTTCCTTTGCAGTAATCCATGGCTGTGTACTGAATAGTATTCCCTGCTACAGCTGGACTGGACTCCTCTTAGCCTTTTAAGCCAAGGTTCCTATTGTAACTGACAGCTTTCCTTTGAGGTGCCAGGCAGCCGGGTCCCCGGCCCCTGCCATGTTCTTCCACTTCAAGCCCCACCTCTTCTTTCTAGTTCTGCCTCACAGTCCCAGTGGAAATGACCATGACCTTCTTTTTTAGTTTTGAGATTTTTATTTTTTGGTCACTTGCTTTGAAAAAACACAATCAAACAAGGCTATGCCAAATTTTCAGGCCTTTTTGAAGTATTGAGAATGGGGAGGGGGTGTTCTCTTTTCAATAATAGATAATAACAAGAAGCAAAAAGTAGAAACAACGGAAAGCAAATGAATGCACACACTTTATCTTTTCTTGTTGGCAAAGCAAGAGGGCAGTTTTGAGATATATTGTTTGGTGAGTCACTGATTGGTGAGTGACCAGAAGCAAGTATGAAGGTGATGCTGCCAAAGCAGAAGCTAGTTTCTTAAGAAAATCCAAGTCACACAGTGGAGCATTTTAGGAGACCCTATGCTTGGAGATTTAAAAGCCAAAAAAAAAAAAAAAAGCTTGGATCCGCAGCTTGGCTCAGGGAGATGCTAAGTAAAGGTTGTCAAGTCTCCATGGGAAAGGCTTCTTATTTGCAGCTTTGACCAGTTTCACAGCTGCTTCCCAAGAATCCCAAACTTAAACAACTAAGGGTCTCCATCCCGCCCCCCCAGTAATTATTTGCATCACAAATAGGAGGTCCCCTCATTTACATTTATTTACAGATTAACTACTTGAGGTTTGAGTGGTTCTGAAAACTTCAAAAGGTATTAGAGCCACCCAGCTTTTGAGACACCTGCAGAGACTGGGCAGGAATTTTGTATGAAAGGAGACATTTGGGTCCAGAAGACAGGTAGGACCCACTTATTGTAAGAGGAAATCGAGGCGCAGAGAAATGAAGGGACTTTGCCAGAGGTCCCGGGGCTGTTTCGTGGCAAAAATCAGGCTAAATTCAGTATCTTCTGAGACCCGATCCTTTTCACAAATGGATTCAATCTGTTCATGTTCATTCTTGGAGACAAGTCTTTTGATGTTCAGGAGAAAATGAATAGTTAGTATTAGAGCGCCTTTGAGGTTTTTATCCCATAGAAAAATATTCGAGGATGGGGTGGGCAGGGATGGGCAAAGCAGAAGACTCTAGTCCCGCCCCTGAACTGGGTGCTTCTGCTGACGATAAGAGTCATGGACACCTGTTAGCTGCTCAGCTTCCCTGGGAGTCTGGAATGAGGCATGTGAGTGCGGAAGTTTAACAGGTGCCAGAGATGACCCTTGTCATCAAAGAAGTTTGGTAAACAAAAATCTAACTTGTGCATGAACATGAAACCTTTATAAAGTCAACCAAGGCTATGTAAAATAATTAAAATGCCTATTTTATCGGGTAGCTTGTCTCACTGTAAACAGAAAGATTTTTTTTCCTCCTTCAGTGAAAAGATTTTTTATTGAGTGTAATTGTTACTATTAAAAAAAAATTACCCTAATACTCTGTTTACTTCTGGTGAAACAAAACCAGTCATTAGAAATGGTCTGTGTCCTGCCCCACCCCTACCCTAGACTGAAATGGTTTTCCTGAAAAATCCCCACATGTACCCACACACACACACGCCTCATTTCTCTTAAGCCAAGAAGTTTGCTTTTCCTAGATGCAGGATAGATCACTTTTGGTTTCGTTTATGTTGTTTTTTTGTTTTAATCCTTTGGCATTCACATGTGGCTGTCAATATGTGCTTTTTTTTAATTAAAACAAGAAGCTTGAAAAAAAAGTATACAAGTTTCTTTGTTACAATAAAACTAAATGTGTACACACACACACACACACACACACACACACACACACACACACAAAGCCATACATAAGTATCAACTAAGCCATGAAACAATCCTATGATTGAACGATGTACTATTATGTCCTTCTATAGGTGAGTAAACAGACAGGAAACTGAGAGGGTCTGCAACTGCTCAGGGTCATTCAGCTTGTGGGGTCATAAGCAACAAGACTGACCTCAAACTAAAAGTATTACAACTGAAAATGGCCATTCTCTCTATAACTCACTGCCTGGCACATCTAGAGAAACACTGGTATCTCATGTGTATAAGGACACATGCCCAAGGATGTTAGTGATAGGAAAAACTAGGAATAATCTAAATTCCCATCAGTAAGTAAATGGATAAATGCAGTGGGTCATAGTCATCTAGTAGGTTAAAATGCAGGGAATGACACTGTTAAGTTGATTTCAAAAAGCATCCTGATGACTATAAGCAAAATGCAGAACAGGACATAGAGTAAGCTACAGTTTGTAAACTCCCCTCTCTGCGCACAAGTCCTGCATGTTGTTTGTGTGTGTGTGTGTGTGTGTGTGTGTGTGTATACATAACTAAAAGTATTTTGTAAAAGTCTGCAAGGACACACAGCAAACATCTACCACTGGCTGGGGGACAGAAGGGGATGAAGTGGGGTGAAAATGTCAATGGTTTATCATGTTTTTCTCTGCACTTTCTGGTTCCAAGCTTCCCAGAGCTGAGTGCCCTGACATCAGAGGAATGGCTCCTTCCTGGGATTCTGTAAGACCTTTGACTGTCAACAATTTCCCATCTCCTAAGGGCCTTCCCTCTTCCTCACCTCCCTTCCTCTCTTTTGCATTCAGACTCCTCTGTGTAACATGGCCTCTCCCCGACACACCCTATTCTGGATGATTTCTTAGAAAAGAAGCCTGGACTGTGTGAACACCTCTTAACCCACCATTATCTGATTCCCCTGAGGCTATACCTAGAAGCTTATCCTACAAAAGAAGGTTACAAAATAAGGTTACACAGCAGAGCAGATTGGGTACATCAGAAATTCACACCATCCTATGTCAGGCAGACCCTGGCAGGGCCTGCCCATCTCTGCTTAAGTCCTCTCGGAGCCCCACAATGACACTGATGTCAAACACATTGAAAGGGTTAAGGAAGGATAGAGCAAAGACTCATGTAACACCAGCACCCATCTTAAAAACATTAATGATCACTGTTTTCATTCCCTCCTTCCTTCCCCCTTGGAGAGAATCCTCAGGGCTCTTTTCACACCTTCTGTGCTCTCTCCATCCCTGGGACTCTGCTGCCTGCTTCCTCCCTCACCTTTAGCAGAAGACCTTGCTCTTCACTTCCTTGACCACCTTGTACCCAACACTTGCCCCTGCTGTGACCCTCACCTCTCTGCCCTGTTCCCATCACCCACAAGCCTGTGTGTTTCTACCTAAGGCTCATCCTTTCACTTTGCCTTTGGCTCTATCTGTTGCTGCCTTCAGAACTGACTACATTTCCTGCTCCTGCTCAACTAGGTCTTTCTCATTTTTTTCTCTCATTCAAAGCAAGAGTGGTTTTGTAATTTTTACTATAGGGGTGACATGTGCACATGGTAAAATTCAAATAGTGCACAAAGTGAGTGAGTGAGTGAACTGGCTCAGTCGTGTCTGACTCTTTGCAACCCCATGGACTGTAGCCTACCAGGCTTCTCCACCCATGGGATTTTCCAGGCAAGAGTACTGGAGTGGGTTGCTGTTTCCTTCTCCAGGGGATCTTTCCGACCCAGGGATCAAACCTAGGTCTCCCACATTGTAGACAGATGCTTCTGAGCCTCCAGGGAAGCCCAAATAGTGCACAGTGGTATACAATGAAAATAAGTCTCTCTTTTAACACTCATCAGGGGCTCAGCACCAGTTGGTTCCTGTCATGGGCAAGTTGAACATTCAGAGGTAACAGTAGATGAATCAGGGTTGGTAAGGGGGAAGAGCCTTTATTCTTGGGCCTCCATCTGGGCCTATGGGAACCATCTGTGCACAGACCCCTCAGGATAGTTTCAGGTAACCCACGACAAAAGATGGCTAACATCAGCTGGCCAAATCAGTTTGTCTACTTGTTTGTACAGTGCCTCTTCTGTGCCTGGATGTTTTTTGCTGGGTTTTGCTCCCAATCCTCGAATCTTCATACTTCATACCCACTACCAGCTGTCCACCCACAAGCCTCCACTATAGACTTCTTCCTTGTCAAAAATCTTCTAGTCCTTTCCCTTCAGGCCTCTGACCAAATGACCAAGACATTAGGCACCTCCAATATCTATTAATAAATATTATATAAAATTATAGGAGGAGGGTTCAGGATGGGGAACACATGTATACTTGTGGCGGATTCATTTTGATATTTGGCAAAACTAATACAATTATGTAAAGTTTAAAAATAAAATAAAATTTTTAAAAAATCAAGAAAAAAATTATATAATTTATAAATAATACCTATTTTTTAATTTTTAAAAATATTTAATTTTGGCTGCATTGGGTCTTTGTTGCTGTGTGAAATTTCCCTAGCTGTGGTGAGTGAGGCTACTCTTCATTGCAGTGCATGGGCTTCTCTTTGTGGTGGCTTCTCTTGTTGTGGAGCACAGGATCTAGGTGCACAGGTTCAGTAGTTGTGGCATTTGGGCTTAGTTGCTCCATGGCATCTTGGATTTTAGTTCCTGGACTAGGCATCAAACTTGTGTCCCCTGCATTGGCAGGATTCTTAACCACTGAACAGCCAGGGAAGTCCTATAATACATTATATATATATATATATATATATATATATATATATATATATATACACATATACATATATATATACACACACATACATATACATAAATATATAATATATTACATGCATATATGTCTGTGTTCTATTTATATATGTATTGGTAACATATGTTATAGGGCTTCCCAGGTGGCGCAGTGGTAAAAGAATTTGCCTGCCAATGTAAGAGATGAGGAGATGCGGTTTTGATCCCTGGGTTGGGAAGATTCCCTGGTGGAGGGCATGGCAATCCACTCCAGTATTCTTGCCTGGGAAATCCCATGGACAGAGGAGCCTGGTGGGCTATAGTTCATGGGGTCGCAAAGAGTCAGACATGACTCAAGTTCACACAAGCACAATATATGTTATAGAATTGCCACAACATTGGGCTTCCCTGTCAGGAAGCATTTAACAGGAGGCCTCCTGTGTGCTGTTTTGGATCTGTCAGGAATTCTCTGTTCCTTCAGGAATTAAGAGGAGAGGCAAGCCTCTCCCGAGACTGAGGAATCCGGGCATTTCCTTCGTTAGTTTTTCTATACGGTGATAAGTACCCTCTTCCTTTTTGTGAACCATATGGTAAAGTGGTTATTTACAACTCTCTCTTTCATATGGATGACCTCATGTTTTCTTGATAACTTGTAAGTTTTGATTTTATCTCTGCTGAAAATAGCTATCTTGTAAAAATAAAACACCTTTGCTCCATCAGAGCTCTGGTCCCCATGTCGTTCTTTCTCTTTCTTTCTCTTTCTTTCTCTCTCTCTCCCAGGCTACTTCTTTGGAGTGTAGAGGCCCTCTGAGTTCACTTTCCTGCCCAGGCTTCTAAGACCCTCTCATGAAGGCGCTCTGCACCTTCACCACGTTGAGAGGGCGCCTGAGGCCTCCGTGAACAGAACAAGCCCCATGCCAGAGGCTTTATTGGCTTTCTGTGTAAACCAAGGAATATCAGCCTCTTTCTCTCCTTTACTTTCTTATCATCAACTCCGGGCCACCAGGTTCTGGTCCATTAAAGGACCTCAACACGTGATGCCCAGAACAGGGACTTGGTACACATAGGCAGATTTTTGGACAGAGTGACCCCAGGGCCTATCAAGACTGGTAAGTACTAAGACATGGGTAAAATGGCTGGAAAGCCCCATCACTTTTCTACTTTACTTCATCACTTATTTAAAGTTCGGGAATCTAGTGAAATGTATGCTGATTTTTTAGCTAGATTAGAAACTGCTATTTCCTGTACTGTAACTGGAGAAGAAGCCAAAAGGCAAATAGAAAAATTACTTGCTTATGAAAATGCAAATCAGGAATGTCAAAAAGCTATAGCTCCAATTCGTGAGATAGGGACGATTATTGATTATTTGAAGGCTTGTCACAATCTAGGATTAGAAACTCAAAAGATGCAAATGGTAGCTGAAACAATAGTTGCTGCCTTAAGAAAGGGAAATAAAGGATGCTTTGCATGTGGAAATAAGAACAATTTAAAAAGGGATGGCCCTAAGAAAGCTAAAAAAAAAAAGAAAAGAAAAAATATATAAAAATAAAAAACCTCCAAAAATCTACCCTCACTACCATAGAGGAATGCATTGGGCCAAAGATTGTAAGTCTAAATCTGACATGGAAAGAAAACCTATTCCGGAAAACTCCAAGCAGGGACACCCAGGTCCCCTTCAATAAAAACCTGGGGCAAATTCCATCTTTTCCCTCAAACCCTCAACATCCGGCAGTGCTGCCATCGATATACCAGCTTTGTTTTTAGATAATATGAAGTTAATGAGCTCTATTTAAATTCAAATTCACATGAACTGAAAAATATTAAATATATATAATATTTATTTAAATATAAATATAATTTAAATATAATTGCTTGCTAATCTAATTAAGACATGTTATAAGTCATCAACATTATATAATACTTTTATTATGCCTAGGTTTAAGGTAAACTAAATTTGTCAACAAAAGGGTAACTGTTTATATATATATATATACACACACACATATATATAAATATATAAATGAGATGAAAACTTTTAGATAAACTCTATTAAAAATAATTATATTTTAATAGAATAATCTATTATTATAATCTGTTATTATAATCTAAAATAATCTATTAGGATTGGGATTTTGGTGATGGACAGGGAGGCCTGGTGTGCTGCAATTCATGGGGTGGCAAAGAGTCGGACACGACTGAGCGACTGAAATGAACTGAACTGAAATTTCTAGAGTTGTACTAAACTAAATAATAAAAGTTTATTAAATAGCTAGGCCATTTCAAATAAATTAAGATTTTAAAATATTAATTACTAAATATTAACTTCCTCTTACAAAAAGCTTTACTTACAGAAAAACTAAAGAGATTTTAAACTGTTAATAAAAATATTGTATAATGTATAATATATTGATATATATAAATATATATGTATTTATATATAATAAATATATATTATAATATTATATAATAAATATATTCACCAATCTATAAAATGCTAATATACAAGACACTTCATAGTTGCTAAGTAAAAGTAAGATATATGCTTTTAATAAAAAGATATAAGGTATGACAAACTCAGATATACATTCCACATTTTTTCTGGGGGCCACTGCTTATTTAACAAACAATACAATTATCACCTTGCTTATTTAACTTATATGCAGAGTACATCATGAGAAACGCTGGACTGGAAGAAGCACAAGCTGGAATCAAGATTGCCAGGAGAAATATCAGTAACCTCAGATATGCAGATGACACTACCATTATGGCAGAAAGTGAAGAGGAACTAAAAAGCCTCTTGATGAAAGTGAAAGTGGAGAGTGAAAAAGTTGGCTTAAAGCTCAGCATTCAGAAAATGAAGATCATGGCAACCGGTCCCATCACTTCATGGGAAATAGATGGGGAAACAGTGGAAACAGTGTCAGACTTTATTTTTCTGGGCTCCAAAATCTCTGCAGATGGTGATTGCAGCCATGAAATTAAAAGACGCTTACTCCTTGGAAGGAAAGTTATGACCAACCTAGATAGCATATTCAAAAGCAGAGACATTACTTTGCCAACAAAGGTTCGTCTAGTCAAGGCTATGGTTTTTCCTGTGGTCATGTATGGATGTGAGAGTTGGACTGTGAAGAAGGCTGAGCGCCAAAGAATTGATGCTTTTGAACTGTGGGGTTGGAGAAGACTCTTGAGAGTCCCTTGGACTGCAAGGAGATCCAACCAGTCCATTCTGAAGGAGATCAGCTCTGGGATTTCTTTGGAAGGAATGATGCTAAAGCTGAAACTCTAGTACTTTGGCCACCTCATGCGAAGAGTTGACTCATTGGAAAAGACTCTGATGCTGGGCAGGATTGGGGCCAAGAGGAGAAGGGGACTACAGAGGATGAGATGGCTGGATGGCATCACTGACTCGATGGACGTGAGTCTGAGTGAACTCCAGGAGTTGGTGATGGACAGGGAGGCCTGGCGTGCTGCGATTCATGGGGTCTCAAAGAGTCGGACACGACTGAATGACTGATCTGATCTGATCTGATCTGATTGTATAGGAAGGTATAATTAGAAGGATGAAACACACCCACAATCCCATAAACACTAGCGAATTGCTCTAAGGCTGCTGGAATTTTCCAAATGTGCCATTGCTCTGGCCCCACAATGGGGACGACGATCCTGGTTCATGGGGGTGATAAGCCCCCATTATACCAATTCAGCAATATGTCCTTATCAGTCCAGAAACTTGTATTAGATTTGTGAAAGCCTCCAATGCTTGATCTATTAAACCAGGAGCAGTTGTTGTTCCTCCTGCTCTTCAGAACAGTTTACAAACAACCTGTGAAGTCCCCAGTCAACAAATTTAAATCTATGATTGGTATTATTTTTCTGAATTATAGAAACTTTCCCAAATTGGCCTCGACAGTCAGACCAATGTAACGGTTGTATCTCCTGTTTTCTTCTCCAAGATACAGTGTGACATGAAGCTTCCTCTGGTTGAAAAAGCAAGTTCGAATAGTTGGCTATCTGGCCTGGATAATGTCACTTGGAGCCATTAAGTAAGAAAGATGCCATAGCGAACATTCCCAGATGCAAAGCAGTCCCATTGTTGGCAGAGTATGCCCACAACTGTGGGAAGATAGTCATGCAAAGGGGGTGAGATCCGAAACAGATAGGCAAGGTTTTGAATCCAATGTAAATGTTGATTGGCTTTCCCTCATCTTCTTCATGGATTGGTCACTTTGTGGACCAGGGACTTGGAAAATGCATGCTATCATTGGTAAAGATCATAGGGCTTTATCTACCCAATCCACTATGGAGAGAAGTGGTGGGTTGGGTATGTATGCCCAATAAACATATTCTGCACTTACCCCAGAGGAACAGGAAAGAACAGCTAACATTGCCAGAAGCAGCTTATCTGGAGTCATAGGAGTTCCAGTGTTCTTCAGTGTCTGCTCAGCCTGACGAGTCATGTTTTTCACTTGAGCCCATGTCAGGTAAGGATTCAGACAATGGTGTTTCCTCATTGGCTCCTCCAAGGTCATTGATGAGACCCTTTGCGTCAGCTTCGTCACTTGCTGAAGGAGTCCGATCTTGGGGTCCTTCTCGGTAACGGACATGGCGAAAGGGAACCCAGATTTCCTCTCCATCTGCAACGACAAGACCATAACACTTGCCTAGGAGTCGTAAGATTCCTGGCAGCCACTGATTAAATTGCTTATACCATATTGGTGTATTGATTTCTAATTTGCTGTTTTTGTCTTCTGCAAAATGTCTATCTGCACGAGTGTCAGAATTATTTTTTGTTAAGTTTAAAAATTTTAGGGAATAAAGAGTTAAAGATAATAATAATTGAGGGTTCATAGGATAAGAAGTGTATCTCCTCTTCCAAATTCCCCCTTTCTGTTTTAATAAGTGAGTTTTTAGGATGCGGTGGGCTCTTTCAATAATGGCTTGACCCTGGGGATTATAGGGTATTCCTGTAATGTGTGTTATGTTCCATTCTGATAAAAATGAACAAAACGAGTGTGAGGTAAATGCAGGTCCATTGTCTGTTTTCAAGACTGAAGGAATCCTCATAACAGGGAAGGTAAGTAAGAGTGTGGAAATGGCGTGTTTGCTGGATTCTGAAGAGACAGATACTGCCCGGATAAAGCCTGAAAATGTATCTACTGAGACAAAAAGCAAAGGAAACTTTCCTAGGGAGCAGTGAGTGAAATCAGACTGCCAAAGGGAATTAGGCTATTGCCCCCGGGGGTTAACTCCTGAAATCATAGTTCGTAAGTGCAGAGGGGCGCAGACATCACAGGTTTTAATAATACGCCTTGCTTCAGTGAGAGGAATATGGTATTTAGAGTGCAATCTGTTAGCATTGGTATGAAGATTAGCATGTTCGTCACTGGCAGACGTAAAGACGGGAGCTATGAGCCTGTCAACGGCATCATTTCCTGCAACCAGGGGGCCAGGTAAACCTGAATGAGCACATATATGTGCAATGAAGAAAGGGTCCAAACGTGAGCGAATTAGGGCTTGAGTCTGTGAAAAAAGAGTATATAATTCTTCATCTAGGTTGTATAAAAAGGTGGTAACAAAATCGGGAAAAAGGGAAGTAAGGTATTTGGAATCAGTATATACGTTGAAGGATAATGGTTGAAGAGACAAAAGAGCATATAAAGCATACAATTCAACTCTTTGTACTGAAGAATAGGTAGTGGGTAATTTCTCTTTGATATCAGGGCCGACAATCCCTGCTACGCTTTTCTTGTTGCCATCAATGAAATAGGTGGGGGCATTGGAAATAGGCTGGGATGCAATGATATTAGTTATAATGAATTTAGTACATTGTAGAAAGTCCCATAATTTTCCTTTCAGCAAATGAAATGAGATAATATTTTGAAAATCACTTAATGCTATTTGCATGGTCAGGTTATAGTGTAAGGCAATTTGCAATTTCTTTTTTGTCAAGGGGACGTGTATTGCATATGGATCAAATCCAGTCAAAGTTTGTACACGGCTTCTCCCTGACACGATTAATTGCCCTATTTTCTCAATATATGATACAATTTTTTTAGACTGTTTAGTGTGTAAATATACCCATTCTATTGGGCTATGCTGAGCTATAATTGCAGTGGGCGAATGTTCAGTGGAGAATATATATAAAGAAACCAGTTGATCATGATCTAGCCGAGTTGAGAAAGATTGTTGAATGCGTTTCTCCACTAAGGCCAGTTCTTCTTTGGCCTCTTTTGTTAGCTGCCTAGGGCTATTAGGGTCAGGGGATCCCTCTAAAATTTTAAATAGATTTTGTAAGGCATAGGTGGAGATGCCGACAGATGGCCGCAGCCAATTAATATCTCCTAGCAATTTTTGAAAATCATTCAGCATGCGTAGAGACTGCACAGAAATTTGAGTTTTTTGAGGTTTAATTTTAGATTCTTCCATAACATGTCCTAAATAATTGAAGGGTGCTTTCAATTGAATTTTATCTGGTGCAACAAGCAGGCCATGATTTTGAAAAGTAGTAGTAATTTCATTATATAACTGTTGTAAACAGAGTTCAGATTCCATGGAGAGAAGTATATCATCCATGTAATGCATTATGTAAGCAGTAGGATACTTATCTCTAATGGGTTGTAATAAAACAGATATGAGATATTGGCAAATGGTAGGAGAGTTCATCATTCCCTGAGGTAGAAGCTTCCATTGAAATCTTTTAACAGGAGCCATGTGATTTATAGAAGGAACTGAAAAGGCAAAACGTTTTCTATCTTTAGGGTGCAGAGGTATAGTAAACAAGCAGTCTTGTAAGTCAATAATAATTACAGACCATCCTTTTGGTACCATAGAAGAGGAGGGCAATCCGGGTTGTAAGGGCCCCATAGGTATCATGGTATTATTAACATTTCTTAAATCTATCAACATTCGCCATTCTCCTGATTTATTTTTTATTACAAAAACAGGGGAATTCCACAGGGAAAATGAAGGTTCTATATGAGCTTTTTGTAATTGTTCATTTACTAATTGTGCAAGAGCTGCCTATTTTTCTTTAGTTAGGGGCCATTGAGGTGTCCATACTGGGGTATCAGATTCCCAATCGAGAGGCAGCGGTGCTAACTCAATGGCCCCCACTAAAAAGGTTCATTTAAAGAAATTGTGGCTTTCGTTTGTTCAAGAAAATCCCGTCCCCATAAATTGATAGGGATATTGGTAATATATGGTTTGATATAAGCTACAATTTGATCAGGGCCATACACTTGTAAATAGGATGCACTGACAAAAGTTTGTGTGGTATCAGCTTCACCCACTCCTAGTAGTCTAGAAGGAGCCACAACCTTACCCCAATCAAGGGGCCATTCTTCAGCTCTAATGATTGAAATGTCAGCTCCGGTATCTAGCATGCCTGTGAAATTTTTTCCCCATATGCATAAAGTGAGCATGGGTTTCTGACGTTCCTTTAATAAGGTGGATAGTGCAGCAGTAAGGTTGGTACTACCAAAGCCTCCCTGCCAAACTTTATCAGATGCCTTCATTGGTTTGACATATGGTAAAAGTAATAATTGTGCAAAACGTTCCCCCTTTTGTAAGTATACATTTCCCATTTTCACAACATTTACCATAACATGTATTTCCCCTTCATAATCTTCGTCCACAACACTGGTCAATATCACTAAACCTTTCATTGTGCAGCTACTATGTCCCAAAATCAGTCCCACCATCCCAGATGGAATCGGGCCATAATATCCAGTGGGAATTTTGTGAGGGTTGTATAATTCTATTAATTCCATGTCATAAGGACTAGGTATATCAATGCAAGCACTTTTAGATGTAGCTGCTTGTAGCATCATAACGCTGGGTCCTCCTTTTGTAGCAGGGCTAGAGGACGGCCCCTTTATTAGTTTCCCTGTTGTTTTTGATGTGCACCAGGGGTCAATGTGTTTCCATCCTTATCAAATTTGGAATGACATTCATTCAGCCAATGGAACCCCTTTTTACATCTTGGACATACTCCTGGGGGTCTCTTCTTATTAGAAGTAGTATTATTTATTTTTTCCAGCCTGTGTTGGCAGAAGGCATTGTTTTTTCATATGGCCGGCCTTCCCGCAGTTAAAACATTTGGCATTAGCAGCTTTCTGTACATTAAAGGTTTCTAATGCTGCCAATTTTGCTCTACGGGACATAGATCTGATATCCCTACAAGCTTTCAAATGCTCCATAAGAGAGCCAGTCTCTCAAATTGGTCTAAGCACGGATCCACATTCCTCATTAGCGTTTTCAAAAGCAACTTGTTTTAAAATAATATTTTGTAAAGTCACATCCTTAATAGATTTTTCAACTGCATCCTTTAATTTTCCTACAAATTGAAAATATTCCTCCTCATGCCCTTGAATAATCTTAACAAATGAACCATCAGAGTTAGCGCTATCAACCTTTGCCCACGCCCTGCAGGAAGTTCTATAATGAAATGCAACATCTGAGGGGTAATATTAGCTAACTGTGCAGTTATATCGGCCATGGTCCCCATTCCAGTAAATATATCATAAGTTAAATTGGCAGGGTTACCACGAGATTGCTGGTCAATCATCACTGTTGGGCCTCATCACCAACCCACATTTGCCACTGCAGTAATTGTTGAGGATTTAAAACCATCTTTGCTACTTGAAAAAAATCATATGGCATCCAATGGTCAGCCCATCCTCTGAGAAATTCTACACAGTAAGGAGAAGTAGGTCCATACAGAGTACATGCTTTCTTAAAGCTAGACAACATACCAAAATCTATACCAACCCAAGTATTTTGACCCTGGGTGGGTTGATCAAATTGTATTGGGAAAGCAAAAGCACAAGCAGGCATCTCCCAAGGAGGAGTGAAGCAGTTAGTACGAGCAAGGTTAACAACTGCGGTTACAGACGGAGCAGAAGGAAAAACCTCAGATTTGGGCTGTCCACTGAACGAAATGACTTCTGCCTTAAGCGGTTTCGGTTTTGACACATCCTTAATAGATACATCCTCAAGTTGTTTTTCCAGGGTTTGTGTTTGATTGAGCGTGACATTTTTGCATTTCAAAGCACCTTGCATGTCTTATTCATCAAGCTCATATTCATGCAAAGACCAAACAGTCTCTACCTCCAAATCAACATTATGTCCTTCAGTTCGTCCTATGACAGCCCGTATGAGTGACCAGGTAACCCACCATTGAGGAGGAATGCGGACTCCTTGCCGATATGCTCGCAAAACATTATTCTTAACCCTTTTCCATACATCAAGATCAAGCGTCCCCTCCTCCAGGAACCATGGATTATGTTCCAATAGTATATGATAGCAGTCGTTCAACTGATATCTTGAAACATTAACACCATTTTGTTTCAAAAAATGATGCATTATAGAAATGAAAGGAATCTTACTGCTATGTTGTCCCATCTGTTCAGCCTTCCTTTCAAGTCCCTGTTTGGGCACCACCTGTCAGGGATTTTTCTCCCCGGGACTTGGAAATGACGAACCTGAAAGAACAACACTCGGACAGTCTCTTGCAGGGACTGACAAGTTTATTTCTGTGGTCGAGACTTTTTATAGAAGCAGGAACAAAGAGCTTAGAGTATACGGCCAGCAGAGCGCATACAGGGTTAAGACATAATCAGTAAAAGATATTTCAAGGACAGCGCATTCTAAATGACCCATGTGTTTATCCCATGACCCATTTTCTCAAGCAACATCTTTAATATTTAATTATTAAATCTTGGCGCTGAGCATAGCTAAAGGCATGAGATGTTTTTCAGCTATCAGTACACAAAGCCTGGGTACTTCTGGCCCTCTGCCATTTTCCCAAGGACCTTCTCCTTCAAGGCTATTTTGCACTGCACTTCCCAACAACCACAATTCTCCCATTTATATTACACATATTCGAACACATTCTTGTCTTCCGGGCCCCATGACTTATGATAATGAACAAGCTGATAAACTGGTTTCCTTTGCTACTCCAGAGGAACAGCACGCTCTGTTGCATAACAATGCTGGCTCCCTACAGCAGCTATAGAAAACCCCATACCCCAGTCTAAAGAAATTATTAATAATTGCTGTACTTGTAGACCTCTACCCATCACACAAGGTATTAATCCTCGTGGTTTACAATCTAACGAACTATGACAAATGGATGTAACTCATTGCCCTGAACTTTCTCCATTTTCTTTCCTACACGTCTGTATAGACACAAATTCCTTTTTTATCTGGGCCACACCTCTTCATGGTGAAGCTACACAACATGTTATACCCTGCCTATATTTCTAGACACTTTAAACAATTTTTACAATATTTTCCAATTATACATATTACAGGTATTCCTTATAATCCAGACACAAGACATAGTCAAACAAACACATCACACACTAAAGTTACAAATAAAAAAATTTAAAAAGGGGGAATACACAGGTACACTACTGTCTTCCTTATCTAAAGCAGACTTTACTAGATTCCAGCATATTTTCTAAACCTATAACTATTGTTAATACAGCTTTATTTGTTTTAAATTTTTTAACCTCTTCTTAAGATTCGACCCAAGGGGGCCCCCGGCATTCAAAATGGAGATGAAACAAGAACCCCAGGAAGAAGAAATTCCAGTATGGGCTATGTCTGCTCTAAAGATCTCCAGAAAGCACAGCCCTTGGCGGCATCACCCTGATGATCTCCCCACTTGGGGACAAATAAAAACCCTTACTAATCAAGCTGAAAATTTGGTCTCTCAACAGGGATTGCCTCCGAGTCCTGAATACATTCTCCTGGCAATGCTCAGTCTTTTGGCCTGTACCTCCCCCTGCTCGAGTTTGGACTAATACCCAACCCCCCTCTATTACAGGTGGTCGAATGGACAGAGAGAGGACCAATTGTTTCAACTAATGACTCTATACATATGCCTTCTCCCTAGTACATGAAAGGGCCCTCACACCCTGGGCAGGAAAGAAAACTAATTAACATTTCTTTAGGCTATGAAGTCCTTCCCTTGTGCATGGGCCCAGCAGAATTGTGCATAAATGTCAGCCGACAAACTTGGGTTTTCGTCCTGCCTCCAAAAGAAGACTTTCAGACATTGCTTGGATTATTTGCTGCCCTTTCTTTGTCTGTAAACCATGTTTATACTACCGAGACTTTAGGGAAAGAGTTAGGGAAAGAAAAAAGAACATTATGCAAAGGGTTTACTTATAAAAACTTTACTTATACTCCCATTCGTTGGGACAAATGTCAAACCAAATCAAGAAAATCAATGTTTGTGGCTAATCATACAATTGTTGATTAGGGACCCCATGGTATGTGGTTATCTGACTGCTCAGAGGATATTAACAACACTGTGTGTGATATGGAAGGTCACTGACACTACGATGGAACATTATTATGACAAAGGACTTCTTGAGTGGCTTGACGGTGGATTAGTCCCACCTCGTCCTAGGATCGTCCTTGATAAATAGAGTGGACCTGAACAATGGGACATTTGGAAACTTGCTGCAAGCACCAGAGCATGGAAGAACTTGGAACTTGGACTGGACATTTCATAGGGACCAGTCATGGTCATAATAACTATTACTTTTGCTATAATCAGTCATATTTTATACAGGCCTGTGTCCCACTTCCTTTTGTTATAGCCATAGAAAATTTACAATTTAATAAGACTTTTATGTTCTGTAACTTGTATTAATTGCAAACTATATACTTGTCTTAACTCCCGTATTTCTTTAAGCTACTCAATTTTGTGTTACTCCTGTTCAATTCAATCATAGTGCCTACAACTGGGAACAAATCAAATTTCATTTACATGATAATGCCTCTCTGAATGTACAATTACTGCAAAAGAAAATCTTTAAAACTTTTTCTAAAAATCTGCCCTCTTCCCCTAATTTGGAAATTTTAGCTGGACAAATTATCTGGGCTAGACCCACGAGGATGGTTTCAAAGTATTACCCACAGTATCAGGTCTGGAACTGTAACTTTGGTGATTGTCTTGACAATTATATTTGTTGTTTACCATCGCCTTCCTATAAGGTTGGTTAATTCTAACCAAACTCATTTGGTCAAGACCTTTTTTTACAAATATAATAAAATAGGGGGAATTGTCAGGAAGCATTTAGCAGGAGGCTTCCTGTGTGCTGTTCTGGATCTGTCAGGAATTCTCTGTTCCTTAAGGAAAGGCAAGCCTCTCCCGGGACTGAGGAATCCAGGCATTTCCTTCGTTAGTTTTCTATACGGTGATAAGTACCCTCTTCCTTTTTATGAACCATATGGTAAAAGTGGTTATTTACAACTCTCTCTTTCATGTGGATGGCCTCATGTTTTCTTGATAACTTGTAAGTTTTGATTTTATCTCTGCTGAAAATAGCTATCTTGTAAAAATAAAACACCTTTGCTCCATCAGAGCTCTGGTCCCCATGTCGTTCTTTCTCTTTCTTTCTCTCTCTCTCTCAGGCTATTTCTTTGGAGTACAGAGGCCCTCTGAGTTCACTTTCCTGCCCGGGCTTCTAAGACCCTCTCATGAAGGCACTCTGCACCTTCACCCCGTCGAGAGGGCGCCTGAGGCCTCCGTGAACTGAGCAAGCCCAGTGCAAGGGGCTTTATTGGCTTTCTGCGTAAACCAAGGAGTATCAGCTTCTTTCTCTCCTTTACTTTCTTATCGTCGACTCCAGACCACCAGGTTCCGGTCCATTAAAGGACCTCAACACTTCCCTGGTGGGGGAAGAATCAAATGGTAAAGAATCTGCCTGCAATGTGGGAGACCTGGGTTCAATCCCTGGGTTGGGAGGAGGGCATGGAAATCCACTCCAGTATTCTTGCCTGGAGAATCCCCATGGACAGAAAAGCCTGGCATGCTACAGTCCATGGGGTCACAAAGAGTTGGACACAATTGAGCAACTAAGCAGAACACATTACCACAAACTGAGTGGTTTAAAACAACAGAAATTTATCCTCTAGGTATTCTGGGAGCCAGAAGTCCAAATTCAGAGTGTTGGCAGGGTTGGGCTCCTTCCAGGGACTGTAGGGGAGGATCCTTCCTTGTTTTACAGCTTCCACCTTCCAACCAAGGTGTTCTTTGGCTTGTGGCTTCATGACTCCAATCTCTGCATCTTCACATGGCTTCTCCTCTGTGTCTTCCCTAGCTCTGCTGGGTAAATGAAGGACCCCCTGCCATTCAGAGAGCCCAGGGGGTTCTGCAGAGGCAACAGCCTCAGGGACATCCCCCCATGTAGAACAATCTCATATTTCAGAGTGTCAGATTTTCTCAATAAATCCCTGACCTGAGCTTAGTAGGAAAGGCCCCTCTCCCCCACTGCCCTCTCCCAACCAGGCTCTCTGGCTCTTATTCAGTCACCAAGTTGTGTCTGACTCTTCATGACCCCACGGACTGCACCATGCCAAGCTTATTTCTCTGTCCTTCTCTGGCTGTTAACTGCCATTAACTATATGTTCACAGCTCTTTGACTCTCTTTATCCCTCTGCTGTGCATTAGTGCTGACTTAGCAGAAACGCTATTCTTATTCTCTGGGAATGATTCCCAGAAAGAAAAAAATATTGCCCAACTGGTTTCCAAAAAGGCTGTGTCCCTTCCATTTCCACCTGAAATAGACCAGAATACGTTTCCCAGAATATATCCCCATCAACATTAAGAGTTGCTGGTCTTTTAAATGTTGGCAATGAATCTGCACATCTGGTCTATATGTGAAAAGAATGTTTATTGCTACTTTTCTCATGGTGGTGAAAAAAAACTGGAAATAAGGTGAATAGCCAACAGAGGGAAACAGTTCAATCAACACCTGCAATTATTATGTGGGCATTAAAAAGAATGATCCAGAGTTATGACAGCTAATTGGGAAAGATGGATGTTGGTTATTAAGTGAGGAATAAGAGGCGGCCCAAAATGTGTATAATGTGAGCCCAACTTTGTGAAACACAAATGGGAAAATTTTTTCTATATATATATATAAGTGTACATAGACAGATTGTCTGTATTTGGTTATATTAAAGGACATGAACTGAGTTGTTGACATAAGTCACCTGTGGGTGGAGTGGGAGGGGTGATGAGGAGGTGGAAAGGAAGTGGGTGGAGCGGTGTGGCAGGAAGCTGCCAAAAGAAAAAAAGAAGCTAAAAATCTGCACTGTAAGAAAGACAAATATGATATGATATCACTTATATGTGGAATCTAAAATATGGTGCAAATGAACTTATTTACAAGACAGAAACAGACTCCTAGAGATAGAAAACAAACCTAGAGTTACCAAAGGGGATGAGGGTTATAAAGTAGGAGTTTGGGATATATACGCACTACCATATGTACAACAGACAACAAGAACCTACTGTATAGCATAGGGAATTTCACTTTATATCTTGTAAAAACCTATATTAGAAAAGAATCTGAAAAAGAATCTATTTATCTATCTGAATCACTGTGTTATACTCTTGAAATGAACGCAGCATTGTAAATTAACTCTATTTCAATTAAACAACAACGAAAGGATCCCAGCCTCAAAAATCCCTGAACAGACAAAACTAGTTTAGTCACTGACGTAAAGTTTAATATAGGTCATTTGGGGGAGACTACTCTGACTTGGATCATTTCTTGCTTAAAGCTCTGGAAATAATGAGCAAAACCTAAACCCTTTCCCATGGTTGATATGCTGTAACTACTGAAAATTCTGGCAAGAGTGAACATCGACTCTTTAGGAATCAGTGAACTAAAATGTACTGGAATGGGTGAATTTAATTCAGATGACCATTATATACTACTACTGTGGGCAAGAATTCCTTAAGAAATGGAGTAGCCCTTATAGTCAACAAAAGAGTTAAAAATGCAGTACTTGGGTTCAATCTCAAAAATGACAGAATGACCTCTGTTCATTTCTAAGGCAAACCGTTCAATATCACAGTAATCCTACTCTATGCCCCAAACTCTAATGCTGAAGAAGCTGAAGTTGAAAGGTCCTATAAAGACATGCAAGAGCTTCTAGAAGCAACATCCCCCCAAAAGATGTTCTTTTCATCATAGGGGACCAGAATGCAAAAGTAGGAAGTCAAGAGATATCTGGGGTAACAGGCAAGTTTGGCCTTGAAATACAAAATGAAGCATTTCAAATGCTAACAGAGTTTTGCCAAGAGAACACACTGGTCATAGCAAATACCCTCTTCCAAACACAAGAGATGACTCTACACATGGACATCACCAGATGGTCAATACCAAAATCAGATTGATTATATTCTTTGCAGCCAAAGATGGAGAAGCTCTATACAGTCAGCAAAAACAAGACAGGGAACTGACTGTGGCTTGGATCATGAAATCCTTATTGCCAATTTCAGATTTAATTGAAGAAAATAGGGAAAACCAATAGACCATTCAGGTATTATCTAAATCAAATCCCTTACAATTATACAGTGGAAGTGAGAAATAGATTCAAGGGATTCGATTTGATATACAGAGTGTCTGAAGAATTGTGACCAGAGGCTTGTGACACTGTACAGGAGGCAGTGATCAAGACCATCCCCAAGAAAAAGAAATGCAAAAAGGGAAAATGGTTGTCTGAGGAGGGCTTACAAATAGCTGAGAAAAGAGAAGCTAAAGGCAAAGGAGAAAAGAAAGATATACCCATATGAATGCAGAGTTCCAAAGAATAGCCAGGAGAGATAAGAGAGCCTTCCCCTTGATCAATGCAAATAAATAGTGAAAAACAATAGAATGGGAAAGACTAGATATCTCCTCAAGAAAATTAGAGATACCAAGGGAACATTACATGCAAAGATGGGCACAATAAAGGACAGGAACAGTATGGATGTAACAGAAGCAGAAGATATTAAGAAGAGGTGGCAAGAATACACAGAAAAACTATACAAAAAAGATCTTCATGACCCAGATAGCCATGATGGTGTGATCACTTACCTAGAGCCAGACATTGTGGAGTCAGAAGTCAAGTGGGCCTTAGGAAGCATCACTACGAACTAAGCTAGTGGAGGTGATGGCATTCCAGTTGAGTTATTTCCAATCCTAAAAGATTGGATGCTGTGAAAGTGCTGAACTCAATATACCAGCAAATTTAGAAAATTCAGCAGTGGCCACAGGACTGGAAAAGGTTAGTTTTCATTCCAATCCCAAAGAAACGCAATGCCAAAGAATGCTCAAACTACCGCACAATTGCACTCATCTCACATGCCATCCAAGTAACACTCAAAATTCTCCAAGTGAGGCTTCAAAAGCATGTGAACCGAGAACTTCAAGATGTTAAAGCTGGATTTAGAAAAGGCAGAGGAACCAGAGATCAAATTGCCAACATTTGCTGGATCATAGAAAATGCAAGAGAATTCCAGAAAAACATCTACTTCTGCTTCATTGACTATGCTAAAGCCTTTGACTGTGTGGATTACAATAAACTGTGGAAAATACTTAAAGACTTGGGATTACCAGACCACCTGACCTACCTCTTGAGAAATCGGTATGCAGGTCACGAAGCAACAATTAGAACTGGACATGGAACAACAGACTGGTTCCAAAATGGGAAAGGTGGACATCAAGTCTGTATATTATCACCTTGCTTATTTAACTTATATGCAGAGTACATCATGCAAAATGCCAGGCTGGATGAAGCACAATCTGGAATCAAGATTTCCGGGAGAAATATCAATAACCTCAGATATGCAGAGAACACCACCCTTATGGCAGAAAGAAGAACTAAAGAGCCTCTTGATTAAAGTGAAAGAAGAGAGTGAAAAAGGTGGCTTATAGCTAAACATTCAGAAAACTAAGATCATGGCATCCAGTCCCACCACTTCATGACAAATAGATGGGGAAACAATAGAAAGAGTGAAAGACTTTATTTTCTTGGGCTCCAAAATCACTGCAGATGATGACTGCAGCCATGAAATTAAAAGACGCTTGCTCCTTGGAAAAAAAGTTATGACTAACCTAGACAATATATTAAAAAAGCAGAGATATTACTTTGCCAACAAAGGTCTGTCCAGTCAAAGCTATGGTTTTTCAAGCAGTCATGTATGGATATGAGAGTTGGACCATAAAGAAAGCTGAGCACCAAAGAGTTGATGGTTTTGAACTATGGTGTTGGAGAAGACTCTTGAGAGTCCCTTAGACTGCAAGGAGATCCAACCAGTCAATCCTAAAGGAAATCAGTCCTGAATATTCATTGGAAGGACTAATGCTGAAGCTGAAACTCTAATACTTTGGCCATTTGATGTGAAGAACTGGCTCATTAGAAAAGACCCTGATGCTGGAAAAGATTGAAGGCTGGAGGAGAAGGGGATGACAGAGGATGAGATGGTTGGATGGCATCACTGACTCGATGGAGATGAATTTGAGCAAGCTCTGGATGTTGGTGATGAACAGGGAAGACTGGCATACTGCAGTCCATGGGTTGCAGAGCTGGATATGACTGAGCAACTGAACCGAACTAAAAATCCTAATATTATAACCAACCATTGTGAAGAATTTCCTCACTACATAAGTTGCCTTATAACAATATACCCCTGAGCCTTGTTTCATGTTTTGAGTGCTTCTGGTTTGCAAGCTGTCTTTTTGCAAGCTGTCTTTTTGCAAGCTGTCTTACTGTGTGCACAGTAAACTTTTACTAACTACAAAAAAAAACCTGCAGAATGTTTAATATGATCACATTTGTATATTTTTTTATTTAAAAGGCAAGTAAATAAACAGTTCTACTCACAAAAAGTATGCAAATCATAGTACATTTAACCCACTTCTACCAGAAATGGACCAAGCACAAAATATTGGTAAGGACACAGAGGATTTAAACAACAATCTGAAAGTCATGTAAAAACCCTGCATCCACTAGAGATGGAGATTTTTTCCTAAGTGCACAGGGGACAATTACAAAAATAGACCACATACTATGTGATGAAAGATATTTGCACAAATTTCAAAGAATCAACACCATACAGACTACATTCTCTGACAATTATTCAATTAAATTTGAAGCAACATTAAAATGATAAAGTCAAACAAACATATGTTTGGGACCTTAAAATGCACTCCTGAATAACTCACTGCTAAAGTGCCAGTAATAGAGGAGACATTGTGAAATATTTGAAGCTGAATTGCAATGAAAGTGCTACATATCAGACTTACAAGGAGAGAGTGGTTCTCAGAGAGAAAACTGTAGGTTTAAATACATGTAGTTAAAATCATGGAATAGGAGAAACAGAAAATCACCTAGGGAGCCCCAGGATGATCATAGCTGCCAGTAAAGGCCACCAGTGTGCGCTAACAGTAGTGAGTGAAACTTTGAGGAGAAATGGACAATTGGCATAGCCTATCTCCTCTAAAATGTTTGGTAATTACTGTACTACTTTATCGGAGAAGGCAATGGCACCCCACTCCAGTACTCTTGCCTGGAAAATCCCATTGATGGAGGAGCCTGGTAGGCTGTAGTCCATGGGGTCACTAAGAGTCGGACACAACTGAGCAACTTCACTTTCACTTTTCACTTTCATGCATTGGAGAAGGAAATGGCAACCCACTCAAGTGTTCTTGCCTGGAGAATCCCAGGGACAGAGGAGCCTGGTGGGCTTCCGTCTATGGGGTCGCACAGAGTCGGACACGACTGAAGCAACTTAGCAGCAGCAGCAGCAGTACTACTTTATCATATGTCCACAAATTCTTTGTTAGTCTTCCCTCTAGGAGATGAAACTCAGCTTTTCACACCTTGAAGTAGGCTGGACTTATTTACTCCCTTCTAAGGATTTGTTGTGGAAGACCTGGGTTCGATATCTGGGTTGGGAAGATCCCCTGGAGGAGGGCATGGCAACCCACTCCAATGTTCTTGCCTGGAGAATCCCCCTGGACAGAGGAGCCTGGCAGGCTACAGTCCATGGGGTCACAAAGAGTCAGACACGACTGAGAAACTAAGCAAACACAAGCAAGAACTTGTTGAAAGGGAAAATATTAACTTTACGGTGGGGAAACTTGACACATAGCACCTAAGCCACAGTTAACTTCGCCAGTGATAACGCATCACAGTGATGTTACATTCTCCCCATAGGAGGCGATGAGAAGAGTGCTTCCCTTGTGGCATTCTTCCCCAGACTCCACAAATCAGTCTCATCATGACAAGATTGCCACACGAATCCAAATATAGGGACATTCTACAAAATGCCTGGCTGGTGCTCTTCAAAGGTATCAAGGTCTTGAAATACGAGGAAAGACAAAGAAACCATCACAGATCAGACTAAGGACACATGATGACTAAATGCAGTGTGGTCTCCTGGGTTAGATCCTGAAACAGAAAGGGGACATTACTGAAAAGCTGGGGAACACCAGATAAAGTCTATAATTTAGTTAATAGTATTGACCCGATGTTAATGTCTTCATTTTGATAAGTGTACCATAATTATGTAAGATGCTAACCTTAGGGGAAGCTCACTGAAAGCTATAAAGGAATTCTTTGTCATATCTTTGCAGCTATTCTACAAGTCTAAAATTATCTCAAAGTAAAAAGATAGAAAAAATGTAAAGGTCTAAAAATCATAAAAGACAAAGGAAATTGTATCTAACTCAAGAAGCTAGTAAAACATCTACAGAATAAACCTACAGAAAACATTATTATTCACTTGCCAAGTTGTGTCCAACTCTTTGTGATACCATGGATTGTAGCCCGCCAGGCTTCTCTGTCCTTCACTATCTTCCAAAGTTTGCTCAGATCCATGTCCATTAAAAAGGAAATATAAAGATAAGAGCAGAGATTAATGAAGCAAAAAACAGAGAAACAAGAGGAAGGGTTTTAAAAATGTCTTTTGACAAATGTCTTAGAAACGTTTAGCAAAATTGTGGCAGAGACCACCAGACGTCATTCAATCTCTGTCCTCTTTTCCTTCCACATCTGGTGCATAGCAGCCTGGAAAAAGACAAGATTTCCTGATCGCTCTTGTAACTGGGAGCAGCCATGTGATTACATTCTGGTCCATAGCCTGTTAGGCGGGAGCCTTTTGGAAGATAGGAATTCTTTATTTTCTAGACTATAGCTACTAATATTTGGCCAGTATGATGTACACTAAATATATTATTTGAGTTTGTGTCTCATCTTTGAATTTGTTTGTGGTATCCCTTTTTTTGTGGGTAGGGGTGACTATCTGGGCTTCCCAGGTGGCACTAGTGGTAAAGAACCTACCTGCCAATGCAGGAGATGTAAGAGATGCAGATTCAATCCCTGGGTTGGGAAGAGCCCCTGGAGGAGGGCACAGCAACTCATTCCAGTATTCTTGCTGGGAGAATGCCATGGACAGAGGAGCTTGGTGGGCTACAGTCTATAGGGTCATAAAGTGTCAGACATGACTGAAGTGTCTGACTCATAAAGAGTCAGACATGACTAAAGTGACTTAGCATCCACAGCGACTGTTCATATTAAAGTAGTAATGTTATCAGAAAATTCTAAAGCAAATTGTAAAATGTTAAGTTTATTAAATTAGTGTGGTGGACATGTGTTTGTTTCACTATTCTCTAAAACTTTTTTGTATGTTTGACATATTTTACACACAAAAATTAAGAAGTAAAGTAGGGAAGAAGCAATGAAGGGAGGAAACCAAATTAAGGTCTGGGGCCAGAGGGTTCCAAACAAAAGAAAAGCAATTGTATTTTGAGACTGAGTTAACTGGGAGAGACTCAGGGTGTGAGCCCTCTCGCTAGTGAAGATCACAACAGACCATCTGGTTGCAGATGTCATCTCACCTTGATAGCACCACTCTGATTGGTAATGTTTCTGGAAAATCAGCTTGGAGTTCATTTCTTCAGGCTTCTTGACAATCACAAAGCTTATTTAATGATTATGTAATCAACCTTTCTCTGTAAATGGGCCAAAATGATTTTTTTTCTCTGCATTAAAACTCAGTCTTCACAGAAATTATGGTTATCTTTTTTGTATTTATCTTTGGTTATTTCTCTACCATGGTCAAAATGTGTTGTCTTACTCATGGTTTCTTCTAGGTAGAAGTAACAATGTGCTGATTTGATCCTTGGCCTTATGAAACATCACGGTCATCCCTCTTGCATTTCTGACATCATCATGAACAGAAGGTTCCTAATAGCCTGGGAGCCTTCTGGTCCAAGAAAAATGAGAGACTCATAAGAGTAGGGCCATCCTTAGCTGTACAAATCCCTATTGTACAGATGTACTGTAATTTATTTAAAGTGAAAGTGAAGTTTCTCAGTTGTGTCCAACTCTTTGTGACAACATGGACTGACTGTAGCCCACCAGGCTCCGCTGTCCATGGGATTCTTCAGGGAAGAATACTGGAGTGGGTTGCCATTTCCTTCTCCAGGGGATCTTCCCAACCCAGGGATCGAACCTGGGTCTCCCACATTGCAGGCAGACTCTGTACCCTCTGAGCCACTAGGGAAGTGTAACTTATTTAAGGATTACTTTATTGATGGGCACTTAAGATTTTTATTCAAAATCCTCACCAGTCCAAACAGTGCTTTAACAAGCACTCTTGTACAAATATGTTACATACATATATCATATTTCTGTGACATAGATGCACCTAGGTGACATAATGACATAAGATACCAAGGCAGGTGTCTTAGTCTGTTTGGGCTGCTATCACAAAAGATCATGGAGTATGTGGCTTAAACAACAGACATTTATTTCTCCAAATTCTGGAAACTGGAAGTCCAAGATCAAAGCCAGCTGTTTCCATTTCTGGTGAAAGGTCTCATCCTGGCTTGTGGATGGCTGACATCTCACAGTCTTATGACATCCTCATATGATTCATGGTGGGCAGAGAGAGAGGACGTGAGGGCACTCTGGTGTCTCCTCTTCTTACAAGGCCATTAACACCATCAGACCTGGGTGCATTTCCAAATACATCACACTGGGGACTCAGGCTTCAACATGAGTGTGTGTGTGGGAGGCACAAACATTTCATTCATCACAGGGGTGTTTTCCATTTTCCTCGAATTGGTGATGAAAGTCTACAGCCAGGGAAAGAAAGGTTTTGAAAATACCTTTAGAATAGCTAAAAAAAGCCAACCAGTTATTCAGGACCAATCAGCCCCCTGTAAAGATTGCTGAAAGGCACCATTACAAAGGTAGAAGAGTTGCTTTTGAAAAGAAACCACCTTCCTCTTCCCCAAGGTTCTCTGAATGTTGGGAAGGGTGCAGGATGAGCACTGCACATGTACGGACTGCAAGAGTCTTCAGAAGGCAGAGATTGTGGTTGTTTTCAGAGCTGCCACAGGGCCCACAAAGCTGTGCATGCAGAGGGCAAGGCTGTCCCAGATGAGGGTCACCTCCCCCACCAAGTGGGTCACCCAGATGTTGGCCTTTTATAGCTACCAAAATTGCCCTCCAAAAGTCGGTGCCAATTTACCTGGCCCTAGTGGTATTTTCCCCAACTCTCCTCAATGGTATATACACTATAAATGTTTTTCATTTTTGTTAACATAATAAATGAAAAGTGATATTTTTATTGTTGCTTATATGTGAATGCTTATATTTTCTTTACTGAGTCGTGTTTGTGTTGTTTGGCCATTCTCTTACTGGAGGACTTATTTTCTGTCTTAAAGATTCTCAAGAGGTTTTATGTATAAAGAGTATTTACTATTTTAGTGCTCCTTGTGTGTAACTTGCATTTATTTTTATTTAGGATGCATGTGACATCCAGCAGTTTTCTATTTTTACGGCATCAGATCTCTGCTCTTAGGTCATTTCTTCCATTAACCAGATGCTTTGCAAGTCCTTTCCATTTGAGAGGTGTCACTTGCAGATGCGAAATTATCAGGGCTGTTGCCTGATTGAGGCATCAGGAGTTTGCCCCACAGGTTACTCTCCTGAGAGAAGCTTTCACATCCTTATTTCTTAGGGTGTAGATGAGTGGATTCAGCATGGGAGTCACTGCTGCATAAAATATAGAGATAATTTTATCCCCATCTTGAGACCTTTTGGTCTGAGGTTTCACATAAATATATATTAGGGTCCCAAAGTAGATGGTGACCACAAGCAGGTGAGAACCACATGCAGAAAAGGCTTTAAGCCTGGTGTCAGGTGATTGGATTCTTAAGACAGCCCTAAGGACACAAAGATAAGAGAGAAGGATGAAAATTAAAGGGAGAAGCATTGAAATGATAGCACAAATCATCATCAAAACCTCTAGAAAAATGGTGTTGGAACAGAGCCATTTAAACATGGCTTGGACTTCACAGAAGAAGTGATTGACTGAATTATGCCCACAGAAACTGATCGGGAAGAGCAGAACAGGCATAATTGTGAGCAGGAAAAATGTCAACCAAGCAAGCAGAGCTATTAAAACGCAGGCTCAAGAAGACATCACCAGGTTGTACCTGAGTGGGTGTGAGATAACCACAAATCAGTCATAAGCCATAATGGCAAGAAGGAAACACTTGGTCAGTGCCAAGAAGGCTCAGATGGTGAACTGCACAAAACAGGAGCTGTAGGAGATGATGGGGAAGTTCTGCAGAGAGTTGGCCATAATCAGGGGTACAGCACTACTGGAAAAGAGGAGATCCAGGAGAGACAGGTTGCCGAGGAAGAAATACATCAGAGTGTGGAGCTGAGAACTGACTCCTACCAGGAGAATGATCATGCTGTTTCCTGCCAAGGTTCCTACATAGAGAAACATCAGCGCCCAGAAGAGAACAGCCTGGGACATGGGGTGCCTGGACAGTCCCACAAGAATGAATTCAGTCACTCTGGTGTACTTTCCAATTTCCTGGTAATTCATTTCCTCTATGCTCAGCTACCGGAGAAGGCAATGGCACCCCACTCCACTACTCTTGCCTGGACAATCCCATGGACGGAGGAGCCTGGTAGGCTGCAGTCCATGGGGTCGCTAAGAGTCGGACACGACTGAGCGACTTCACTTTCACTTTCCACTTTCATGCATTGGAGAAGGAAATGGCAACCCACTCCACTGTTCTTGCCTGGAGAATCCCAGGGACGGGGAACCTGGTGGGCTGCCATCTTTGGGGTCGCTCAGAATCAGACACAACTGAAGCAACTTAGCAGCAGCAGCAGCAGCAGCATGCTCAGCTACAATGGGAGAGAAAGTAGAAGAGTCAGCTTTTCGTCAAAAAAGCACACATTGGTTATCCCATCGGGTTGGTTAAAGCACAACAGCCCTGGATGCAAGCTCATCTCAGAAGTTTCCAGCCTCTAAGCCACCTAGCAAAAGGGATCAGGAGCCCTGGACCTGTGCGGATAAAAGTTTTCAGGAAGACAGCAGAGTACTCACCACGTCTTCCAGTCAAGAAGCCTTGCGTGAGCCACCCCTCCATGCCACAGGAGGCCTGACCAATAGTGGACACCAACTGCGTGGTGAGCTTGAGTGAGGAAAACAGAACTGTCCTGAGGGCCTTTTCCTGTGCCACCACACCATCATCCTTCTGCCCTAAATGACGAGACAGTCGGTTTCCATCTGGCCTCCCTTACACTGGAATGATGAGATATGAGGTCTCGGTGTGGCCAGTGGCATGCGTCTGACTCCTACATCTGTGCTTTTGACCAAGCTCCTAACTCCAGTGCTGTCATTTATATTTTGCAAATCTCCAGATATGTATCTCCATTTGTACATTCGCTGTCACTTTACATCCCTTTTGACTGACATCAAACTCATTTGTCTGCTCTACCCACGCCTAAGTCAATGTCATTTCAATTTTGCTGTCTCAGGGTCTGGCACATATTAGGGGCTCAGCAGAAGCCAGATCCCTTCTTCACTTCTCCCTCCATCACCCATCAGTCAACTAGCTCTATTAATGTGTCCATCTCATTGAATTAGCACTAGAGACACCTACCGTGGAGCAGGCCCTGGAGAGAACATTCCTTTACCATATGTGTCATACCCACCCCTCCTTCTCTACTCTCGTGTTTTTAGAGCTTCATACCAAGACTCAGTCCTGGCAACCTCTGGACACAGTCCCTGTCCTCAAGGGGTTCACAATCTGATGGGAGGGACAGAAAAGAAAAAAAGACAATTATAAAGTGGCACATAGTACATTGTGGGGAGGTTCAAGGTCTTACCAGAGGGCCCAGTTCAGCTCAGGAAAGAAGTGCTACCGCAGCTGCAACAGGAAGAACAAGTGACAAGTAGTCAGTTGGTTCCCTCTATAGCCGATCAGAGAGTAGGTGGGAGAGGAAGAAGCAAAGCTGAGCGTGTCAATCTCTGCTCAGCTCATCATCTGTGGACAAGAAGTCCAACCATCCTGATCTTGGGTGATGGGAGGAAGGCAACCACCTTCTGGTGCCTCTAAAGTTTGAGACCACTGGCTTCAAGTACAGCCTCTTCACTTCCTAGTGGCTTCAAGTACAGCCTCTTCATTTCCTAGTGGCTTTCAATTCTTATCCCAAAGCACTCATGAGAGCACCAGACACAGACAACTTTTCCACAGCTTCATAACTGTAGGGTCCCAACATCAGAATGAGAGAGAAAGTGATTCACCCCTGTCAGGCTTGGGGAACCAGCCTGCCCTGACCCCTGCTTGCTGGTCCCCAAGGCTGTTGAGCCTCATCTCTTGTCTTGTGACTCTCACTTTCACTTCCCGCATGAGGGCTTTCATGCCTTCAGGCTCTTAGATTCTAAAAAACAGCACAAGGTCCTGGAAGTAGCCCCTACTTCTGCTGTTGGGACCTGGCCCACCACCCGAGCCAAGCAGAAGCTCACCATGGAGGTGGGGAGGAGAAGGAGCTCTGCTGAGAGGACAGACGGTGATATCTGCTTGCTATGCTCTGGTCACAGAGCAGACACACGAGGGGCCTGAGGCCAGCTCCAATCAGGGCCTTGCAGGCAGCACCCCAGGTCCTACCAGCCTCAATCAGCGGACTGCAGACAGTTTTGCTAACTTCCTTCCAAACGAGTTTTGTGAATCTCTCTCTCTCTCTCTCTCTCTTTCTCTCTCTCTCTCTCTCTCTCTCACACACACACACACACACACACACACAATTTTTAAACTAGCACTGGAAATTTTTCAGAAGTTGTAATAGTTGCCAATATTTCTTGCCAATTCCTTGCTTATAGTGAATATTCATAATTGAAAACCACCCCTCTGTGTATATTTCTTGGGAATGCTGCATTTAGCCTGAGCGGGGTGTGTACCTGGGTTTGAAGAGCACCCACTGAGTGGCCTTGTTCCACAGGAAACTCCTGTCAGGAGGCCGGAGCCATGTCCTGGGGCGTGGAGAGGGTTAGACCTTCTGGAAGGTGATGGCTTTGAGTTGCCATCAGGGCTGACTCTGGCCTCATGAAGTGGGGTGGACTTTCATGGGGTGGACTGCCTCTTTTCACTCAAAAGTATTCTGTACCATTAAGATACAGGCAACACCACCCCCAAGGAAGAGGCCCCAAGCTGCTCTTCACCAAGAAGGCCATAGATGACATCCCCCCACCCCTTGCCCCAGCATGAGATGGAATTGTGACAAAATTGCATTTGTGATGTGGCCCGGGTACCTGGCTCCAGCCAGCTTGGTACCCAGGTCTCCTTCACTGAAGGAGCCCAACACTCAATGGTAAGAGTCGAGAACATCAAAAACACTGCCCTTTCCTGCTCTTCCTTTGAGCCAAACTTGGTTTTACTGGGATTAAACCTACTTTGGGGTGAGCTTCCCTGGTGGCTCAGCTGGTAAAGAACCCACCCACAATGAGGGAGACCTGGGTTTGATCCCTGGACTGGGAAGATTCCCCTAGAGAAGGGAAGGGCTACCCACTCTAGTATTCTGGCCTGGAGAATTCCCTAGAACTGTATAGTCCATGGGGTCACAAAGAGTCAGACACGGCTAAGCGACTTTCACTTTCAATTTTGGGATAACCATGAAGAGATTTTCATTAACTCTCTGTTGTCAGATAGCAGGTTGTTTGCCTGATTTCAACAGGGCTTTGAGCAACCATGATGTCCTCACTTACCTAAAGTTTTGATTTCTAGATGGGAAGAAGTCTAGTCTCTGTCCAGTGCACGCTTTCCTTTAGACGAAAGCTGGCAGGCTCCATCATCAGTGACTTGAAGAGCTAAGGGCTGTATATGTCAACTCCTTCAGGGAAGGGCTGATTTTACTTCTGCAGAGCAGACAGCATAGTTATTGAGCCTGTGGGCAGACATGGGTCCTCTTTTCCCAGAGATGTAGTCGAAATTTTCACTCTTTCCCCAACTAGCAGCATTTCCTAACTAGTTGGTCCCCTGCTTCTGAAGGACATCCCACTGGACACATGCTGGCCAAGGACTCTGACGTTTTCTGCATCTGAGGCCCTGGAGCCTTCCGCTACTCCCCACTGCTCACAGATCAGGGCTGCAGTGAAATCAGGATAGGTCATGAGAAAGGCCTGTCCTCTTGCTCAGGACACACAAAAGGACAGCTATAGCTGGCATGTCTTCAGCTTGACTCTCCATGTAGGCAGACAGAGGCACATCCCTGAATCACGTGGCTCAGGAAAGGAACCCCAACTCTGTGATCTTCAGTCTGATTGGGGAGTCACCTCTCCTAACCCTTGTTAAACAGAGAGCCTTAGGAAAAATAAAAGGATCTTGACAAGAGAACCTCAGGAGGAATAATTAGAGGTGTTTGCCAAGCACATTACTGATGTTGTGATTGGCCACAATTGTAAATGCGGTCCTGGTGGAGCAAATGAATTGACTCTTGGAACCAAAGAATTACAACAGATAGCAAGCGTGGGCTGCACACTTGCAGCCAAACAAGGGGGACTTCTGTTTTCCTTGTCCAAAGCTTCATTTCAGGGTCTGTTCAGGAGTGAGTGATTCTTGTCCACACACCTGAATTAATAGACTGATGGCCATCAGTTGCTATATGTCTCCTCTATTCTAGAATCTTTGACCAAATTTGAAGGGTCCCCTATTAAGGGGACCAAACACAGATACTTGAAGCAGACAAGAGTCAAGCATTAGCCTGCTGAAACTGAGGCCAGACTTGACTGAGAGGTAGACTTGATCTGGGGCCAGACAGGCCACCTGAGGCCCAAGCTCAACTCCACCCTTCCTACTGGGTGACTGGGTGGAAGCTAAGACATGTCACCTCCCTCAGCTTTAGATGTTTCCTTTTTGGTGTGGAACAAATAATAGTGGGGTTGGGGAGGTTGAAGCCTAAGATGAAGGCAGCCTAGACATTCTTTCTCTCTTACTGTGGCAGCCAATGGGTTGTTAGGGCACAGTTCCGCCAACAGAACCACTCCATGGCAGTGCCCAGTTCTTTCTCTGACACAACCAGATGCAACCAGGCTCCTTCTTCCAGCTGTTGTACCTCCAGCCCTGGCTCTTCTCAGCTGGTGTGTACAACTCCCCAAGAAGCTCTGCTTTCCTGCTGTTCACTGGGGACCCTACCCCCTCAGCCCCCTACCATTTGTCCTTTTAGGAGAAATCTGGACAGGGGACTTAGCCCAATGTCAAGTCACGATTTGCCCAGAACTTCTAACTTTTCTGTTTTACTGCATCAACATGAAAATATCTGTATTAATTATTCTGACACAGAAGTAATACAGTTTCTAGATTCTGGGAAGGTAGCAGCAGAGGTGGCAACATCAGTTTTGAATCCTCACCCCTGAAAAGAGAGAGACAGAGAGAGACAAAAGGATAGCAAAATCAAAAAGCCAGGGCAACATCCACAAGAAAACTAGCTGCAAAAGGTATCCTCATCAACTCTAAAATCTGTATTGACTGAGACCAATCCATCCCAGCTCAAAGGCTTGTGGATTCTTATCATCTGAGTGAAGGAAGCAGGTGAAAGGAAATTAAGGGCATGGGATGCCTGGTGGTCCTAGACCTCCCAATACTTACCTACCTACAGGTGGTTCCAACTATGGAATTACTTGTTGTTGCCCAAATACAAGGCAGAAAAATAAAGAGAACCCATTGGCCTGTCACTAACAGGATTAACAGGTACAAAGTACTATGTACAAAATAGTGTACAGCTCAGGGAATATAGGCAATATTTTATAATAACTATAGAGCATAACCTACTGTGAGTTACTGTGTTGTACACCTGTAACATATAATACCGTACATCAACTATACCTTGATAAATAAAACAACTATGAAGAGACTGTTGAGGGAAAAACAATCAACCAAATTTCTTCATCACATCCTAACCAAATACAAGCACATGGTTCCATGAAGAGGCCTAGAGTCCCTACCCATAAAGCGAGGAAGGGGTAGTGGAGCTCCCTCCAGGGACCAGAAATGCTCCTGAAGAAACCAAGGGAATTCTGAGACCTGTCCCCCCCAAGTCAAGATTGCATGCCTACATACTTGGCAGCACAATTTCTAAGAAATTTGAATACAAATATTAGTACTGAAGTTGAGAATTTGGAGGAGTTAAGAAGGGCCAATAAAGAGCACCCCTCTTCCTGCCAGGTGGGAAAGTAAAATGTCTACACTTATAAAGGCTGCTTTGTGAATACAGCTAATTCCCTAGATCCACATACCATCAGACTTTGAACAATGCGCTGGAGGAAAATTCAGGGTTTGTAGAGCAGGGTCATGTCTGCAGCACCGCTGCTTCCCATCCAGCTGCATGGAAAGGGAAGGAGAAAGAGACAAATACTCCACACAGAACCTGTGACAAATTCCCCCAGGTGAGGAAATGTAGGCCTCTGGATGCTGCCCACGCACAGCACATTTCACTGTATCTCCATGTAGCATCTCCTTCCTCCAGGAAACCAGAAGAACCAAGAGTTCCCCCTTGGTGTACATATCCAACATTTCACAGATATTTGTGCCTCTTAAGACACTGGGCTTAGCTCTTAACTCTGTGGTGGACCCACAGACAAAAGTTTACTCCTTAGTCATTCTATTTTCTCCTCCTAGTATTTCTAGCCACCAGTGTCCAACATACCTCATCAGAGATTATGCCAGAAAATCACATGACAAGCACAAGATATCCCAGAAATAAACCCTTGATGAATTTCCTGAGGAGACAATAAAGTTCAAAGTTCTCCTTGCAGGGACTTTCCTGGTGGTCCAGTGGCTAAGACTCCATGCTCCCAATGCAGGGGACCTGGGTTCCATCCCTGGTCAGGGAACTAGATCCCACATGCCACAAGTAAAGATGGCATGTGCTACAACTAAAAGATCTTGCACACTGCAACCAAAATAGAAGACCCCCCTGCTGCAACTAAGACCCACTGCCACACCATGTCTCTGCAGCCAAGTCACCTTGACAGTTCCCCAAGCCAGTTCCGTGGTGTTTGTCTCCATCGGATGGCAGAAGAGCTTTTGTATTAGAAACCGTGGCCAAGAGTAGAAACAGGCCAGGGAAGAGGAAGAGGAAGGTGGACAAGTGCCCATCCTGGGGTCAGGATCAGAAGCAGAAACTACTGGAATTGTTCAAGGGGAAATTGTGTTCGATTATAAGCACCAAAAGTGATCTTGGGGGTCCTGTTTCTGGTTACAGGGTTTGGCAAAATGCTGGTGGGTGGGACTTCTCCTGCTGCTGCCTGCAACCCAGTACTGAGCTAGCCCTCCAAGGCCTTGGCCTGGGTGCAGGTATTCCCCACCAGAACTGCGGGGGTAACAAGGCTTTTCTGAGCATGCCTGTGGGCAGTCAGCAGCCCCCAGTGGCTGCAGGTAGGGACTGCTTTCTGAATGGAGGCTGCACAATGACGCAGATCACCTAGACCAGGACCAGGGAGGTGAAAGTGTTAGGCAGCAGCTGGTGTCAACTGAGTAGTAGCTTCCTCAAGCTTCCACAACTTTTATTCCCCATTTCATTCAATGAAGCCAGTTTGATGACTCAGATTTTGAAGATTAAAAATGGAAACCCTGATAGCCCTGATTCTGCCCCATTGTAGAATATCAGCTTTGGCAGTTGAGGGGGCTTACAAGTTCACCAATTTCAGATTCCACTGCCCATTGTGCACTCCTCTATAGCAAAGCTTGAAGGCTTGATATGAACTCAGGGAAAACTGTACATTTTCTGCCTGAGGCCCATTCACATTCTTGGGCCAGCACAGTATGCCCTGCACTTTCACCAGATCTGACTTCAACCACGTTGTCAAAATCTAGACCAGAGTTTTTGCAAAGAAAACGTAAGTCACTGGGTTTGGGTTCAGTTGTGTGACCTGGGGAAGGCACTCCCCTCAGTGGGCTGGACCACAGCCCCACCTCTCTTCCCCAAGGGCTCCTGGAGTCCCGCCTCCACCGCCTCTATGTAAATGACACGATACAGCAGCTCCTCTGAGGACACTCCCTTCCTGCCAGCCAGCAGGTAGGCCTTTCCAGGACTGGCTGCCCCATGGCCCAAACACGCAGGAGAGCCACCTGCCTGGCTGTGGGAAAGCTGCGTCACCAGGTGCAGGCCACTTGGCCCTGCTTCCCAGAAGAGAGGCTGTTCTTCCTTCTTGGGCTTCCCCCTAGTTTTCCACTTCACACACTGATCTGTGCCTCCCAGGTAACATCAGGTCTCTTCTCCAGGGCTGCCCCAGGGATGCAGGAAGATAGCAGGAGCTGCATTCACAGCAGGGTTGTGCTTCAGACCATGGCGTGTGGTGAGAAACAAATAGAAACCACTTCAACCATGAAGTAGTGAAAGACTGATTAAAGTCTCATTCACTTTAATCATGTTTTATTTACTTATGTTTATAGATTTTGTTTATTATTATTTAATCATAATTAATTACATTATAGCACATCCACACTATAGAATGCAGCAGTTAAAAGAATAAAGCAAACCAGTATGCACTGACTGAAAACCTCTTCCAGACATATTAATAAGTGAAAACACTAAGGGCAGTGAGTCTGCATAATATGATCCCATTTCAGCTTGTTAATGGGTAATGAATATTTATATATATACACATGTGAGTGTGTGAATATATGGATGTATGTGTGCATGTGTGTGTTAATACTTGCATGCATGTGTGTGTATGTGTGTGTACATGTGATTGTGTTTACGTTGGTGTGTGTAAGGTGTGTGCATGTTTGTTTCTGGGTACACAGGTGGGAGTGTGTGTGTGTATGTCTGTTCATATGTGTGTCTGGGAGGGGTGTCTGTGCTTGTACACACAGAACAAAGGACGGAAGGAAGTGAGCCTCAAGGCTGAGAGTGATTCACTCTGGAGAGCAGGGCAAGGCTTGAAGGAGAAGAAACTTTCACCCTGACTTTAATTTCTCGTTTTTTTAGTGTTTGGATCTCATGTGAATTTTATTCATGTGTTTTCAGTATTTCCAAGGTTGAGGGCCCAAATAAAACAAAGCAATCCCCACAGGCCTGCAGTCCTGTCATGGGGAAAAAAAAGAGTGCAAGTGACCAGGTGTGACAAAGCCAGAGCCAAGGGTCTGAGTCCAAGGAAGAGAAGTGAGAACCCAGAAGCCTGGCCTCACTCAGACTGTTGGCAGAACGGGAAGCTGGGCTGGGCTGTGCACTCTACCAGGCAGGGACTTAGTGTGGTTTTCCAGGAAGAGCTGGTGGCGGGGCTGGGAGCAGGGAAGACACCATCTAGGGAAGACTTCATGATCATCTGCTCTGCACTGACAAGTGGGCAAACAGCCCTCCAGGGACCCGTCCAAATTAGAGACTCTAGCTGCTCTTTGGATCAATTAAAAAAAAAAAAAAGAACAGTCATTGTAACAGGCAAGTGTCTGAAAAACTAGCATCACAAACATTGTAGATAGCCAAGCAAAACTATTGGCAAGATGGCTTTTCAGGTTTCAGTGGACCTAATACAGTGGCCCCAGTCGAAATGGTACCTAAGTGAGCTCCTGTCCTTGAAGTGACACCTCCATTTCCACGAGGCCTTTAACTCCTGTTCATTTTCAATGTCTTGGTTCTCTACATTGTTTAGCAATCTTCTTCTCTCTTCTTCTGTGAGAAAGGGTTGCACAGGAAGAAATCAAAGGCTAAACACAAGCCTTTCTACTTGAAATATGGGTCCTACTAGGGGAATAAAGAAGCAACCATGTCTCCCAAAGTCCCAGAAGGTGCCTGGTTCTTCCCACACTCAGGACACAAATCAGCTAAAGCCACTGTCATGTCAAGCACTCAACCCCTGTGTCCTGTGCATTCTTGTCCCTAGTTCTGTCCTGTTAGCTTCCCCTTGACTGGGCCCAACTCTTTGCCTTCTGTTCTTCTCACTCTATATCTTCCCCAGACAATCATGAGCTCCACACGCCCAGTATGTCAAAGATTCCCTGATCTCACTTTACATGAACTCCAGCATATATTTTGGGTACTTACTCCATGTCCAACTGGTCCTAACTGTAGAGGATGCAGAAATGAGCAACAGGCTTTTAGTCAACAATTCTTTATCTATAATACTAACATGTGCCAGCCACTATTTGTGAGGCTAACTGTGGCATCATCCTTGCCATCATGGAGCTCACAGGCTGTTGGGGTAGCCAGAAAAAGAATCCAAGAATTACAAGACTCAGTGGTGAATAATATGGTTGAGGAAGCCTGGAGCACTGTGGGAAGCTAGGGGGGCAACTAAGTCAGCCCAGAGCTCAGAAAAGGGTGACATGTAAGTTGGGGCAGCTGAAACAGGAGAGGTAGAAACTCCTGCTGGTGATTCTTCTTCCTCTCTGGACATCCTGTTCACAGGATGCAGGATTCTGGGAGTTTGGGGGAGTGGTAAGGTAGGGACAACATAGCCGATGCACAAAGTCAAAGTGTCTTTAAGATCAACTTGCTGGACCTTACGTTCTACAGGAATTCCCTATAGTGTCAACGACCCTGTCAGCCCAGTGTTTGTTTAAACCTAAGTTTAAGTAACACCCGATTCAGCCCCTTTCATTTTGTGATGAGGCTTCTGACTTCAGAAGTTGAGAGTATTCAGGATCACATGGTGCAAGATGACAACTAGAACTTAGATACATTGGCTCCTAGCTGAATGCAGTTTATCTTGGTTGTAAATTAAAATGGCCATATTTCCACAGCATTCTGGGGACTGCCTTCTAATCCAGTTTAAAAATGACAGAGGAAACCTGTCACACTGCTTCATAGCATCACTTTATATTTTAAAATGCCTATTAGCTGGCTTCCCCGGTAGTTCAGCTGGTAAAGAATCCACCTGCAATGCAGGAGACCCCGGTTTGATTCCTGGGTGGGGAAGATCTGCTGGAGAAGGAATAGGCTACCCACTCCAGTATTCTTGGGCTTCCCTAGAGGCTCAGCTGGTAAAGAATCTGCCTGTAGTGCAGGAGACCTCGGTTTGGTCCCTGGGTTGGGAAGATCCCCTGGACAAGAGAAAGGCTACCCACTAGAGTATTCTGGCCTGGAGAATTCCATGGACTGTACAGTCCATGGGGTCACAAAGAGTTGGACACAACTGAGCCACTTTCACTTTAAAGTAACAACCTCAGTTCCCAATCTCTCCAATGAGACAACCCTTCAAAATGTAGCCAAAAGGAGGACTATCAATAGGGTCTATTAAAAACTACTTTATACATAGATTTTACTCATCTTGGTTCATTTCTGTAATAATAGGCAAAGTGATGTCACATCAGAGTGAGCATGCCTTTGTTCTCAGTGAACAGAAGACAGAAGTCCAAAAGCTCATAGAATGAGGACAACGGCCATCTGTGGAAAGGACTCCGGGGGCTCCCATGACTTAGTGGATTGCTAGAAAGCTGACTTTTCCAGTCCAGGAGCTCTATAAAGGAGAATGTAAGATGGTCCTATTGCAGAGAAACCTCACCTTAAGCTCTGAGTTTATTATCTTGGGCTTTGAGGACCTGGCTGACCTACAAATCTTCATTTTTGGATTCTTTCTAATCATGCATCTTGTCACCCTAGCAGGACATATGACTATTGTGCTTATCACCCTCTTTGACTCATGCCTCCAGACTCCTATATATTTCTTCCTCCGCAACCTGTCCACCATTGAAATCTGCTATATATTGGTCATCGTCCCCAACATGCTGGCCAATTTCATGTCCGGGAGCCAGTGGATGCCCTTCCTGGGCTGTGCCCTGAAATGCATCTCTTCATCTCACTGGGTGGAGCAGAGTGTTTCCTCCTGGCCATGGTGGCCTATGACCACTTTGTGGCCATCTGCAAGCCCCTTCACTACACACTCATTGTCACCAGGACTGCATGTGTGCAGATGCTGGCTCTGGCATGCATCAGCAGCTTTGCACTCTCACTCACCCTCACCACATTCATATTCCTCCTGCCCTTTTGTCAGTCCCACAAGATCAATCATTTCTTCTGTGACATCCCTGCTGTGCTATTCCTGGCCTGCTCGGACACACAGGCCAATGAGATTGCAGTCTTCCTTGTTTGCCTGCTCATCCTGTTGATTCCCTTCCTGCTGATCCTTCCCTCCTATGGGTTCATTATCACTGCCATCCTCAGAATCCACTCGGCTAAGGGCAGGAACAAAACCTTCTCCACCTGTGCTGGGCACCTACTGGTCTCCCTTCTGCACTACGGCTGTGCAATATTCATCTACATTCGCCCCAGGTCATGCTACACCCCAGAACAGGACAAAACTGTGTCCTTAATCTACACCAACATCACTCCCATGCTCTACCCTATGATCTATAGTCCGAGGAATAAGGAAGTCAAGGGTGCTCTCAAGAGACTCCTGGAGAGACATGACCGGAGCAGGTGGTGGTCCCATGCAGGGGGTCAGGGAACGGAGGTCCACATGCAAGAGCCCATTTGGTCATCTCACTGCACCCCTTGCAGCTCTGTGCCTCCTCCTGAGGGCTGTTCTGAGGTTCTTCAGGTGCCTGGACCTTACTGTGCCGTTTCCTGTGGTCGGAGATAGAACAAACCCTAATGTTTTCTTAGATGGGGCGGCTCTGGGGTGTTAGCGAATGTTTGTCTGGCCAAAAGACTAAAATAAAGCAAATTATTTTAATACCATGGTTACAAGCTATTACTTCATAGAAAGGAGTGATTCATCCCACCACCAAGCCTAGGAACACCCACATGCTGTTAGAAGGGTGAGGAGGGAAAGGATTTGGGTCCTTGATGACCCTTCATTGGGCAACTCAACCACCACAATGAGTGCCTGCCTGTAGCCTTTAGGTTCAGTCAACAATACACTTGCTGACAGTTTAACCCCCCCCAAAGCATTCCTCACTGAACCCCCCCCCAAAGCCCCCATGAGCATCCATTATTGCCAACCTTGCCTGCCCTCCTTAGTTCATAGCTCCTACCACCCCCCTGATCATTCCTAGGTGATGACCCCATCTCTTGCCCCAAAGGGGCCCTCAGAGTCACCAGAGGGCACTTCTCAGTGGGAGTGGCAGATCTTGAAGGGCAGGAACCATGTGGGTAATTGTTCCTCACGTCCAGTCCTACTTGCTTTGCGGCCTGTGCCAAGGCCACTGCAAGTCATTGAGAGAAGATGGAGGTAATAGGGGAGAATCCACTAGAGGCTCTGCCAAAAGAGCTGATGGACCAGTGACAGTACAGTGCTATTGATGCTCTGCAGAAAGAAAGGCCCATGTTGTTATTCAATGGGGGTGATACTATTCCACACCTCCTAGGACTGCGACGAGGATGGCATGGGACAACATATGGAGGTGGCCTTGGCAAGCAGGGCACCGCATCAGTGGTGTTGCGAACTACCACATCCTGGTGTGGTACCCTGGCCTCTCACATCTCCCTGCCCAATTCCCCAGGAACTGAGCTTCCTTCTGTGCCCTCAGACCTGAAGAAGGTCAGAGCCTGGAGGGGCAGGGTGGGATAACATTCTGAGATCCTTGCAGGAACCCTGATGATGATTCTAGGTTGATCAAAGGGAAGGTGAGGTGATTACTAATTTCAATCTCTGTGCACAGAGGACAGAAGTGAAAGAGAGAGAGAGAGACAGCAACCAAGAAAACCTTTGTGTTGCAACTGTACTCAGGCCCTGTGCTTCAGGGCCCTGTGACGCCCCTTTAATTAGACAAACTTAGAGAGATGCCTCTTATCTTTTCAAGATATATTATTTCTCACCCATAAATCCTTCCTTATTTTCAAAATAATCCAGTGAAATGTTGACAAGTGTTGAAGCTGGGTGAAACATAGGTAGTTTTTTTTTTTTAATCCTGTCCTCTCTCCTTGTGTGTAGATGTGAAAAGTCCATAATGAAGACTTTAGAGAAGTTAAGGTACCAACTAGTCTCCTCTGCCCAAGCAGTCCCCTTGCTGAGAAGCCTCACCTACTGTCACCATTCATCTCCCCTTCACTTTAAGGCACATCTCAGATACCTCTTAGTTCTGGACCTCTTTTTAATAACCATCTCAGTCCAGTTCACACTGAAGACAATGGAACATCTCTGACAGGATGACAGCCTTGGGTTGCTGACCATGACCTTGCTGGGTGTGCAAGGAAGGCAGGACAGCCCCAACCCAGGTATTCATGTGCATGCACACACATACATACAAATGGCCTTCGATGGGCAGGGGTGCAAAGATAGGGGGTTCCACCACTTCCAGGCAATTAAATGGGGGTCTTGCAGCACAGGGAGGGTTGCCCAGGGAGGAAGGAGAACCTCTCTTGGGTGGGACAGGACAGGGTGTGGGTCTATAGGGGTTGAGGGAGATCCTAGGTGATGTGATAATAACCCATTGACCTTCCCATCAGAGGAGGGGTTCCCGAGAGAGCAGGGGTACAAGAATCTATCAGGTAAAAGATGATGCCACACTGTTAAAAGGCAGCCTAGGGTGAGTGCCTAAGGATACTTCAGGGTATTGATTAGATGAACAGGCTTCCCAGGTGGCTCAGTGGTAAAGAATCTGCCTGCCAGTGCAAGAGATGCAGGACACATGGATTTGCTCCCTGTGTCAGGAAGATCTCCTAGGCGAGGAAATGGCAACCCACTCCAGTATTCTTGCCTAGAGAATTCTACGGACAGAGAAACCTGGTGGATTGCAGTTCAGTGGGTTGCCAAGAGTCAGACACAACTTAATGACTGAACATGATTAGATAGATGGCAGTGGAGAGAGTAGGAGGCTGTGGGAAAAGACTGTCATTGAAACAATAAAGGAAGAAGAGGGAAGCATTGGAAAGTGGTAGAAATAGAGTGAGGTCAGCTGGGGCTGGCTGGGTCCAGGTCCTACAGGACATCTGGATTTAGGAGTCTGCACTGACTTGAAGCTCAGAAATTCAAGAAACACGTTCAGTATCTGGCAAAGAGATCCTTGCTGATTTAACCATCAACTTCCTTGAATTTATACACTCAGGCCCTATCACTGCTTAGCCTTTTTGTAAAAGATGATGCCTAATCTGTTTCAAATATATTTACTCTATTTCAAACAAATCTTCTTCTCTGATTCAAAAAGGTGCAGGCCTTGACTGATAACCACCCAGAAGTGTCTGTGCCAGGTGGGGTTGTGATGTGCTGGGCCATGTGAACATGGCCTGGTGTGGGTGTGTGGGTGGTTTCTGTGTTTACCCACACATGTGCATGTACACACATGTACTTGGAAGAAGTAAAAGAGCAAAAGATGCTTGTGTGATAGTGATGAAACACTGCTGAAGCAAACTCTCACTTGTCCTCTAGAGGAACACTTGTCCAGGTGCGATGAGCATTATGCATGCAACTTAGAAAGGATTGCTTTTTGGCAGCGGCTCAAAGTGACAAAGTCAGGCAGAGCTGTGCCACCTTGCCCCCCCGCAATGGTTAGCCTGGGCCCCAAGGCTCAGGAACCTGAGAGACATCATGATGGAGCTTCTAATTGCATCAAGAAAAGGTGCTAATTAGCAGCACTTTCAAAGGAAACCTCAACCTCAAATGATTTAAACAGGCTAACTAAAACTGGCAAAATAGGTCACTTGGGGACTAATTAAAATTTTTTCTAAACAATATCTGACTATGTTTCTTAATTTTTTTATTACAAATGTAACCCACAGTCACTGTCAGAGACAGAGAAAATATAGGCAAGTGTGGAAAAGAAAAAAAAAAAAGAAAAGCAATCATCCCACTGCTAAAGATAACCATGATGAAAATGGCAGTATATGTGTGGATGAAATGACCTATTTTGTGCTTATTATTGAGCACAATGCCTGGAACATGGTCAGTCAGTCAGTTTAGTCACTCACTCAGTCATGTCCTACTCTTTGTGACCCCATGGACTGCAGCACACCAGGCCTCGCTGTCCATCACCCACTCCCAGAGCTTGCTCAAACTCATGTCCATCGAGTCACTGATGCCATCCAACCATCTCACCCTGTGTTGTTTCCTTCTTCACCTGCCTTCAACCTTTCCCAGCATCAGGGCCTTTTCCAATGAGTCAGTTCTTCACCATCAGATGGCCAAAGTATTGGAGTTTCAGCTTCAGCATCAGTCCTTCCAATGAATATTCAGGACTGATTTCCTTGAGGATTGACAGGTTTGATTTTCTCTCAGTCCAAGGGGCTCTCAGGAGTCTTCTGCAACACCACAGTTCAAAAGCATCAATTCTTCGGCACTCAGCCTTCTTTATGGTCCAACTCTCACATCTATACATGACTACTGGAAAAACCATAGTTCTGACTAGATGGACCTTTGCTGGCAAAGTAATATCTCTGCTTTTTAATATGCTGTCTAAGTTGGTCATACTGTTCATGGGGTTCTCAAGGCAAGAATACTGAAGTGGTTTGCCATTCCTTTCTCCAGTGGACCACATTTTGTCAGAACTCTCCACCATGACCCATTTGTCTTGGGAGGCCACACACAGCATGGCTCATAGTTTCATTGAGTTAGACAAGGCTGCAATCCATGTGATCAAATTGGCTAGTTTTCTGTGACTGTGGTTTTCAGTCTGTCTGCCCTCTAATGGAGAAGGATATGAGGCTTATGGAAGCTTCCTGATGGGAGAGACTGACTGAGGGGGAAATTGGGTCGACTGAAAGATGAATTCCCCAGGTTGGTAGGTGCCCAATCTGCTACTGGAGATCAGTGGAGAAATAACTCCAGAAAGGAGGAAGAGATGGAGTCAAAGCAAAACCAACACCCAGCTGTGGATGTGACTGGTGTTGGAAATAAAGTCCAATGCTGTAAAGAGCCATATTGCATAGGAACCTGGAATGTTCCTATGAATAAAGGCAAACTGGAAGTGGTCAAAAAGGAGATGGCAAGAATGATCATTGACATTTTAGGAAGTAGGGAACTAAAATGGACTGGAATTGGTGAATATAACTCAGATGAACTTTATATCTACTACTGTGGGAAAGAATCCCTTAGAGGAAATGGAGTAGCCATCACAGTCAAAAAAAAAAAAAAGTCCAAAATGCAGTACTTGGATGCAGTCTCAAAAATGACAGAAAGATCTGTGTTCATTTCCAAGGCAAACCATTCAATATCACAGTAATCCAAGTCTATGCCCCAACCAGTAATGCTGAAGAAGCTGAAGTTGAATGGTTCTATGAAGACGTACAAGACCTTCTAGAACTAAAACCCCAAAAAGATGTCCTTTTCATTACAGGGGACTGGAATGCAAAAGTCAAGGGATACCTGGAGTAACAGGTAAATTTGGCCTTGGATTACAGAATGAAGCAGGGCAAAGGCTAACAGAGTTTTGCCAAGAGAAAGCACTAGTCATCATAAACACCTTCTTCCAACAACACAAGAGAAGACTCTACATATGGACATCACCAGATGGTCAATACCCAAATCAAACTGATTACATTCTTTGCAACCAAAAATGGAGAAGCTCTATACAGTCAGCAAAACAAGAATGGGAGCTGACTGTGGCTCAGATCATGAATTCCTTATTGCCAAATTCAGACTTAAATTGAAGAAAGTAGGGGAAAAAAAAAAACACTAGACCATTCAGGTATGATCTAAATAAAATCCCTTACAATTATACAGTGGAAGTGAGAAATAGATTCTAGGGACTAGATTTGATAGACAGTGTGTCTGAAGAACTATGGACAGAGGTTCATGACATTGAACCGGAGGTAAGGATCAAGTTCATCCCCAAGAAAAAGAAGTGCAAAAAGGCAAAATGGTTGTCTGAGGAGGCCTTACAAATAGCTGTGCATGGAAGAGAAGTGAAAAGCAAAGGAGAAAAGGAAAGATATACCCATTTGAATGTAGAGTTCCAAAGAATAGCAAGAAGAGATAAGAAAGCCTTCCAGAGTGATCAATGCTAAGAAGTAGAGGAAAACAATAGAATGGGAAAGACTAGAGATCGCTTCAAGAAAATTAGAGATACCAAAGGACATTTCATGCGAAGATGAGCTCAAATAAAGGACATAAATGGTATGGACCTAACAGAAGCAGAAGATACTAAGAAGAGGTGGCAAGGGGGGAGGAGCTAAGATGGTGGAGGAGTAGGACAGGGAGAACACTTTCTCCCCCACAAATTCATCAAAAGAACATTTAAACGCCGAGTAAATTCCACAAAACAACTCCTGAATGCCCGCAGAGGACATCAGGCACCCAGAAAAGCAACCCATGTCTTCGAAAGGAGGTAGGAAAAAATATAAAAGATAAAAAAAGAGACAAAAGAGGGAGGGATGGAGCTCCATCCAGGGAAGGGAGTCTTAAAAAGAGAGAAGTTTCCAAACACCAGGAAACCTTCTCACTGCCGAATCTGTGCCGAGCCTTGGAAGCACAGAGGGCAACATAACAGGGAGGAAAAATAAATAAACAACTAAAACCTGCAGATTACGAGCCCTACGGTAACTCCCCCAGCAGAGAAGCAGCGCAGATGCCTGCACATGCCACTAGCAAGTGGGGGCTGGGCAGGGAGGCACGGCACGGGCTGCAGCGCTTAGAGTAAGGATCTGGCCTGAAAACCCCGAGTGCTATCTGAGCGAAATAATTTGGGCTAGCAAACCAGACTGTGGGATATCTACCACGCAAAGACAGCCCTAACCTAAGACACCGCCAGGCCCGCGCACAGAACAAAGGACTGAACAGAGATAGCCAGCGGCAGACCATCCCCCTTCAGTGACAGGCAGCCAGAGCCGGAAGGGGCCAATCACAGCCCAAGAGAGACATTATCTACAAAACTGTAAGCAGGCTTCTTTGCTAACTAAAACTTCTTGGGGGTCTGGACGGTCAACATCTGCCTGAGAAGGCGCGCCAGTTGTACACCTAGATAACCGAGCGGCCGGGAGGCAATAAGTTGCAGCAATCGCGCTCGCCAAACACCTCATCACCTGAGCTGCTCGGACCTGGGAAGGGCAAAAAACGCAGGCCCAACCGAGTCTGTGCCTCTGAGGACTACCCGAGTGCCAGAACCTGAAAGGCTTAGATGTGGGAGGTGCAGGCAGCCCAGGGCCGGCCTCGGATGGTTCCCGGCGGAGCAGCCTAGAGCCTGAGCAGCGTGGGCAGGGAGGCTACACATGCCATGAGCGGGGGCAGGCCCAGTGTGGCTGAGGCACTGCGAGCACACACCAGTGTTATTTGTTTGCAGCATCGCTCCCTCCCCACAGCGCGACTGAACAAGTGAGCCTAAAAAAAAAAAAAAAAGTGTCCACCACCGTCCCCTTTGTGTCAGGGCGGAAACCAGACACTGAAGAGATCAGCAAACAGAAGAAGCTATAATAGAGGGAACCGCCTTGGAAGCTACAGGCAATAGATTAAAACCCTGTGGTTAGTACCAACTACATAGGAAGGGGCCTATAGATCTTGAGAAATATAAGTCGGACCAAGGAACTAGCCGAAAATGAACTGACCCCACAATACCCACAACAAAACCAGAGAAAGTCCTAGATATATTTTTACTAATTTTACGATCATTCTTTCTTTTTTTTTAATTTTTTAAAATATTTTAAGTCCTCTATTATTGCTTTAATTTTCACTTTTATAACCTACTATTACTTTGCAAAAAAAAAAAGACCCTATTTTTTTAAAGCAAACTTCATATATATTTTTTATAATTTTTGTGACCTTGTTTTTTTTTTTTCCTTCTTTTCTTTAACATTGTATTTTTGAAATTCCAAACTCTACTCTAGATTTTTATCTTTAGCTTTTTGGTGTTTGTTATCAATTTTGTACCTATATATATTTTTTTATAATTTTTGTGACTTTTTTTTTCTCTTTCTCTTTCTTTCTCTTCTTCTTTTATATAGCATCGTATATCTGAAATTCCAAACTCTACTCTAGATTTTTAATTTATGCTTTTTGGTATTTGTTATCAATTTTGCACCTATATTTTCTTAATAATTTTTGCGACTTTGTTTTTGTTTGTTTTTTGTTGTTGTTTGTTTGTTTTCTCTCTTTCTTTTTCTTCTTCTTTTTTTAACATTGTATTTTTGAAATTCCAAACTCTACTCTAGATTTTTAAGTTTTGCTTTTTGGTATTTGTTATCAATTTTGTACCTATATTTTCTTTATAATTTTTGCGACTTTGTTTTTGTTTGTTTGGTTTTTTTTCTCTCTCTTTCTTTTCCTTCTTCTTTTCTTTAACATTGTATTTTTGAAATTCCAAACTCTACTCTAGATTTTTAATTTTTGCTTTTATGTATTTGTTACCAATTTTGTACCTTTAAGAACCCAGTCTTCAGTAACCATTTTTTACTAGGGAGCGAGATTATTGGCTTGACTGCTCTCTACCCCTTTGGACCCTACTTTTTCTTCACCAGGTCGCCTGTGTCTCCTCCCTAACCCCTCTCTACTCTACCCAACTCGGTGAATTTCTGTGTGTTCCAGGTGGTGGAGAACACTTAGGGAACTGATTACTGGCTGGATCTCTCTCCATGCTTTTCATTCCCCCCTTTTATCCTCCTGGCCACCTCTGTCTCCTTCCTCCCTCTTCTCTTCTCTGTATAACTCCGTGAACATCTCTGAGTGGTCCAGTTGTGGAGTGCACATAAGGAAGTGATTACTGGCTAGCCCACTCTCTCCTCTATTGATTCCACCTCATCTCATTTGGGTCACCTCTAACTCCCTCCTCCCTCTTCTCTTCTCCATGTAACGCTGTGAATCTCTCTGGGTGACCCTTACAGTGGAGAAACTTTTCATCTTTAATGTAGATGTTTTATCAATGGTGCTGTATAGAAGGAGAAGTTTTGAAACCACTGTAAAAATAAGACCGATAACTGGAAGCAGGAGGCTTAAGTCCAAACCCTGACTCCAGGGAACTCCTGACTCCAAGGAACATTCATTGACAGGAGCTCATCAAACACCTCCATACCTACACTGAAACCAAGCACCACACAAGGGCCAACAAGTTCCAGGGCAAGACATACCAAGCAAATTCTCCAGCAACACAGGACAGCCCTGAGCTCCAAGATACAGGCTGCCCAAAGTCACCCCAAAACCATAGACATCTCATAACTCATTACTGGACACTTCATTGTGCTCCAGAGAGAAGAAATACAGCTCCACCCACCAGAACACCGATACAAGATTCCCTAACCAAGAAACCTTGACAAGCCACCTGTACAAACCCACACACAGCGAGGAAATGCCACAATAAAGAGAACTCCACAAACTGCCAGAATACAGAAAGGACACCCCAAATTCAGCAATTTAAACAAGATGAAGAGACAGAGGAACACCCAGCAGGTAAAGGAACAGGATAAATGTCCACCAAACCAAACCAAAGAGGAAGAGATAGGGAATCTACCTGATAAAGAATTCTGAATAATGATAGTGAAATTGATCCAAAATCTTGAAATCAAAATGGAATCACAGACAAATAGCCTGGAGACAAAGATTGAGAAGATGCAAGAAAGGTTTAACAAGGACCTAGAAGAAATAAGAAAGACTCAATATATAATGAATAATGCAATAAGTGAAATCAAAAACACTCTGGAGGCAACAAATAGTAGAATAACAGAGGCAGAAGATAGGATTAGTGAATTAGAAGATAGAATGGTAGAAATAAATGAATCAGAGACGAAAAAAGAAAAACGAATTAAAAGAAATGAGGACAATCTCAGAGACCTCCAGGACAATATTAAATGCTACAATATTCGAATCATAGGGGTCCCAGAAGAAGAAGACAAAAAGAAAGACCATGAGAAAATACTTGAGGAGATAATAGTTGAAAACTTCCCTAAAATAGGGAAGGAAATAATCACTCAAGTCCAAGAAACCCAGAGAGTCCCAAACAGGATAAATGCAAGGCGAAACACCCCAAGACACATATTAATCACATTAACAAAGATCAAACACAAAGAACAAATATTAAAAGCAGCAGGGGAAAAACAACAAATAACACACAAGGGAATTCCCATAAGGATAACAGCTAATCTTTCAATAGAAACTCTTCAAGCCAGGAGGAAATGGCAAGACATACTTAACGTGATGAAAGAAAATAACCTACAGCCCAGATTATTGTACCCAGCAAGGATCTCATTCAAATACGAAGGAGAAATCAAAAGCTTTACAGACAAGCAAAAGCTGAGAGAATTCAGCACCACCAAACCAGCTCTCCAACAAATACTAAAGGATATTCTCTAGACAGGAAACACAAAAACGATGTATAAATTCGAACCCAAAACAGTAAAGTAAATGGCAACGGGATCATACTTATCAATAATTTACCTTAAACGTAAATGGGTTGAATGCCCCAACCAAAAGACAAAGACTGGCTGAATGGATACAAAAACAAGACCCCTACATATGCTGTCTACAAGAGACCCACCTCAAAACAGGGGACACATACAGACTGAAAGTGAAGGGCTGGAAAAAGATTTTCCATGCAAATAGAGACCAAAAGAAAGCAGGAGTAGCAATACTCATATAGATATAATAGACTTTAAAACAAAGGCTGTGAAAAGAGACAAAGATGGTAACTGCATAATGATCAAAGGATCAATCCAAGAAGAAGATATAACAATTATAAATATATATGCACCCAACATGGGAGCACCGCAATATGTAAGACAAAGGCTAACAAGTATGAAAGGAGAAATTAACAATAACAATAATAGTGGGAGACTTTAATACCCCACTCACACCTATGGATAGATCAACTAAACAGAAAATTAACAAGGAAACACAAACTTTAAATGATGCAATAGACCAGTTAGACCTAATTGATATCTATAGGACATTTCATCCCAAAACAATGAATTTCACCTTTTTCTCAGGCACACATGGAACCTTCTCCAGGATAGATCACATCCTGGGCCATAAATCTAGCCTTGGTAAATTCAAAAAAATAGAAATCATCCCAAGCATCTTTTCTGACCACAATGCAGTAAGATTAGATCTCAACTACAGGAGAAAAACTATTAAAAATTCCAACATATGGAAGCTGAACAACACGCTGCTGAATAACCAACAAATCACAGAAGGAATCAAAAAAGAAATAAAAATTTGTATAGAAATGAATGAAAATGAAAACACAACAACCCAAAACCTGTGGGACACTGTAAAAGCAGTCTTAAGGGGAAAGTTCATAGCAATACAGGCATACCTCAAGAAACAAGAAAAAAGTCAAATAAATAACCTAACTCTACACCTAAAGCAACTAGAAAATGAAGAAATGAAGGACCCCAGGGTTAGTACAAGGAAAGAAATCTTAAAAATTAGGGCAGAAATAAATGCAAAAGAAACAAAAGAGACCATAGCAAAAATCAACAAAGCCAAAAGCTGGTTCTTTGAAAGGATTAATAAAATTGACAAACCGTTAGCCAGACTCATCAAGAAACAAAGGGAGAAAAATCAAATCAATAAAATTAGAAATGAAAGTGGAGAGATCACAACAGACAACACAGAAATACAAAGGATCATAAGATGACTATCAGCAATTATATGCCAATAAAATGGACAACGTGGAAGAAATGGACAAATTCTTAGAAAAGTACAACTTTCCAAAATTGAACCAGGAAGAAATAGAAAATCTTAACAGACCCATCACAAACATGGAAATTGAAACTGTAATCAGAAATCTTCCAGCAAACAAAAGCCCAGGTCCAGACGGCTTCACAGCTGAATTCTACCAAAAATTTAGAGAAGAGCTAACACCTATCCTACTCAAACTCTTCCAGAAAATTGCAGAGGAAGGTAAACTTCCAAACTCATTCTATGAGGCCACCATCACCCTAATACCTAAACCTGACAAAGATCCCACAGAAAAAGAAAACTACAGGCCAATATCACTGATGAACATAGATGCAAAAATCCTTAACAAAATTCTAGTAATCAGAATCCAACAACACATTAAAAAGATCATACACCATGACCAAGTGGGCTTTATCCCAGGGATGCAAGGATTCTTCAATATCTGCAAATCAATCAATGTAATACACCACATTAACAAATTGAAAAATAAAAGCCATATGATTATCTCAATAGATACAGAGAAAGCCTTTGACAAAATTCAACATCCATTTATGATAAAAACCCTCCAGAAAGCAGGAATAGAAGGAACATACCTCAACATAATAAAAGCTATATATGACAAACCCACAGCAAACATTATCCTCAATGGTGAAAAATTGAAAGCATTTCCTCTAACGTCAGGAAAAAGACAAGGGTGCCCACTTTCACCATTACTATTCAACATAGTTTTGGAAGTTTTGGCCACAGCAATCAGAGCAGAAAAAGAAATAAAAGGAATCCATATCGGAAAAGAAGAAGTAAAACTCTCACTGTTTGCAGATGACATGATCCTCTACATAGAAAACCCTAAAGACTCCACCAGAAAATTACTGGAACTAATCAATGACTATAGTAAAGTTGCAGGATATAAAATCAACACACAGAAATCCCTTGCATTCCTATACACTAATAATGAGAAAACAGAAAGAGAAATTAAGGAAACAATTCCATTCACCATTGCAATGGAAAGAATAAAATACTTAGGAATATATCTACCTAAAGAAACTAAAGACCTATATATAGAAAACTACAAAACACTGGTGAAAGAAATCAAAGAGGACACTAACAGATGGAGAAATATACCATGTTCATGGATTGGAAGAATCAATACAGTGAAAATGAGTATACTACCCAAAGCAATCTATAGATTCAATGCAATCCCCATCAAGCTACCAACAGCATTCTTCACAGAGCTGGAACAAATAATTTCACAATTTGTATGGAAATACAAAAAACCTCGAATAGCCAAAGCGATCTTGAGAAAGAAGAATGGAACTGGAGGAATCAACCTGCCTGACTTCAGGCTCTACTACAAAGCCACAGTCATCAAGACAGTATGGTACTGGCACAAAGACAGAAATATAGATCAATGGAACAAAATAGAAAGCCCAGAGATAAATCCACGCACATATGGACACCTTATCTTTGACATAGGAGGCAAGAATATACAATGGATTAAAGACAATCTCTTTAACAAGTGGTGCTGGGAAAACTGGTCAACCACTTGTAAAAGAATGAAACTAGAGCACTTTCTAACACCATACACAAAAATAAACTCAAAATGGATTAAAGATCTAAACATAAGACCAGAAACTATAACACTCCTAGAGGAGAACATAGGCAAAACACGCTCCGACATACATCACAGCAGGATCCTCTATGACCCACCTCCCAGAATATTGGAAATAAAAGCAAAAATAAACAAATGGGACCTAATTAAACTTAAAAGCTTCTGCACAACAAAGGAAACTATAAGCAAGGTGAAAAGACAGCCTTCAGAATGGGAGAAAATAATAGCAAATGAAGCAACTGACAAACAACTAATCTCAAAAATATACAAGCAACTCCTACAGCTCAATTCCACAAAAATAAATGACCCAATCAAAAAATGGGCCAAAGAACTAAATAGACATTTCTCCAAAGAAGACATACAGATGGCTAACAAACACATGAAAAGATGCTCAACATCACTCATTATCAGAGAAATGCAAATCAAAACCACTATGAGGTACCATTTCACGCCAGTCAGAATGGCTGCTGGAGAGGGTGTGGAGAAAAGGGAACCCTCTTACACTGTTGGTGGGAATGTGAACTAGTACAGCCACTATGGAGAACAGTGTGGAGATTCCTTAAAAAACTGGAAATAGAACTGCCTTATGATCCAGCAATCCCACTGCTGGGCATACACACTGAGGAAACCAGAAGGGAAAGAGACACGTGTACCCCAATGTTCATCGCAGAACTGTTTATAATAGCCAGGACATGGAAGCAACCTAGATGTCCATCAGCAGATGAATGGATAAGAAAGCTGTGGTACATATACACAATGGAGTATTACTCTGCCATTAAAAAGAATACATTTGAATCAGTTCTAATGAGGTGGATGAAACTGGAGCCTATTATACACAGTGAAGTAAGCCAGAAAGAAAAACACCAATACAGTATACTAACGCATATATATGGAATTTAGAAAGATGGTAACAATAACCCTGTATACGAGACAGCAAAAGAGACACTGATGTATAGAACAGTCTTATGGACTCTGTGGGAGAGGGAGAGGGTGGGATGATTTGGGAGAATGGCATTGAAATATGTATAATATCATATATGAAACGAGTCGCCAGTCCAGGTTCAATGCACGATACTGGATGCTTGGGGCTGGTGCACTGGGACGACCCAGAGGGATGGTATGGGGAGGGAGGAGGGAGGAGGGTTCAGGATGGGGAACACATGTATACCTGTGGCGGATTCATTTCGATATATGGCAAAACCAATACAATATTGTAAAGTTAAAAAATAGAATTAAATTTAAAAAAAAAAGAAGAAGAGGTGGCAAGAATACACAGAAGAACTGTACAAAAATGATCTTCAAGACCCAGATAATCACAATGGTGTGATCACTCACCTAGAGCCAGACATCCTGGAATGCAAAGTCAAGTGGGCCTTAGGAAGCATCACTATGAACAAAGCTAGTGCAGGTGATGGAATTCCAGTTGAGCTATTTCAAATCCTAAAAGATGATGCTATGAAAGTGCTGAACTCAATATGCCAGCAAATTTGGAAATTTTAGCTGTGGCCACAGGACTGGAAAAGGTCAGTTTTCATTCTAATCCCTAAGAAAGGCAATGTCAAAGAATGTTCAAACTACTGCACAATTGCACTCATCTCACATGCTAGCAAAGAAATGCTCAAAACTCTCCAAGCCAGGTTTCAACAGTACATGAACCATGAACTTCCAGATGTTCAAGGTAATTTTAGAAAAGGCAGAGGAACCAGAGATCAAACTGCCAACATCCATTGGATCTAGAGAAAGCAAGAGAGTTCCAGAAAAATATCTATTTCTGCTTTATTGACTATGCCCAAGCTTTTGACTGTGTGGATCACAATAAACTGTGGAAAATTCTGAAAGAGATGGGAATACTAGACCACCTGACCTGCCTCCTGAGAAATCTGTATGCAGGTCAGGAAGCAACAGTTAGAACTGGACATGGAAACAGACTGGGTCCAAATAGGAAAAGGATTATCTCAAAGCTGTATGTTTTCACCCTGCTTATTGAACTTATATGCAGAGTACATCAGGAAAAACACTGGGCTGGAGGAAGCACAAGCTGGAATCAAGATTGCCAGGAGAAATATCAATACCCTGAGAAATGCAGATGACACCACCCTTATGGCAGACAGAAGAACTAAAGAGCCTCTTGATGAAAGTGAAAGAGGAGAGTGAAAAAGGTGGCTGAAAACTCAACATTCAGAAAACTAAGATAATGGCATCTGGTCCCATCACTTCATAGCAAATAGATGGGGAAACAATACAAACAGTGAGAGACTTTATTTTCTTGGGCTGCAAAATCACTGCAGATGGTGACTGCAGCCATGAAATCCAAAGACTCTTCCTCCTTGGAAGAAAAGCTATGACCAACCTAGATAACACATTAAAAAGCAGAGACATTACTTTGCCAACAAAGGTCTGTTTAGTCAAGGCTATGGTCTTTCCAGTAGTTGTGTATGGATATGAGAGTTGGACTATAAACAAAGCTGAACACCGAAGAATTGATGCTTTTGAACTGTGGTGTTGGAGAAGACTCTTGAGAATCCCTTGGACTGCAAAGAGATCCAACTAGTCCATCCTAAAGAATATCAGTCCTGAATATTCATTGGAAGGACTGATGTTGAAGCTGAAATTCCAATACTTTGGCCACCTGATGTGAAGAACTGACTCACTGGAAAAGACCCTGATGCTGGGAAAGATTGAAGGTGGGAGGACAAGGGGCCGACAGAGGATGAGATGGTCGGATGGAATCCCCGAGTCAATGGACATGAGTTTGAGTAAACTCCCAGAGTTGGTGATGGACAGGGAGGCCTGGCATGTTGCAGTCCATGGGGTTGCAAAGAGTCAGACATGACTGAGAGACTGAACTGAGTGTATGTTCCAATAGAGATTTTCTTACTATTATGATATGACAATAAAACTGTTTTCTGAGTGAAGATATACATTAAGGCTTAAGGTGTAAACACTTTGGAGGGAAAACAATGTAGTGAAGAATTTACTGTTCATTTAAAAATGCATATCATCTCATAATAGGTCCCTGAATTTTCAAATTCACATGTGAGAATATGTTTACATCTTGAATTTGTAGGAAAGGCACAAATTTTATGTAAAAAAGGCAGAAAAATTTTAAACCCGTCAATTTATTGAAAAAACCATTACTTTTTTTAGAAACAAAAAGTGCTCTTAAGATGTTGACAACAGGTCATGGTATAGACACTTATTTCATAGATTGGACTTCTCCCTTCAATTATATTCCAGTTGGAGGAGGAATACCTGCTTGAGAAGTAGAATTATTTGGTGGACTGTGAAAGCTGGTCTCCTTGTACACAAACCATGCATTTCCTCCCCAAAGTAGCATATTCAGAAAGCCAAAGATCACAGATACATTTAGGCATCCCATATTAGTCACAGACAAAATGACACATCACTTCATGAAGATTACAAGGCTTAAGTTCCTGGACAATATAGTGACTGGTAGCTATTTTAGTATCTTTAAGAGCTTTAACCCAAGCTGAAGTGCACACCAACCACAAAAAGTGGCAACAATAGTAATTACAAAGTCAGTCATGGAAAGCTTTCAACTATCATGATGCAGGTTTTTTTAACCAACATAGAGCAGAAGAGCAGCAATGCAGTACAGGAAGACAAAGACTGCAAAAGTAACACAGAACTATGCAAAAGAGTAATCTCCAATAAGGACATAATTTTACCAATCGACATTACAGACATTTACACCTTGAGGCGTCTGAAACAATGCTTCATCCAAGGTGAATGGATAACCAAAAGTAGCTGGAATTGTTCTAGTCTCAGAAAGAGACTCTAGAGAGTCTAGAGTCGTTCTCGTCTCTAGTCTTCAGGCACAAGACCCTTGAATTTCTGTTTTGCCCTTACAACCTCCTCAGGTAGCAAAGGCAAAGATAGAAGCATTCCACTTGAGTACTTTGATGAAGTCGAGAGGCTCCTTGAGTGGGTTGCATTTGAGCTGGAAGGAGGAGATCCTCTGAGGGAAGGAGGGAAAGCATCTTAGGACAGCAGGGTGGCAGAGGGGGACCAACCACACAGAGCTCCCCAGCCAGGCCGGAAATGACATCTTTATTGCTATGTTTGCAGCGGCTTTTAGCACAGTAAGGGTGTCCCCACTGGACCCCGGCCCTCACCCAGCCTCACCCGTCCAGCCCATGTCAGGGTGTGAGGGAAGCCCTTCAAGGGCCCCCTCAGCCATCTCGGGACTGGACATGACAGACACGCGGGGTTCAGTGAACCTGCCACATGGAGGATTTGAGATGTGGAAAAGGCATCAGCCTGAAGCTCTCATGTAGGAGCCACACCCAGGTGGGTGCCCACCTCAGGTCCCTGCAGTGGTGGTGCCCATCCCAGAGGGCAGGGTGGGGGCCAGCATGAGCAGGCCAGGTAGGCAGCCCAAGATCCCCACTGTAATGCGTCAGCTGACCCTGCTGACTTGTGGGCAGAGGGCTATAGGGAAAGAGATAAACACTTACTCCAGTCCTGCTGTCACCCTCAGCTGTACCTTTCCTATTGACTTGACTCCTCCAGGCCCCCAGAGAGCCCCACGACTTTGTTCCTGGGGAGGGTGAACCCACGAAGGCTGTGTCAGCAGAGGGCCAAGAGACTGGGGATGTCCCGGGGGTCACTGCTCCTCCTGCAGCCCTTGGGTCCAGCCAGTCCCTCCCATGCTTCTGGGGGGCTATAGGAAGCCCACAGTCTAGAGTCCCTGTGGTCTGTGTGCCCAGAGCCCCATGACATCCCCATGACATCCCCAATGAGTCCAACAGCAGTCCCCGCTTCCCTCCCCAGGTGAGCAGGCATAGCCTGCTCTGAATCCCTGGCTTCATGCGTCCAGGGTGGGGCCCTGCATATGTGCCACACACACATACACACATGCCCACATACATGCACCTGAACCATGCACTCTCTCTCGTGCACACACACATGTTCATGCACCTGATGACAAACTCTAACACACACACACAGACACATCAATGTGCAACACCTGAGCATGTGCTTGCTTTCTCTTTCAAACACATGCCCATGACCATGTGAAAGCACCTGCACACACATGCACACCCCCTATGTGCATGCACCTGTGTACACGCTGTCTCACACACACACAGGCACATGCCCATGCACTGGCACCTGTGCATGGGCACTCTCTCTTGGGCAGACACACGGACACACATCTCACACACCCATGTGCATGTACCTGCCCATGCGCTCACGCACATAGAAGCACATACACACACATGAGCTACGTGTGGGACACCAGATGGACACACTGGCCCTGACCCAGGGTACCCGACTCCCCTCCAGAAATCAATGACAAGGACCTGCACTCAGCAGGATGCTCACCCGTGAGCATGGCCAGGTTGGCAATAGCGCAGTCTTGGAGGTGCACAGGGACTGGGGTTCTCTTGGGGTTTGCAGGCTCAGACCAGAAATAGTCGGGTGCACTGAGGAGTGGGGCAGGGTCTGTTTGGGCATGCGCACTGAGGAGCTGCTCCCACACTAAGGGTGTAGCGCCACCCAGAGGCCTCACGACAGCTAAGCCATTTATCAGGTTTCTGGGCCTTAGGAAAGACAGACTTAGAGGGCACAGACAACGTGGGTGTGTCTCTGCATGCACATTGGGGCGACACGGCACGTGAACACGTGAAGCTTCAGCAGCAGACACCCATTGTCAGTGGGAACCAATCGTGAGGTAAGACCAAGATTAATTTGCGCAGGCACTCTGCTGATGCTGAGTTGCCTTGCTAGTTCTACAGGGCTGGGTTCTGTAGGGAGGGTTCGAGGCACACAGTGAAGGAGCCATGAGGGCAGCTGATGAAGATGCAGTTGCCATGGCCTTTTCAGTGGGCACATCACGTGACAACCACAGCATGCCAGGTGGTACTGGTGGCCGAGATGGCCCTGGTGACGCTGTCAGTCCTTAAGTCCCTGGTGGCTCTGGCAATCTGGCTGAACCCAGAGGCCCCAGTGCTGCAGGAGAGTCAGATGGTGCAGCCAGTGACATTCCACAGATCCTGGGGGCACCCCACGCTCCTGGGCCTCGTGGAGATGCTGGACCCAGAGCCAGAGTTCTGAGTAACCGACCTCTCCAGTTGTATCCTATTCCAGGAGCCCCGGTTGGCTGGGCAGCCTTGGGGGTCGGGGAGTGGGCTAGGGGTGGTTTGGGGGGTTGCAGGTGGCAGGGCCTAAAGTGTAGGAGGAGGGTACTCTGGGGGCCTGGATGGTATGGGTCAGGGGTGGTCTAGCTGCCTAGGGATGATGGTGAAGAAAAGCAACCTGAAGGGATCCAGAGGGTCAGGCGGTGATATCCAGGGTGTCTGACAGCGGCCTTGTGGGAGAAGGCGGTTCTCCGCGAGCAAGGAGCCTGAAGTACAGGCAAAATGACTAGTGTGGATAGTGCCTTAACCGTATCTCCACCAGCAGCCTCACTGTGCCTTTTGCATCGCTCACTCAGACAAAGATCGCCTGCAACTTCCTGTCTCAAAGTACTCCACTGCGAGCACCAGTTCAGAAGGAGCTCAGTGTTAATGGCCACATGTTGGTTCTGTCAGTTCTAAAGGGGGGCAGGGCCCGGGAGGGCGTGGTGAGTGGTGGCCAAGGCCAGTCTCGGCCCAGGAGGAGACAAATGGCGGGTTAAGCCTAAAGGAGAAGTGTGGTGCTCTGGGCTTATTGGTGTGCAGGGTCAGAGGGAGGACATGCTTCTCTTTTCCTCCACGGAGACTTGAATTTCATGTTACCTCCCTTTTAGCCAATTGCCTGCTGAAGACCATAGCCTCCTCCAGACGTCCATAGCCTTCTGTCTGAACCAGCTTTCCCTGGTGATGTGGACCTTGCAGCACTTTGTGCCCCCCCCACCCCCGCCTTTTTGCTAAGCCTCAGCACGGAAAAGGGCCTTAAACCTAGCCTCAAGTGTCCTTCCCCAGGGCATTGCTTTCTGCAGCAGTTTCATTGGGCTTCATCTTGTGCCTGTGGTGTTGCTTGGGGGCTCAGGGTCCACATAGTTTGTTTGGTGATTGTTAACTGCAGAAAGTAAAACTGAGCTGTCTCTGACTTTACTTTTATCTTCTGCACTTCCTCATACTGCATTTATCTTTCAGTAGGAGGAGAGGTTCTGCAATCCAGGTATTCAAGGAGTACAACATAAGTGAAGACAGTGTAAGAAGTGGGAGAATAGTTTCCTTTGTTGTGCAGAAGCTTTTAATTTTAATTAGGTTCCATTTGTTTATTTTTGCTTTTATTTCTGATATTCTGGGAGGTGGGTCATAGAAGATCCTGCTGTGGTTTATGTTGGAGAGTGTTTTGCCTATGTTTTCCTCTAGGAGTTTAATAGTTTCTGATCTTACATTTAGATCTTTAATCCATTTTGAGTTTATTTTTGTGTATGGTGTTAGAAAGTGCTCTAGTTTCATTCTTTTACAAGTGGTTGACCAGTTTTCCCAGCACTACTTGTTAAAGAGATTGTCTTTATGCCATTGTATATTCTTGTCTCCTATGTCAAAGATAAGGTGTCCATAGGTGTGTGGATTTATCTCTGGGCTTTCTATTTTGTTCCATTGATCTACATTTCTGTCTTTGTGCCAGTACCATACTGTCTTTATGACTGTGGCTTTATAGTAGAGACTGAAGTCAGGCAGGTTGATTCCTCCAGTTCCATTCTTCTTTCTCAAGATTGCTTTGGCTATCCAAGGTTTCTTGTATTTCCATACAAATTGTGAAATTATTTTTTTTCTAGTTCTCTGAAAAATGGCATTGGTAGCTTGATAGGGATTGCATTGAATCTATAGATTGCTTTGGGTAGCAATGGTTTCTCATTGTTAGTGTATAGGAATGCAAGGGATTTCTCTGTGTTAATTTTATATCCTGCAACTTTACTGTATTTGTTGATTAGCTCTGGTAATTTTCTGGTGGAGTCTTTAGGGTTTTCTATGTAGAGGATCATGTCATCTGCAAACAGTGAGACTTCTTCTATTTCAATCTGAATTCCTTTTATTTCTTTTCCTGCTCTGATTGCTGTGGCCAAAACTTCCAAAACTATGTTGAATAGTAGTGGTGAGAGTGGCCACCTTGTCTTGTTCCTGACTTTAAGGGAAATGCTTTCAATTTTTCACCATTGAGGATAATGTTTGCTGTGGGTTTGTCATATATAGCTTTTATTATGTTGAGGTATGTTCCTTCTATTCCTGCTTTCTGGAGGGTTTTTATCATAAATGGGTGTTGAATTTTGTCAAAGGCTTTCTCTGCATCTATTGAGATAATCATATGGTTTTTATGTTTCAATTTGTTAATATGGTGTATTACATTGATTAATTTGCAGATATTGAAGAATCCTTGCATCCCTGGAATAAAGCACACTCAGTCATGATGTATGATCTTTTTAATATGTTGTTGGATTCTGATTGCTAGAATTTTGTTAAGGATTTTTGCATCTATGTTCATCAGTGATATTGGCCTGTAGTTCTCTTTTTTTGTGGGATCTTTGTCAGGTTTAGGTATTAGGGTGATGGTAGCCTCATAGAATGAGTTTGGAAGTTTACCTTCCTCTGCAATTTTCTGGAAGAGTTTGAGTAGGATAGGTGTTAGCTCTTCTCTAAATTTTTGGTAGAATTCAGATGTGAAGCCATCTGGTCCTGGGCTTTTGTTTGTTGGAAGATTTCTGATTACAGTTTCAATTTCCATGTTTGTGATGGGTCTGTTAAGATTTTCTATTTCTTCCTGGTTCAATTTTGGAAAGTTGTACTTTTCTAAGAATTTGTCCATTTCTTCCAAGTTGTCCATTTTATTTGCATATAGTTGCTGATAGTAGTCTCTTACGATCCTTTGTATTTCTGTGTTGTCTGCTGTGATCTCTCCATTTTCATTTCTAATTTTGTTGATTTTATTTTTCTCCCTTTGTTTCTTGATGAGTCTGGCTAATGGTTTGTCAATTTTATTTAACTTTTCAAAGAACCAGCTTTTGGTTTTGTTGATTTTTGCTATGGTCTCCTATTTTTCTTTAGCATTTATTTCTGCCCTAATTTTTAAGATTTCTTTCCTTCTGTGAAAGAGACACGTGTATCCCAATGTCCATGGCAGCACTGTTTATAATAGCCAGGACATGGAATCAACCTAGATCTCCATCAGCAGATGAATGGATAAGAAAGCTGTGGTACATATACACAATGGAATATTACTCAACCATTATAAAGAATACATTTGAATCAGTTCTAATGAAGCGGTTGAAACTGGAGCCTATTATACAGAGTGAAGTAAGCCAGAAAGAAAAATATCAATACAGTATACTAATGCATATATATGTCATTTAGAAAGTTGGTAACTATAACCCTGTATGCAAGACAGCAAAAGAGACACAGATGTATTGAACAGTCTTTTGGACTCTGTGGGAGAGGGCGAGGGTGGTATGATATGGGAGAAGGGCATTGAAATATGTAAATTATCATATGTGAAACGAATCACCAGTCCAGGTTTGAAGCATGATACAGGGTTCTTGGGGCTGGTGCACTGGGATGACCCAGAGGGATGGGATGTGGAGGGAGGTGGGAGGGGGGTTCAGGATGGGGAACACATGTACACCCATGGCAGATTCAAGTCAATGTATGGCAAAACCAATACAATATTATAAAGTAAAATAAATAAACAGAAAATTTTTAAAAAAGACTCAAACATCACCTCTACTGCAACCTTCCCAGCATCCCCAAGGAGAGGTATTCTTCCTCCTGGATTTCTGGCACGGTTCTTGATTTATACCATCAGCAGGACATTTCCATGGTCTCTGCGTGTATCAGTTTATATATATTATTATGTGTTTGAGCACAATACTTCTCTGATTCTTTCATATTCATTGTGTGCCTGGAACTCACTACAGACAATAAATGATCATGAGTGAATTAAAAGAAAAAGAAGTGGGAGAATAAGAAAGTTGTGTACTGCCATTCAGTATTGATTTTGGAATATTTTCTCAGTTTTATAGTTACATTTATACATAAAATACCAGAATGTTGTTGTTTTTCAGTCTCTTAAGTTGTGTCCAGTCGACTCTTTGTCCATGGACTGTAGCACACCAGGCTCTGAGACCCACTGTCTCCTGGAATTTGCTCAAATTCATGTCCACTGAGTTGCTGGTGCTATCTAACCATCTCATCTTCTATGGTCCCCTTCTCCTTTTGCCTTCAATCTTTTTCAGCATCATGGTCTTTTCTAATGAGTCAGCTTTTTTGCATATGCTGGCCAAAGTGTTGAAGCTTCTGCTTCAGTATCAGTACTTCCGATGAATATTCAGGACTAATTTCCTTTGGAATTGACTACTTTGATCTCCCTGCAGTCCAAGGCACTCTCAAGAGTATCCTTGTATCCTGAAACCTTGATAAACTCACTAATTAATTGTAATAGCTCTTTTGTAGATCCCATTGAACTTCCTACTTAAGACAATCATTTTGTCTGTAAATAAATGCACATTTATTTCTTCCTTTCCAGTTTATGCATTTTAACTGATTTCTGTTAAGATGAAATATCCAACACTTTGGCCACCTGATATGAAGAGCCAACTCATTGGCAAAGACACTGATGCTGGGAAAGATTGAAGGCCGGAGGAGAAGGGAACGACAGATGATGAGATGGTTGGATGGTATCATGACTGAATGGACATGAGTTTAAGCAAGTTCCGGGAGATGGTGAAGGACAGGAAGGCCTGGAGGGCTGCGGTCCATGTGGTCCCAAAGAGTTAGACATGACTGAGTGACTGAACAACAACACACTGATTTCTGTCCTAATGGATAAGACTTTCCTGCTTCTTTGCCTCCTGGTAATTTTAGATTGGATGCGAAGCAATATCAGATTTCCCTTCCATGCTTGATATTTTTCTATTCCTAAACTTATTCTTGAGCTTTATTCTCGAATCCTGTTAAGTTGCTTGGAAACAGTTTGATCCTTTTGGTCTTACTTTTTAAGATGGGCTCTGTGGGAACAGAGCATATCTTAGTGTAGGATGAACGTAAGTAACTGAAATCTTCAATGTCTGAGAAGGCTATAGCTGGAAACAGGGAGTCTTTAAAAGTTTTATTTATGAAGATTCCTTATTTTTGGCTGTGCAACATGTTGTTAACTGTGTGCAGGTTTTCTGTACTTGGAGCCAAAGGGGGCTACTCTCTAATTGCTGTTCTTAGGTTTCTCATTACAGAGGCTTCCCTTGTCGAGGAACACGGACTCTAGATCATGGTGAGCTCAGTAGTTGTGGCACAAGAGCTTAGTTGCCCTGGGCATGTGGGATCTTCCTGGCCTGGGGACTGAACCTATGTGCCCTCAATTGGCAGGCAGACTCTATACCACTGGATCACCACGAAGCCACTGGAAGCCAAAACAAGGACCCTTATACAGTATCAGAGTGGTAGTAAAATCTATCTGGACATTTGATTGGCACTTTCTATTACATTTTAAGATGCACATATCCTTTGACCTTCTTTTGTATATATGAGCAAGGCAAAATCGGCCACAGTATTATTTAATGCATTGTTTATCATTGTGAAAAATTGGTGGAATGTAAATACAGGGGGAAATGTTGAGTAAAAATCATGGTGAGTTCATCCTGCTGGAATAACATATGACAATCAGAGAGCAAACCAGATAGCTGGGAACTAGTACTGAAAGAGATGAAAGCAAATTGCAGAATTCTGGGTCTGGCATATTCCTGTCTTTCAGTACATTCCAACCATATGAACATGCGGGGCAGTGCAGAGTATAACCTCCCAGAATGAGCACCCCTTAACTGCCAATGTCATCACTGGACATTAGGGGAAAATATCAATATTTAGATTTCCAAGTTGATTAAATATCTTCATAAAGAATCATGACTTTTGAAATGATTTTGCTTTGGAAAATAATGGTCTGCTCCATTTCCCCCTTGAAAAAAACACTTACTTGGAAACTTTAATTCAGCAAAGATTTGTGAGGGAACGTTGGGAAGAGGACTCCCCCAAGAAGTGGATGTGGACCCCCAGAGTCAGGGGACAGAAGCTGAGAAGAGGGTCTGCAGCAGGGCCCATGCTCCCATGAATGAAGAATCTTTCCTATCTCGCTTTTAAAAAATAACATTAGAAATTGATTTTGAATTTGATGAAAAGTGTATACCACCATCGAGGACATCAATGGATTTAATCACCTGGTGTCCATTTTCCTTCTCTTGGTTCTGGTATCCTCCTGTCACCCTGGGAAGTCACCCCTTTCCTTTTCTCTCACCCAATATGTTTATGATAGAGTTGACTTCACCTCTGATTCCAGGAGTGGGCAGGTGGCTAAACCAGGCCAGACGGAGCACTACTTTCCTCCAGCTGTGTTGATATCATCCAACCAGTGACAGTTTGGGAGCTGTGCGGGAGGCAAGCTGGCAAGGGACAGAGGGGGAGCTGGGGCAAGAAGGCAGATCTCAGGGAACCAAATGCTGGATCCAGCCTTGCCTGAAGACAGAAACTACCTCTGTACCTTATAGTTACACAGACCCAGAAATTCTCCCTTTGGCTTAAACCAAGGTGGTTTTTGTTGTTGTTGTTGATTTGTTCCTTTTTTCACTTGCAATAGCAAACTATTCACTATTATTGAATTGAGGTACCACAGTTTTGTGAATTACTTAATTTTCTTGCTAAGGGAATTGGCTCTTAGCTAAGAAACCACCAACCATATGGTATAAAAGGAGACAAACGAGAGTTTTTGTGGGTAAATCACCAAAGCGGGAGGGGAGAGTTTACAAGGGATAGCTGGAGGAAAGGGCAAAGCCTTGAGAAGAGGCACTGGGGACTGCCCTTCCTGGACAATGCTCCTCAAACTGGCCCCGAATTGTAAAGCCAGTTCACCAGGGGGATACGACTGTCGTCTGATTCTCCTTTATTTAGTCAGCAAACTTGGAATCATTCAGCTACTTTCACCCTATACATGGACTGCTGAAGCTGCTAGTTTGCTTTAATACCTGTCAGGTCCTGTAATTACTTCTTTCCAAACCCTCCAGCTGGCTCCCTCTCAGTCAGAGTTGAAGCCACAGCCTTTCAGTGGCCTAAAAAGTCCTACGTGATCCAGCCTGCATCTTTTCTGGCTTCATAACTTCCCATTTGCAGTACCACTTTTCCTAGTTGGATTGAGACACACAGAGCTCCTTGCCCTTTATGAAACATTGGGATACATTTAAGAAAATTTGTCACACAAATTTGTGTGTGAAAGCCATGGGAGAAAATGAAGAAGACCTAAAAATGCAGAGATAGATCACATGCATGTTATTCAATCATGTCTGCTGAGAAAAATTGATACTGTTCAGGGCTCAATATCCCCAAACTCATCTGTAGAGTCCATCAAAATGCCAGCAAATATTTTTGTAGAAATTGATGACCTGATTTCTTAAACAAATATTTTCTTTCTTTATTTCACTGCATCGAGTCTTATTTGGGGAATGTGAAAACTTAACTGTGTCACACAGGATCTTTTGTTGCAGTGCGCAGACACTCCAGTCGCAATGCCCAGTCTCGATAGTTGCTCCACTGCACGTAGGATCTTAGTTCTCTGACCAGAAATCAAAGCAATGTCCCCTGCATTGTGAGGCAGATTCTTTTTTAAAAATATTCATTTGTTTGTTTGTTTATGTAATTTTGGCTGGGCTGGGTCTTTGCTGCTGCACACATGGGGTTTTTCTATTTGTGGTGAGTAGGGGCTACGCTCTAGTTGCACCAGATAAGCTTATCATTGCAATGACTTATCTTGTTACAGGGCACAGGCTCCAGGCGCTCTGGCTTCAGTAGTTGCAGCTGGCAGGCTCTAGAGCACAGGCTCAGGGGTTGTGGTGCTTAGGCTTAGTCGCCTTGCACCTTGTGGGCTCTTCCTGGAGCAGGGATTGAACCTGTGTCCCCTGCATTGGCAAGTAGAGTCTCAACCACTGGACAACCAGAGAAATCCCTGATGAGCTGATACTGAAATTTATGTGAGAAGAGAAGCCTGACAATAGCCCGAACAATTGTGGCTCTGCACAATGTGAAAAGACTAACACAGCCTAATTTCATAACTTACTCTACATGTCCAGTACTGGAGCTGCAGATTCATGGGACAGGACTGACAGTCCAGAAGCATTTCCAGACATATATATGTGATTAGTGGATATTCGGCAGAGGAGTCTAGATAATTCAATGGAGGTGGGATAGTCTTTTGTTGAACAAATGGTTGTGGAATATCCGTATGTGGAAAAACAAACCTCCATTTCCTTGTGTACTTACCTTTAGACATTCACAAAGATTATGTTCAAATGCTCAGAGCTCTACAGGCAAAAGCTAAAAGGATAAAAAATTAAGGACTCAGATGAGAACTTTGTGACCTTTCAGTAGGCAAGTCTTTCATGTATGAAATCAATATCAATAAGTATGTAAAACAATACAAATAATATGAACCTGGACTTCATGAATCAAAAATATCAGTCAGATTATATCACTACTCTATTGATAATTGTATGAGTTTCCTAGGGCTTCCATCATAAAGTACCACAAAGGAGATGCCTTCAGACAAGAGAAATTTATTCTCTCACATTTCAGGAGGCCAGGAGTCTGAGACTGTGATGTTGGCAGGGCTGATTCCTTCTGATGGCACCGAGGGAGTCAGTTCCGGGCCTCTCTCATAGCTTCTGGTGGTGGCCTGCAGCGCCTGGCATTCTCTGCCTTGTAGATGCTTCACTCCAACTCTTCCTCTGTCTTCACACAGCCTTTCTGTGTGTGTGTTCACATGGCTTTCTTATAAACATAACAGTCATTGGATTATGTCCTCTGTAATGCTGTGTGACCTCAACTAATTATAACTGCAAAACCCTAATTCCAAATCAAGTCAATCCAAAGGCTCCAGGGGTTGGGACTTCAAAATCTTTTATATTTTTTTTCTGAGGGACACAATTCAATGCACAGGACCCTCCACCACCTCCCACTTCACTGTGAGCACAAGCCCTCAGCATGTCCCCTGAGGCCTCCACATCCACTCCCTGTCAGCTCTCGGCCCCCCATTTTGCTGCTCTTCTCTTCACCCACTCTGTTCCAGCCACAGTGTTATCCTCATGCTCCCAAACCTCCCTCAAGTCCTCACTCAGTCTCTGCTTCACAACAAAGCTGACCCCAACCACCCAGTTGAAAATGGAAAACCACTTCTCCAAGTTCCCCCTCTCCTTTCTCTTGTTGCACTTCCTACCAGAGTTCTCACCATCTTCCCATAGGTTACATAGTGTAGTTGTTTTTTGGTTTCTTTTTTTCACATTTTTTAATTTATTTTTTTTATTGAAGGATAATTGCTTTATAGAATTTTGTTGTTTTCTGTCAAACCCTTACATGAATCAGCCATAGGTAAACATATATCCCCTCCCTTTTGAACTTCCCTCCCATCTCCCTTCTCATCCCACCCATCTAGGTTAATACAGAGCCCCTGTTTGAGTTTCCTGAGCCATACAGCAAATTCCCATTGGCTATCTATTTTTCACATGATTATATACATTTCCGTGTTATTCTTTCCATACATCTGACCCTCTCCTCCCCTCCCCCCATGTCCAAAACTCTAATCTCTATCTGTTTCTCAGTTGCTGCCCTGTAAATAAATTGTTCAGTACCATTTTTCTAGATCCTGTATGTATATATATATATATATATATACACACACACACACACATATGTTAAAATATGATATTTCTCTTTCTCTTTCTGACTTACTTCACTCTATATAATAGGTTCTAGGTTCATCCAAATTAGAATTAGAACTGACTCAAAGGCATTCCTTTTTACTGCTGACTAATATTCCATTATGTATGTTTACCACAATTTCTTTATCCATTTGATGGACGTCTAGGTTCCTTCCATGTTCTAGCTATTGTAAAAGGTTGCAATGAACGATGGGATACTTGTGTCTTTTTCAATTTTGGTTTCTTCAGGGTATATGCCTAGGAGTGGGATTGCCGGGTCATACGGTGGTTTTATTACTAGTTTTTAAAAGAATCTCCATACTGTCTTCCATAGAAGCTATATCAATTACAACAATGCAAGAGTGTTCCCTTTTCTCCACACTCTCTCCTGCATTTATTGTCTGTAGCCTTTTTGATGATGGCCATTCTGACTGGTGTAAGGTGATATCTCACTGTAGTGTTGATTTGCATTTCTCTAATAATGAGGGATGTTGAGCATCTTTTCATGTGTTTGTTAGCCACCTGTATGTCTTCTTTGGAGAAATGTCTGTTAAGGTCTTTTTTCCAACTTTTTGATTGGGTTGTTTGTTTTTTTGGTATTGAGTTGTATGAGCTGCTTGTATATTTTGTAAATTAATCCTTCGTCAGTTGTTTCATTTGTTATTATTTTCTCCCACTTTGAGGGGTGTCTTTTCAACTTGCTTAGTGTTTCCTTTGCTGTGCAAAAGCATTTAAGTTTAATCAGGTCCCAGTTGTTTACTTTTGCTTTTATTTCCATTACTCTAGGAGGTGGCTCATAGAGGATCTTGCTTTGATGTATGTCATCGAGTGTTCTGCCTATGTTTTCCTCTAAGAGTTTTATAGTTTCTGGTCTTACATTTAGGTCTTTAATACATTTTGAGTATATCTTTGTGTGTGGTGTTAGGAAGTGTTCTAATTTCATTCTTTTACATGTAGCTGTCAAGTTTTCCCAGCACCATTTATTGAAGAGCTGTCTTTGCCCCAATGTATATTCTTACCTCCCTTGCAAAAATAAGGTACCCATAGGTGCATGGGCTTATTTCTGGGCTTTCTATTTTGTTCCATTGGTCTATATTTCTGTTTTTGTGCCAGTACCATACTGTCTTAATGACTGTATATTTGTAGTATAATCTGAGGTCAGGAAGGTTGATTCCACCAACTCCATTGCTTTCTCAAGACTGCTTTGGCTACTTGGGGTCTTTTGTGTTTCCATATGAGTTGTGAAATTTTTTGTTCTAGTTCTGTGAATAATGTCATTCATAATTTGATAGGGATTGCATTGAATCTGTAGATTGTGTTTGGTAGTATAGCAATTTTCACAATATGGATTCTTCCTACCCAGGAAACATCTGTTTCTATCATCTTTGATTTCTTTCATTGGTGTCTTATGATTTTCTGTGTGCACTTCTTTTGTCTCCTTGGGTAAGTTTATTCCTAGGTATTTCTTTCTGTTTCAATGATGAATGAGATTGATTCTTTAATTTCTCTTTCTAATTTTCTATTGCTAGTATATAGAAATGCAAGTGATTTCTGTGTATTGATTTTGTATCTTGCTACTTTGCTAAATTCACTGATTAGCTCTAGTAATTTTCTGATACTGTCTTTAGGGTTTTCTGTGTACAGTATCATATCATCAGCAAACAGCGAGAGCTTTACTTCTTCTTTTCCAATATGAATTCCTTTTATTTCTTTTTCTTCTCTGATTGCTGTCACTAGGACTTCCAAAACTATGTTGAATAATACTGGTGAAAGTGGACATCCTTGTCTTGTTCCTCATCTTAGGAAGAATGCTTTCAGTTTTTCACCATTGAGAATAATGTTTGCTTTAAGCTTATAATATATAGCCTTTACTATGTTATGGTAGGTTCATTCTATGCCCATTTTTTGAAGAATTTTCATCATAAATGGTTGCTGAATTTTGTCAAAGGCTTTTTCTACATCTATTGAGATTATCATATGGGGTTTTTTTTTAATTTTTTTTTTTTTACTTTACAACATTGTATGGTTTTTATCTTTCAATTTGCTAATGTGGTGTATCACATTGATTGATTTGCATATTTTGAAGAATCCTTGCAACCTTAGAATAAACCCAAGTTGATCATAGTGTATGAGCTTTTTGATGTGTTGCTGAAATCTGTTTGCTAAAATTTTGTTGAGGATTTTTGCATCTATGTTCATCAGTGATATTGGCCTATAGATTTATTTTTTGTGCTGTGTCTTCCAGGGGACGTGTGTCCCTGTCCAGGCTATCTATGGTGGCAGCAAGGACTGTCTTATTCTCATTCCATTTAGGCTGCCACAGATCAGGTGTTTCACTCCCAACATTAAACGTTTCTCCTCTGACTCAGATAATTGCCCTGATGTGGGGATCGGGCCCATGCATCAGTTCCCCCACCCACTGAGAGCAGTTCTAATCCTACTAACACTCCTGTTTTTCCCCCTCACTCTTTCATCCAACTGAGTTTTGCGTGGTTCTGTATACTCTTTACTGCTGGTCAGGTACTCCTGTCTGTTATCAGTTGGTGTTCTTCATGCACTTCGTGGTCTGAAGGTGTATTCCTGATGTATCCATGGAGAGAGATGTACTCCATGTCCATCTACTCCTCCACCATCTGGTTCTCCCTCATTTTTTTTTTCATCTCTTGACAGTCTCCTGACTAGCCTGTAACCTACATGGAGACCTAGAATGGTGTCCAGCAAAAATGTTGCCTGAGTTATAGCTACTATAGAAAATTTAAGACAATATCCTTGTGAGCATGGAGTGGAGAAGTACTTCTAAACATTGTTTTCAGTCCATGACAGATTAATATCAAGAATATACTGATATTTTTCATATCCTGCTGATCATCAAGAAGATAACTGCAATTGTAATTTGTAGAAATTGGCAAGGATACAAATAGGCTAGTTATAGAAGAGGAAACCCTTAAAGGCCACAGGATATGGTAGGAGTGGAGATGGGTGCAGCCATAGCAGAGAGAAGCCAGGCATGATCCAGTGAAGCCTGCCCATCCCTGAACTCCAGCATTTCTGCTCCTGGGAAACTGTGACCAGTCCCCTCAGTGGGAGTTTATGAGGGTGTCCTCATGGTGTCATCTGTGGAGGCGTGAGTCAGAGCCACCTAGATGTCCCACCGACTCTCCTTCTGCCCTAAGGTCAGACCCTCAGATGGGTCTGTTTAATTCATGAGTTTCCACTTGTGTATGGATGACAGCAGAAGTCAACATGCTAGACCCTTGCTCAGTGCGTTCTTTGGGCTTTCCTTGCACATGTCTGACCAAAGTGTCCACACCTACTCTACATACCCATGTGAATCTGCTTCTGCCTTAATATGATTTTCTCCAGGGATTATGGTGAACCCCATTAATATCTGCTAAACCAACAACTAAAACTGTAAAAATGACTGTTCGTGGCTCCCGCTTTGTAGCACCCACAGGGGAACCTGGGATAGAGAGCTCAGTTAGTTGTCTGTAAGTGACTAAGAGGCTTTACTTCCCATGTGGCTTTTGTACAGGTTCCCTAGTCCATCTCTGCACTGCTTTTTAGTCAGAGAAGCTGGCCTGCTCTCTTCTCCTGCTGTTGATTTTCTTTATTTATTTTTGCATGTGCTGGGTCTTCCTTGCTGCGCACAGGATTTCTCTAGTTGTAGGGAATGTGGGCTACTCTCTAGTTGCTGGGCACCAGCTTCTCATTGTGTTGGCTTCTCTTATATTGCAGAACATGGGCTCGAGAGCACAGGCTCAGTAGGTGTGGGGCATGGGCTCAGTTGCTCCATGGCATGTTGGATCTTCCCTGACCAGGCATTGAAGCAGTGTCCTTTGCATTGACAGGTGGATTCCTGTCCACTTAACCCCCAGGGAAGTCCTCATCATGTTTTATCTTGCTTTGTCCTGAATTGTAGCCACTTCTCTAACCTCTGCTTTCTTCTGGATTAAAAGTATATGTGTATATCTATGTGTGGGCACAATCATGTCTGAGTCTTTGTGACCCACAGTCTATAGCCCACAAGGCTCCTCTGTCCACGGAATTTTCCAGGCAAGAATACTAGAGTGACTTCCCATTTCCTTCTCCAGGGGATCTTCACCACCAGGGATGGAACCTCTCTGTTGCATCCCTTGCTTTGGCAGGCAGATTCTTTACCACTATCGCCACCTGTCTTTCGAAAGCCCAAAAGAAAGTGTGTGGCTTTATAAATTGGACCACCTGAATCATTTCCTCTACAAGGAGTTCACTGACACCATCCACTCACGCCTGCTGCCGGTCCTCTCCCACTCCTTTCAAACAGGTCCAGCTTAGCATCTGCAACCTTTGACACATCCCCTTTGACATGTGTTTCAACCCAAATATCAGCTTTATTACTGATTAATCTGATTGGAAACAACGTGGCCTGGGCAGCTTTTGTTGTTGTTTAGTCACCCAGTCCTGTGTGACTCTTTGTGACCCCATGGATTGCAGCACGCCAGGCCTCCCTGTCCCTCACCATCTTCTGAAGTTCGCCCAAGTTCATGTTCATTGCATCCCTGATGCCGTCCAGCCATCTCATCCCCTGACACCCTCTTCTCCTATGCCCTCAAACTTTCCCAGTATCAGGGACTTTTCCAGTGAGTCAACTGTTCCCATAAATGACCAAAATATTGGAGCTTCTGGTTCAGTATCCATCCTTCCAGTGAATATTCAGGGTTGATTTCCTTTAAAATTAACTGGTTTGATCTTCTTGCTGTCCATGGGACTTTCAAGAGTCCTCTCCAGCACCACAGCTAGAAGGCACAGATTCTTTGGTGCTCTGACTTCTTTACAGCCCAACTCTCACAACCGTATGTAATCACTTGGAAGACCATAGCCTTGACTCTATGAATCTTTGTTGCAGAGTGATGTGTCTGCTTTTCAACACCCTGTCTAGTTTTGTCATCACTTTCCTGCCAAGAAGCAATTATCCTGTAATTTCATGGCTGTACTCACCATCCACGGTGATTTTGAAGCCCAAGAAGAGGAAATGTGTCACTACTTCCACATTTTCCCCTTCTATTTGCCATGCAGTAATGGGGCCAGATGCCATGATTTTTGTTTTTTAAATATTTAGTCTTAAGCCAGCTCTTTCATGCTCCTCCTTCACCCTCATCAAGAGGCTCTTTAGTTCCTCTTCACTTTCTGCCGTTAGAGTGGTATCATCCATGTATCTGAGGTTGTTGATGTTTCTCCCACCTATCTTGATCCTTGCTTGTAACTCATTCAGCCTGGGATTTCTCAAGATGTGTTCAGCATATAGATTAAACAAACAGGGTGACAGAAGACAGCCCTGTCATACTCCTTTCTCAATCTTGACCTATCAGTTGTTCTATATAGGGTTCTGTTTCCTTTTGACCCGCACCCAGGATTCTCAGGAGACAAGTAGTATGGTCTGCTATTCCCATCTCTCTAAGAGCTTTCCATGATTTTTCATTGTCCACACAGTCAAAGGCTTTAGCCTAGTCGAGGAACAGTATGAGATGATTTTCTGAACTTCACTTGATTTCTATATAATCCAGCAATTTTTGGCAATTTGATGTCCAGTTGCTCTTCCTTTTCTAAACCCAGCTTGGACATCTGGAATTTCTTGGTTTGCACAATGTTGAAGCCTAGTATGCAAGATTTTAAGCATGACCTTACTAGCATGGGAGATGAGTGCAACTGTCTGATGGTTAACACATTCTTTGGTACTAACTACCCTTCTTGGCAATTGGGATGAGGATCGATCTTTTCCAGTCCCATGGTCTTCCAGATTTGCTGACATAATGAATGCAAATCCTTGATGGCATCCTCCTTTAGGGATTTGCCAAGTTCTGCTGGAATTTCATCACATCCACTAGCTTTTTTTAACATCAGTGCTTCTTGGGCAGCTGAACAAAGTCAATTTGCTGACCTCCCCCAGATGGATACCTGGGAATGGCCGCCCTGGGGGAAACATGGGCTCCAAGGACTGACCCACTTGCCCAGGCTGCTGCCTCCCACTGTCAGGTTCATTCCCTGTCACACTCTGATATGTGTGACAGACCCATTTTCTTTCACACAGTCTCTCACATTTACTTTCTCATACTGAGTCAGATTATCTGTCAGATACACTCTTTCTATAATATTCCTGCATCACTCTATAATGCTTTGTCCATCACACATATTCTCTCTCACACCTTATCTCTCTTAGAATGTATCTCTGACACTCTGCCGCACACTCCCTCTGTCTTGGTTTCTGCAGCTTAGTCTCTTCTCATGACATTCTGTCCTATAAATTCCTGTCCCAATCACACATTCACTCTGTCACACTCACTCAAAAGCATTTGCCTGTCACGGTGGTAAACTCTCTGTGAAACTCATTCTATCATACACTCTCTTTCCTTCATAGTTCTGTCACTGTGTCACACACATTATTCGTCATTGTCATTATCATTATCCTTTGCAGATCTCACCATACAGACCCAACTTCAGTCCAGTGCCTGATGGAGCACTGCAGTCATCATTGTTTTGAGACATGCAGAAACCAAAATGCACAAAACTTTTATCCACTGGTGTTGGTGAAAGAGTGGGTGTGTGTGATTTGTTTGGAGGAGACCTGCATCACGGGAGACAGGACACCGACATGGCCATACTGTCTGAAAACTGACATGATGGACGAACACATGGAAAGCAGCTGAAACAGCGCATGGACCATAGGAAGTGCTAGCTATCACTCCGGTCAAACAGCACAGGTATAGATGTGGAGTAGGCAGAGGGGGGCTGTTGGTGGGTCGTGTGGCTTGGTCCCTTGCCCTCGACTGGCATCGTAGTCTAGTGAGACCCTTCTGTGGCATATGTTGGAGAAATCAAAGTTGCACTGTGGAACTAGCTTTAGGACTTGAGCCTGGAAAGCTGTCACTTGCGTCTCAGTGGCGTCTCTGTGGACACTTGGCAGGGTCCATTCCATGCCGTCTGGGCGAGCACTGGAGGGGCCCGAGTGTGCAGGCGCATTGGGGGCACCTGAAAGGTGCGTGGCTTTGTGAGGGAGCCAAGTCCCTCCAGCCCCACGGGGTTTCCATAGCGGCCCATGGGTAGCTGGGCAGTAACCAATCCAGTGTGAGGAGGCGCCCTGAGGCGTGTCTGCACAGGCGCACTTTTACCGTCCTTACGCAGAAGGGGAGGGACTTCCTGAGGAGCTCAGTCTTTCCGCCCATTGTGTTGGCATCTAAGGGCATCGTGCGGCAGCCATGCGGGCATCGGGTAGTGGCGCCGGTGGTGCTGAAGGTGAGGCCCCGGGCCGCAGTGGTTACCAGGCCCCATTACGCCACCAGGTGGGCCTGGCAGAGAAAGAGCGCTGATGGAAGCTGCTAGAGCTCATCCCCGGGGTGAGTGGGCACCAGGTGCCCCAGGACCTGGTGGAGATGTAGCACCTGTGGCTGTAAGGCCTAGACGTGGAGATATGGTGCTGTATCCTTTTCATGGAGCCTCTCTGGGCACGGTCAGTGTATGGTGGTGGGAAACATGCCGGCAGCCTGAGGAAGGGATAGAAGGGAGCATGCGGGTGGTCCGGGGCAGCAGGACTGGGCAGCCTGGAAGGAAAGGAGGTTGTCAAGGCCTGAGGAGCCTGGAGGGTGGGGAAGATGGACCAAAGGGTTACGGAGGCAGCTCAGGGTGGTCTCAGGTTGTGGTTGGAAGCATGGGCATCCTGGGGTAAAAACGGGCCTCTCCGAGATATCCAACGCAACCAAGGAATTATTTGAAAGGAATTTTTAGTGAATGGCAGTGACCTGATTGTGTCAGTTCCAGATGAGTTTGCCTTGGGGAGTGGGGGTAGGCGGCGGGTGCTGTGGTGTCAGCTCCCTCTTAAGAGTGCTATGATGGACACTGAGGGGCTTGGTGTAAGGAGGGGGGCTGGTACCCTGGACCTACAGGAATAAACTCCCCTTTAACCTGATTTTCCCCGCTTTTAGTAGATGGACTGCTGATGACCTTGCTTTCATCCGACTTTCCATCAACCCGTTCCTCGATCAGCTTTTCATGGTGATTGATAACATTCGGAGCCTTGCGACCCCACCTCCCCAAAGCATAGGCTGAGGAAAAGGGCTGAAGCCTAACCTTGTGTCCTCTACTCGGCAAGGCATAGGGAATTCATACTCGAGTCATTGCCATTTTGTTATTTGAGTCTAAGTTTTTGCCTTTGGTCTCTCTTGGTTCACTTGTTTTGTTTCCCTGCTGCTTGAGGAGTAGGATGCTTCAGTATTTATTATAGCAAAAAATAAAGCTAAGTTACTTTATGTGCCCCAGTTTCTTTTCAGCTAATGCGCTTCTAGATTAAAAAAAAAAAAAAAAAACTTTTTATATTTGTTCTCGTGTTAGAGGGAAGGTTCTGAAATTCAGATATTCCAGTAGGACAAGGTAATTCAAAACTAATTAGGAAAATAAAAATAGAGCCCTATGTTCAGCACTAAATACGGTCAACACTAAACAATATTTTCTAGTTGTACTTGGGCATTAAATTTATAAAAGCATGTAATATTCATTTAAGTCGCTCCGTCGTGTTCAACTCTTTGGGACCCCATGGACTGCAGCACGTCAGGCCTCCCTGTCCATCACCACATCCCTGAGCCTGCTCAAACTCATGTCCATCGAGTTGGTGATGCCAGCCAACCATCTCATCCTCAGTCGTCCCCTCTTGTCTTCTATCAAGTTTAGCATTAAAGATTTTCCTGATTTTTTAAATTTAATATACTACCTTTTCCACTTCCTAAAAGCTCTTCAAAAATGTGTTATTGAATAGATATGCTGCTGCTGCTGCTGCTAAGTCGCGTCAGTTGTGTCCAACTCTGTGCAACCCCACAGACGGCAGCCCACCAGGCTCCCCCATCCCTGGGATGCTCCAAGCAAGAATACTGGAGTGGGTTGCTATTTCCTTCTCCAGTGCATGAAAGTGAAAAGTGAAAGGAAGTCGCTCAGTCGTGTCCAACTCTTAGTGACCCCATGGACTGCAGCCCACCAGGCTCCTCCGCCCATGGGATTTGCCAGGCAAGAGTACTGGAGTGGGTTGCCATTGCCTTCTCCATTGAATAGATATAAGATGCATCATAATGTAATTATTGGGGACTTCCCAAGCAGTCCAGTGGTTAAGACTTTGCACTTCTGGTGCAAGGGCTGTAGGTTCAATTCCTGGTAGTGGAACTAAGATCCCACATGCCATGTGGCATGGCCAAAAAATTAAAATTGGGTTATCAAATAAAAACAACAGCAATAATAATGTAATTATTGAACATTTAAGTTGTTTACAATTTTTTCATTACTGTGGTTAATGATTCAGTGGAATTCCTGTATATAATTCTTTCCATTAATGGTTATTTCCTTAAAGTTTTAATATATTCCAAAAGTTAGAAATATTGACCTAAATGATTCTTTCTCTATTTTTTTTAAAGACTCTTGATCACAGGGAATTCTGTCATGGTCCAGTGGTCAGGACTCCAGGCTTCCACTGCAGGAGGCATGGCTTTGGTCCCATGGTGGGGAACTAAGATCCTACAAGCCATGAGATGCAACAAAACAAAAGACAGAGAGAAAACAGACTCTTTTGAAAAGAGTCTTGATCACAATTTCTTTTCAGAAAATATACCTGCTACCAGATTTCTGGTTGCCCAACATCTTTGTCACAACTGGCTTGATTTCCTACTAAAATAAAAAACTTAGTTTGTATGAGGAGACAAAACATCCGGGCACACTAAAATAAAAATTTTGTGGCTGACTGTACTTATTTCAAGTCAGTGAAGAAAAGTGCTGGGACAATTAGTTAACTGATTGTATGTGGGGAGTTAGCTCTCTCTTCATATATCTTTTATCCTATAATCTTGCTAAATTTGATTAGTTCTTGTCAATATTTTGTAGATTCCATTTGATTTTCTGCATAGGTAATCATGTTGTCTGCAGATAGTTTTACTTTTTCCTTTCCAATTGAGATGCCTTTTATCAATTGATTTCTCTCCTCATAATGGTTTGGATATTTCTCATTCTTGGCATACTCTTTTCCTTGGGTGCTGGGTGTATTTTTCCCTAGGTGTATTCCACAACTTTTAAAAATGTAATGTTATTTACTCACTTAGAAACACTTTGATCCTGTTGAGTCTTGCCTTAAGGGTTGATCAGTGGGAGTTTGAGACAAGATCCCTCTGAGTACTGTATATGATGTCAGCTGAATGACAAGTTTCTGCTATGGCTCCAGCAGACTCTCTGGAGAGAGAGGCTCTCTCTTGTGCAGGGTTCTCTCCTCCCTCTGCCACCCTTTCCTCTCTGGTCTGCCACCTGCCAGCTCCAACAGCCTCTGCTCTGCAATCCCCCCTCAACACCCAGGGGGCTGGCAGGACATGGCCTTGGCAGTCTGTGTAGACAGCAAGCTGGGGCAGCTGCACAGCTCGTCTCTTCCATGTCTCAGCTCCTAGAGATCACTGCTTATCCTCCCTGGCCTGATGCCCAGTTTTTTCACAGCCTGAGCTTCATATATTTTGGCCGGTTTTAAGGAGATCTTTGAAGTCAGTGTCAGGGCAGAGCCACTCCTGTTCCTCCATACGCATGAACAGAGTCTGCCATGACAGAACTCAGAGAGCTCTGCCCCTGTGGGCTGGAGGGAGGCAGGTGCTGCTGCCAGGAATGATGGCAATGATGTTGGGGGTGATGGTGATGGACTTATCTCACCTGCCAGCACCCAGCACCTCTAGTGGTTACAGTGATCCTTCCTTTCAAAATGTAAGCCAGATATGTCTCCCGTGTTCAGTTCCCTTCACTGGCTTTATTCTCATTCAGAATATAAGCCAGAGGTCCTTATAATGACCAGAAAGGCCCCACATTCTCATCTATGAATCCCCATTACCTCTGTACCTCCTCTGCTGTGCTCACTCTTGCTCACTCCATGCCGACCACACTGGCTGCTTGGCTGCACCCTCAACATTCCAGGTTTTCTGAGGGATTAGTGCTTTTTTTTTTTTTTTTTTTTAAACTTTACATAACTGTATTAGTTTTGCCAAATATCAAAATGAATCCGCCACAGGTATACATGTGTTCCCCATCCTGAACCCTCCTCCCTCCTCCCTCCCCATTCCATCCCTCTGGGTCGTCCCAGTGCACCAGCCCCAAGCATCCAGTATCGTGCATCGAACCTGGACTGGCAACTTTGCTTTTGCATAGTCTGTTCTCCCTGCCTTGACTTAATTCTCAAATATAGCTCCTGGCCACCTCCGTCATCTCCGAGGCTGCTCAGGTCTCATCTTCTCACCTGCCTTCCTCCTGCGGCCGCCATCCCCACAGCCCCGTGGGCAGTCAATCCTCTTCATTCTGTTCTTTCCCACACCACTCATCCCCTTCTATAATACAGTATAATTTACAAATTTGTTTTACTTCCTGCCTCTTCCCAATAGAGATAACCACTATTCTAACTTCTATCACCATAGAGTATGAAAATGAATTAAAAGTCATATTGAAGAACAAAAAAAGTGGAAATATTTAAAATTTTAAGACATATAAAACAATTAAGTTGTGTTCTTTTACGTGAAAGTAAACAGAGACTAAAACTCATTGAAATAAGAGGTTTTGACCATGACACAAAGACCATGAGAACACAGTGCTGGACAGAAGTGAAATGAAGGGACACGTCCCATGGATTTCCCTGCCTTCCCCACGGAGGTCTCCCAGGAAGCGATGTCTGTGTGTGGTTCCAGAGTGGAGTCGGGTTCACGATTGGCCTTGTGGAGTTCCAGTGACTGGCAGCCTTTATTGGAAAGGCTACCCTGTCCCTTAGGCTCTTCAATGCCCCATCTGCCATCAGTGAGGTGCCCATGTGGGAGGGGTCTGTGTCTCAGCTCTGCTCTCTCCCATCGGGCCCCCTGCTCCAGCCTGCACAGTGCCACTCTGTCTCAGAAAATAAAAATTAAATTTATAAAAACAAATGGCACAATTAAAGAAATTATAATAAATGCAATTTAAGATCAAAGAAAATAAAGTAGAAAGCTGGAAACTTAGGGAGGTGCCTGGTGGAGTAAGAGGCCAGAGCTCAAGGGGCCTGGGCTCAGAGACCTTCAGGTTAGGTTTCCTGGCCCTTGCTTCTCAGGTTAGCCTTGTGGGCCAACATACCCTTCTTTGGATCGGGGCCTTGGTCTGGAGTGTCAGGAAAAACAGTTTGTGGTAATCAGCCCAGTCCTTGACTAGGGTGAGGAAGTTCACGTGGCTTCCCCTCCTTTCTCTCAGCACCAGGATTCCCCTTGGCTGTAGAGTCTGTGCCTTTGGCCTGGTTCCCCCAAACCCAAGCCCCAGCTACTCTGGTTGTCTCTGCCTTACGTCATGGCCTAGAGACTCTGCTGACCCGGCACCCAGGGCACTGGGAGCACCAGCCATGGGGAAAGAGAAGTGAGGGCACAAGAGACCCCTGCTGTGGGGAGGCTGGGTGCTGTTGCCTTTTAATGTCAGTACTGTCAACTACTGATGCTAGTTTCTGAACCAGAAAAAAGACGTTGTTTGGGTGACCAGAAACAGTGCTTGTTCCAGCCATCTGCTGAACTGCTTGCAGTGAAGTAACATGGATGTGGGGCATTCCATGTGAGTCAGGTTAGGCCTGTTGTACTTGAAAACAGCAAGAAAGTCTATTTTCAACACTCAGCCTTCAAAACGTGTTCCGAGTTTTTATCAGAGGTCATTACTTAAAACAAGAAGACACTTAGGTCATGATTCTTCCTTATGACCTTTATTACTGCCAGAAATGAAATAGTAAAAACACCATAAATTTTTCAAAATGGCATGATTTTGTCCCATTCACAGGCTCCAGGGGTTAGGACTTCAACATCTTTTTCGGGGAGACACAATCCAACCCGCAGCCACCCTCCACCACCTCCCACTTCGCTCTGAGCACAAGCCCTCAGCATGTCCCCTGAGGCCTCCACATCCAGTCCCTGTCAGCTATCGGCCCCCTGTCCTGCTGCTCTCCTCTTCACCCACTCTGCTCCAGCCACATTGGTCTCCACATGCTCCCAAACCTCCCTCAAGTCTTCACTCTGTCTCTGCTTCACAACGAAGCCAACCCCGACCACCCAGTTGAAAATGGAAAACCACTCCTCTCTAAGTGCTACCTCTCTTTTCTCCTGCTGCACTTCTGGCCAGACATCTCACCACCTTTCCACAGGTTACATTGTGCAGTTTTTTTCTCATTTCTTGACAGTCTCTCCCAGCTGGACTGGAACCTCCACGGAGGCCTGGAAAGGTGTCCAGCAAAAACTGTTCCAGGGGGCCGAGAGCTGACGGACTGGATGTGGAGGCCTCAGGGCCCATGCTGAGGGCTTGTGCTCAGAGTGAAGTGGGAGGTGGTGGAGGGTGGCTATAGAAACTGTTGGAGAAGGCAATGGCACCCCACTCCAGTACTCTTGCCTGGAAAATCCCATGGGCGGAGGAGCCTGGTAGGCTGCAGTCCATGGGGTCGCTAAGAGTCAGACACGACTGAGCGACTTCACTTTCACTTTTCACTTTCATGCATTGGAGAAGGAAATGGCAACCCACTCTAGTGTTCTTGCCTGGAGAATCCCGGGGACGAGGGAGCCTGGTGGGCTCCTGTCTATGGGGTCGCACAGAGTCGGACAAGACTGAAGTGACTTAGCAGCATAGAAACTGTAAGAAAATATCCTTGTGAGCTAGGAGTGGGGAAGTACTTCTAAACATTGTTTTAAGCCCCTAACAGATTAAATCAAGAATGTACTAATATATTCAATATCCTGCTGAGCATCAAGAATATAACTACAATTCTGATTTGTGGAAATGGGCAAAGGATACAAATATGCTAGTTACAGAAGAGAAAACCCACAAAGGTCACAGAATATGGTAGGAGTGGAGATGGGCGCAGTGTGCCAGGGAGCAGCCTGGCAAGACTGAATCCAGTGAAGCCTGCACATCCCTGAACTCCAGCATTTCTGCTCCTGGGAAACGGTGACCAGTCCCCTCAGTGGGGGGTATACAAAGGTGTCCTCATGGTGTCGCCTGTGGAGGCAGGAGTCAGAGCCACCTAAACGACCCACTGACTCTCCTTCTGCTCTTATGTCAGACCCTCAGGTGGGCTTGGTTAATTCATGAGCTTCCACTTGTGGTATGGAGGACAGCAGAAGCCAACACACTAGACCCTTGCTTGGTACGTTCTTCGTTCTTTGGGCTTTCCTCACACATGTCTGACCAGAGTGTCCACACCTACTGTACGTACCCATGTGACTCTGGTTCTGCCCTGACATGTTTTTCTCCAGGGATGACGGCAAAAACCTATTAATATCTGCTAAAACTACAACTAAAACTGCAACAGCGTCTGCTCATGGCTCCCCATTTATAACACCGACAGGGGAGCCTGGGACAAAGAGCTCATTTAGTTGTCTGTAAGCGACTGTGAGGCTTTACTTTCCACTTGGCTTTTGAACATGATCCCTAGCCCAGCTCAGCACTGCCCTTTACTCGGAGAAGCTGGCCTGCTCTCCTCTCATCATGTTGACTTTATTTATATATTTTGACCTGTGCTTAGTGTTCGTTGATGCACATGTGCTTTCTCTAGTTGTGGCCAGTGGCATCTACACTCTAGTTGCTGAGCACAGGCTTCTCATCGTGGTGGCTTCTCTGATTGCAGAACATGGGCTCTAGAGCACAGCCTCATTAGTTGCAGAGCATGGGCTCAGTTGCTCCATGGCATGTTGGATCTTCCCAGACCAGGCATCAAAGCAGTTTCCTTTGCATTGACAGGTGGATTCTTGTCCAGGGAACCCCTAGGGAAGTCCTAATGTTTTATCTTGCTCTGTCCTGAACTGTAACCACTTCTCTAACCTCTGCTTTCTCCTGGATTAAAAGTATAAGTGTATATATGTATGTGGGCTCAATTGTGTCTGACTCTTTGCAACCCATGAACTGGACCCTGCCTGGCTCCTCTGTCCACGGAATTTTCCAGGCAATAATACTGGAGTGGGTTCCCATTTCCTTCTCCAGGGGATCTTCCCCACCCAGGGATTGAACCTGTGTCCATTGCTTCTCTTGCATTGGCAGGCGGATTCTTTACCACTAGCTCCACCTGTCTTTTGAAAGCCCCAAAGAAAGTGTCTGTGAAAGCCAGAAGGATGGTCGGAGTCAGGTAAGCGGCTGAACTGGTTGTTCTCACCTCAGACCCCAGAGCACTCTCTCCCACATGAGCTGTTGGCTTAGCCCCAGGGTTTCTGACTCAGAGGCCTGGGATGGGGCCTGGGAACCTGCATTTACAACAAGCTCCTAGATGCTGCTGCTGCTAGTCTAGGGACCCCAGTTTGAAGATCACCGGATTAAGCAGACATACAGGCTGTATGAGGCACAGGAAAACCTGTGTGATGCCAAAAGCACAGGATAGACACATTGAGAGAGCTGGCCAAGGGCAGCAAGGAGGGAGAGCAGGGAGGGAGGCAGGATGACACGGGGACAAAAGGCAAGGCTGGGCTCGTGGTCTCTAACACACCACAATCACCCTCTACCCCCACCCCCATCCCCCATGGACATGCTCACAACAACAGGTGGACAAGGGAACATCCCCACAGGCTGTGAAGGCTGGAACCCCTGGGGGCAAGCCACAAAGACCCCCCCCCCCCAGACCCGGGCATCTCACCTGAAGGGCTGTAAGAAGCTGAAGATCTCCTGAGACTGGGAGATGGGCAGCCCTCCCCTCAGTCCCAGCCGGGCTTGAGCTTGCAGAGACGTGGGAAGGGAAATTAGGATCTGCTGGGCAGCAGCAGCCTGCAGCAGGGAGGCAGGTGGGTCACCACACTGCCCTGCAAGCTGCTTCTCACATCCCATCACCGGCGCCCCTTCACCTCCACTCCGGTCTTTCTCCCTGAGGGATCCAACACTGCCCACAAAGCGAACTCAACACAGCCTGCCTACACTTCCTTCCTTCTTGGGAGAGAGCAGAGAACTGGCAGCAAGCAACCCCAAACCAGCACTACAACCATCCCTACACTGGACCCTGCACAGGGGGACAAACGAGCCCAAGCTCCACCCCCAACAGAGGTGGGTTCAGAAATGGAACAGTGGATGGAAAACACCACGGACAGAGGAATATGTGTGGTATGACCCAGTTATGAGACCTTGCAGAACCAAATGACATAATGTTTAAGAATACGCTCTGAAAAGATCAGGACAGGCCATGTCCTCTGCCCCTGGGGCAGCGCTTCACCCTGGGCTCTGCAGGTACAGGGGTTGGCGGGCACAGGACCCCCCGTGGAAGGCCCAACAGCAGCTACAGGAGAGTCCCCCACACGCGGCCCCTGGCAGCACAGCAGTGTGCCCACTATGCATGAACACAGACACCTGCTCACTTCTGCAACTACCTCTTTCTAACACATCCATGCCTGGGAGTCGAGGCCTTTCTTCTCTTCATCAGAAGGATACCTGATCCCAAAAAGAATTCTGATTCAGTAAATTGCCTGGCTAGGGTGCAGGAGGGAGAGCATCAAGAAAGGAAAACTAGGCAGTCCAGAGCACTCAGCTCCATCCCTCCCTCCTTGGCTCTCACGTTTTCACTCAGGAAGCACTGACTGGCTGCCGTAATGTGCCAGATATGCCGCAGTAATGTGAGGGGTGCAAAACATGAGACAGACCATGAACAGGTACATGAAGCAGCCAATCACGCCCTGTGCTGCAGCCTCCCCTCTATCCCTGGGTCACCCATCTCCCTGGCATCACCTGTTGGTAACTCTGCTGCTGAGGTATGGTCTGAGAATCAGCCAGGGCTGCCTCGCAAACACATGGCCATCCAGGTAGAGAGGTGGCAGGTGGCTGCCTGTAACAGAATTCAAGGCAGGGGAACAGGATCCAGTCTCACTGTCCCAGAAGGTCCCACAAAGCAGTGGGGGGAGGGAACATGGCAGAGTTGGCCCTGGGCTCCTGTGCAGCCCAGAGCCCAGGGGGGAGGGGCCGCTGCAGCCAGCCTTCCCCTCTCACCCACCACCCCACACACCCAGGAAGGGCTCAGTAATAAAGGAGGCTGCTATGGTCTCTGTGTCATGGTCCTCTTCATCTCCCTGCTACTGAGTCCACAGTGGAGTGTCAGAAGGATCTGCTGGAATCACATCACTGAGATGCTGGCAGCTGGGCCCCCTGAATCCCCACGGGCTCCTTTGGGCACTAAGACCGTGATGAGGATAGTGACCATTGGGGTAAAACTGGCTCCCGCTTTTTGAGGCTCAGCTGATACAAACCCTTCCTGGATGTGAGCTCATCTCATCGGCGTGGTGACCCCACACGGGGCCATCACGACCCTGTGCTATTTCACAGAGTAGACAGCAAGGCTCAGACAACTGCTCATGCAACAGAGTCTCTGCTAGGACATCTCTGCAGGAGCTGAGAGAGCCCTGCAGAGGTCACAGAGTCCTGTTGCCTCCCAGGGTCAGAAGCTGAAAGCAGCAAGTGACAGAGACCAGAGCACATAGGAACCCATGGCCCCCAGCCAAGAACACTCTCCTTAGGTCAAGGTGGGGGGGCCTCAGGGCTACCAACCCATGTTTCCCTTGAGGAAATGAAGAAGGATCCCTGAGCTGGACCAGGGGAGAGGTACCTGGAAGGGTTGCAGAAGGTGCAACCGAGGCCCTGGGCACAGGGGGCATGGAGACTCCACTGAAGGAGCTATAGCTGACTCTGCTGGAGGGCCCCCCTGGAGGATGGCGGCTACAGGCCTGAGCTGGTGCCTCCTGGCGAGCTCTGCTCCAGCAAGCTGGGTGAGTTTTCCCAAGCCTTGTGCACAGACTCCAACTTTGCATACCAGGAAGTGGGGGGAGATGGAAGTTACCAGCTGGAAGGCAGCAGGCAGCACAAAGCTAAGTCCAGGAGTGGAAGGAGGGGGTTGCTGGGGTTGGGGTCTGCTTGCTCTTGCCCCCTCACAAACCAGGCCCTGAGTTACCTTCAGAGTGAGGTTGGCAGTGGGGAAGGACATGTTGGAGAGGCTGATGGCTCTCTGGATGTGGTGGTAACGCTGCAGGATGGGGATGCTGCGGGCCAGCCCGGCCTGGAGGGAAGGACACAGTGGGACACCTGAAAGGTGGGGGGAGCCACATCTGCTCCTGCCCAGACCCAGCCTTCCAGCAGGACTGCCATGTTTCAGCAACAGAAGCACAGCTAGCGGCCTGCACGCAGGCCCTACTGCATGGCACGGAGGTCCCAGTTCCTGTCTCAGCCCCTTCCCCCAAACTGTGAAAAAGAGGCCCTGGAAAGATGCTCAGAAATACAGTGCTAGACCCCCTTCCTGCAGTGTCCAGTGCCCACCTGCAGGTCATGGGGTTTCTGAGAAACCACAGAGTAAAGAAACTTGCTTACTTAAATTAGCACAGCATTCTCAAACATGCATGACCATGGAACCCAGAAAGCTTTGAATCACAAAGTGCCAAATACACCAGACCTTAGGAGTTACACCACTCCATTTTAAGTTCAAAAAATCAGGGTGTGGAACAACTTGCCATGGGTGTGTAACTAGCTAGAGACAGCACCAAGACACAAACCAACCCTCCCAACCCCAAGGCCACATTGACAAGGCTCACTTCACCCAGGGCCTGCTGGCACAAGGACCACAAAGCTGGGCAGTAGAAGCATAGACTTACATTACTGGCCAACGTGTCCTGAAGTCTGACAACTGGAATCCCCACGGGACCAGAGGCAGAGCCAGGCTGCAAGCTGAAATCAGAGTCCTGTAAAAAAAAAAAGGGAACAAAGCCCATAGAAATCACCCTGGCTCGTCTTCTGGCAGAGACACACATGAAGTAGACCCATAGCCTTAGCAGCTCAAAAAACCCAGTATGGGACTTCCCTGGTGGTCCAGGAGCTAAGACTCCAGGATCCCAATGCAGGGGGCCTGACGAATCCTGGTCAGGGAATTAGATGCCACAACTCAGATCAAAGGCTCCATGTGACGCAACTAAGACCTAGCACAGCCACATAAGTAAATATTTTAAAATAAATAAAGGAGTATTCACCATGTGAATAAAATGGCCAGCTGTTTCATGAGAGCTCCCAAGCAAGGCGGCCATCCCCTTCTCTGCCTGACTTCCTGCTTGGTCTAAGAACTTGCCTGGCGTTGGCAGGGAGACATAGGGCCAGCCCATAGCAGTAGCTCACCCACAACACCACCCCACAACATCCCTTGCAGTGTTGCCAGCACCTACCACCCTGCTCCTCCAGGAAAGGCCCCTCCTTCCTCTCCAAGCACCAAAAAGAGGGGTTGGGGAGGTGGGTAGAAGAAACATTTCAAGCCTCACCGTTGGATTGACTCCAAATTCAATGGGTAGCACCAGCAGGACAGAACCCACGTGAATCTCCACCCCGTTAACAGGGAGAACCATAGCCCCCTATAGCCGTTCGCCCCCTCCAAGCCCTTTCTGTTTTTCAGAGAGCACTCATTGCCAATGGGTCCCAGTCTGTGCTCCTTGCTCTGTCCCAAGCCTTGTTCTGAATCCTTGATGGAAAAGCAAAAAGGCTGAGACACATAGCCTAAAGTGACCCTGACCTCTAGCTTCCAAGGAACCTGGAGCCAGAAAAGAAGACACACCAGCCGTTCTGCCTAGCCTGGCCCCTGAGAGCCGGGCTCCGGATTACCTTCAGCTCTGACTGCTTTTGAGTTTGCTCCTTGTGGCTATTGGCCTTGGGCTCCAGGCCGGGCCTGCTTGTGTCCTCGGGCTTCAGGGTGCCACATGGGGAGTTTCGCTGTGAGGAGGTTGCTGAGGACTCTCAGGACTCAGCGCTCAGGTCAACACCACTGTCTCCCTGGCTGCTCTTAAAGCCCTGCTATGATGGAGAAGGCAGTGGCACCCCACTCCAGTACTCTTGCCTGGAAAAACCCATGGACGGAGGAGCCTGGTAAGCTGCAGTCCATGGGGTCGCTAAGAGTCGGACACGACTGAGCGACTTCACTTTCTCTTTGTACTTCATTCATTGGAGAAGGAAATGGCAACCCACTCCAATGTCCTTGCCTGGAGAATCCCAGGGGCGGGGGAGCCTGGTGGGCTGCTGTTTATGGGGTTGCACGGAGTTGGACACGACTGAAGCGACTTAGCAGCAGCAGCAGCATGCAGGACACACAGCCAGTCAGCAACTGAGTCCTGAAGAGCAAGACCTGAAGCATGACATGTCTCCTGGCCAGAGTCTGAGATCACAGGTACATGTGGGCCCCTGCACTGTGAGCATGGCCAGACGCCAAGGACCCAGGGTGGGTACTCCCTGGCCATCCCTTATTTCTCCCTTCCACAAAGGCACCTCCCCCAGACCTGAAAGCAAGACTGGAGACCAGCGATGAGCCAGGCTCACCACTTGGCTAGGGAGAGCACGAAAGAGCCGCTGGGATGGCCCTAGACAGTGAGCAGATGCTTGGTGCCTGGGGGCCACTCACCTCAGCAGAGCCAGGCTTGGTGCTGGTGAAGGCAGAGGCAGCTTTGGTCCAGGAGTCACTGGTCGAGGCCTGAAGGAGGAGGGCTTCTAGGAGAAAGACAGAGTCAGGACATCAAAGAGGAACAACCAAGCCAGAAACACGGCTACGGGCAGCTCACACAAACTCAAGTCTCCAAACCACCTCCCTCCTCAGTCTGACACCTTCACTCAACATCCCAACAATCCCAGAAACATTTCCATAAATGAGCTTCCCATGATTTCATGGACGAGGAGCTCCAGGTAAACATGCCAGCAACCTCTCACTCTGCTGTGGTAAAGCTTTTTTCACATAAGCCAACTATTTATTTCTACAAATTGGCACCTCCCTACACGTCTTTGAACGAGTCAAGCTGATCATTACTCAACTGTTGTTAGCTCAACCATTCTTGAGAATCCAACAAAAGTCACGGACCCTGTGTGTGCAGAAAACCTCCTGAGCTCTTTTCCAAGATCCAGGGCCCTTCTGAAGCCATCCACACACCCCTGGTCTGAGCAACCACGAGACACTGCACAATCCAGGAGGGAAAACCTTGATAGCCAAGGGCGACTCCCGAGTTGGTCCACTCTGCTTGACCATGCTGGCAGATACGTATCTTTGGACATTTACACTGTGACACCCACCACTCTCACAAAACCAAACTGACTGATACCAAAATTTACTGAAAGACTACTGTACTTTCAATCAGAGTTGACTATTTCCCAATATTACATTGAAATGTTTAGAATCAAGGTTTTAATCAGAAACATGAAGACAGGCCGTGTGGTAAAACTAAGAGAACCAGGCTCAGAACCCAGGCTCTCTGTCATGTGGCTCTGGGGTTGTCACTCACTCTGGAAGTCTCAGCTGCTTTGAATAAAAGAGCTGGAAATGGATGATTTCACCAAGTTCCCACTGCCCGCTCTGCAGGGCCTTCCTTGTCCAAAGCAGGAACTCAAGAAGAATCTGCTCAATTAAAATGGTCTCCTATTTTTAAATGAAAGATTACCAGAAAAATACCATTGGATAAGAAATTCTTTTAAATTCAGGGAAACAGAGATTTTCTACAAATTAAGGGCCACCCTAGTCTGGTTTCAAGTCTAAGACAACATTTGGGGAGGGGTTGACAGAAGCTTCCTTCTGGCAAGAAAAGGGCACACAGTACAGACGGTAAAGCTCTGGACTCCTGTTCTCCCAAAGAGTCGTCTGCTGCTCGCCCTGAAGGAAGAAAGGATAGCTGATGTGGGTGAGAATCAAGCCAACTACTGAGCGACATCAGCCAAGCAGGGTGGGGACGACTCTTTCCCGTCACTTGACGCGGAATGCTCTGCTCACCACCACACTTCATGCAGGGAAACTCTTACACTGTTTACAGGTTGCAGCGGCACGTGGCGCTTAGATGGCATTAATCCCAAACTCAGCAGAGGAAGCCAGGAAACAGGCAATGCTGTGTCTCTGCTCATGGCCCCAAGGGAGAATCCTCCCTGAGAAGGGCCACAAGCCTGGAAGGTGGCCTGAGCCTCGGGGTCTGAACACAAGCTCCTACCTTGAGTGCTGCTCTCCCAGATCTTGGTGCCCAGGCTGCTGCCGGGCATAGGCCCGTCACCCTGCTCCAGACACAGGCTGTTCTGCTTCTTCGCAAACCGAGAGGAATTTGAGAGATAAGACTTTGGCCTTTGACAGGAACCTATGGAGAAGAGGGTGATGGGGTCCAGCCTCAACGGCAGACCTGAAAAATGAGCTCCCCCCAAGAGGACGACCCTGGGCTCCAAAACCACACCTGAAAACTGCTCCAGAGAATTCACCAACTGTCGGTTAAAACCTCCACCATGCGGGAACTGCAATGCCAACCAAAGCACCCCTGGACATGCCCAGTGGGCTGTGATCTGAGACCACAGTAGGAGGAGGCTGGATTTCAGGGGCTAACAGGTCTACGTCCTGCTCAACCCATTTCAGGGGTGTCAACAAGGACCAGTCACCCTCTGAGAGCAGGGAAATCACACCATCTACCCCACGGAGCGCAGGGACAATGGGCCCTGGGAGGCAGTGCCTGGGAGGCAGCGCCTGGCTTGTAGCATGCCATTCTTCCTCTCCCAGCCCAGGCGAATTCAGAACATTCTGACTGCAGGCTACAGGTCTCTGCATCCCAGCCCCCTTGCATCACGCCCCATACCTGGAGGGCTTGCTCCTTCTTTCACCTCTCCTCCTCCAACAGGCGGTGCTGCTTCTTGGTCAGGATCTTGATAAAGTCTTTGCCCACCAGAGCCCACATCACTCTCCTCCCCAGGGCTGGATCCGCAATCTTCAATGATGATATCTGAACCAAGATTCACAAGGAAGGGCAATGGTTCCTTTTACTGCAAGCTAAGAATAACCTAACCCTACAGACACCCAAAATATAAGCACTGAGTCAATTCAAAAGGCCAGGCACTTAGCTGGCTTGGGCCTCAGCATATTCACTATCACCAGGGTCTAGGAAACCCAGAGAGGATTTCTACACCCTTCTCACAACCTTGTAATGCACGGTTATCTCGAACCAAACAGGCTACAGCGAAGAAAACAGGCCTCAGAGCCCCAGCTCCACTCCTAACCAGCTGTGTGACCCTGGACATACCACTCAACTTCTCTGGGCCTCAGCTTCCCATCTTTAAAACTGGGACACTGCAAGGCTGTTATGGGGGTGCAGCAGGGCTGTGAGCAACATGAGGACATGAATCCTTTCTGTTTTGCTCTTAACCCAGTACATGCCCAGAACCTAAGATATTCAGCGAAAGGGCAAACTCAGCAACCCATGGCAGTGGCCATGACCCACCTCATTTTGCCTGGATCCTTCTTCCCCTGAAGATTTGAGCTGATACCCATGTCCGTAGTTCAGGTCAAATGATTTCATGGTCTCTCTCTGCTCTCCTGACTTCTGGGTGACCAGCTTGGCCTCCTTCTCTGCCTTCTCACAGGGGGCTTCGGTGACATCAGAGGCAGCATGGGCTGCCCACTGTAGCGTGTAGTGGCCGCTCCCACTGCCGCATCCAAGACCTCCAGGAAAGGCCTCGTCTGCGGACCTAGAGAGGAAGGAGGATCTTGTCAGCTCAGAAGTGGCTCAAGAAGGAGAAGCCACATATGCACACAGCACACACACAAGCTCAGCCCCAGTCTGTCATTTCCTCCTGGTGTCCCCTCCACCCAGAAGAAGGGGTGGCTGGTGACATGCTGTTGCGAGCCTGTGGGGAAGCCACCCCAGAGCACTGCTCCAGCAAAGCCCATGAGGAAGCTGCTCTATCCTCACCCCCTCCCCAGGCTAGTACTCCTAACCTTTCTCTTTGCCTAGTAACCCAGTAGAGCTACAGAAAAGAGATAAGGGGCAAGACTTAGAACTGGGCCACAGAGGGAGCCCAGGCCTCACTCACTGCCAGTCCCCTGGGGCAGAAGCCAGAAGTAAAGCCAGGTCTTGTCATCTTGGGCCTAAAAAGCTCCTCTAGATCCACACCTACAATAACACACATTCTCCTGTAGTGCCTTGTTCAGAGATACGAGTGAATCCACATTCTCCTGTGGCACCTTTTCAGATACAAGTGAACTACAGGCCAGGCCTCTGTGCCCTGAACTCTTGAGGAGGCTGGGAAGCAGGAAAATTGTCTTCTTTGGCACTTGGTTGGGGCCTGAGCAGCATCAGGGATGTGAGCTGCATGAGCTCTGCCCCTATCCTGATCGCAGGCCAGCTGTGGGCAGTGAGCAGATGCTGAGCACAGGGCACCCACCCCAAAGCCTCTGGTTCTGGAGAGGCGCTCTTTGGGCCTAAGCAGCCACTCATGGCCCCTGCTTACTGCCTGGATATCACCAAATGTGTGTGGGGTAATCCCCAGAGTGGGGTTGCTTGTCTTTCATGGAGAAGCAAAGGCTCTCAGGGAAGATCTCTCTCTGCAGGGCCAGGAGGCCAGCAATGCCCCAGCGAAGAAACTGCCTGGCAGCAATTGGGGGCTGAGAAGAATAGTGAACCAACCAGTGCTCACCAGGTGCCATGCACAGAGAGCGACCACAACCCTGTGGTGGTGACCCCTTGGCTGGACTCGGAGGAGACATACGGAGACTGAACTCTTGAGACCGGTACTGGGACAGCAACTTCAGGGGGACTACCCAGATGGGAACTCTAGTCTCAGTTCTGAAGCCACAACAATATGTCACAAGAGAAGCAGACAGCAGGGTGAGAGCCAATGATGGACATGCTCACACATGATGGCCTTGGTGGGCGGTCACCCCTGGAACACTATGAGAAGGAAGGAGTTGGGGCGGGCCCTGACACACGGCAGGACAGCATGCGTGAGGTGCTGCTGGAAACACCGCTAACAGAACCATAGCAACAGAAAAGGACCCGGGACTCTGCTTCTGGTTTTCCTTTTGACTTTCAAAGGCATCCCATTCTGATGACTCTCATAGCAGGAAGAAGTGTCACCGCCACCTAGCCTAACAGACTTCTCCCCAAATCCTCCTGGCTCCAGCTTCCGGCTTAGGTTGTCCACCAGGATTCTGTGGCCCAAGAAGGTCCGCTTGGCCAGCTCCTTCTTCTCACCTGCACTTACCCCGGGGGTGGCCATCAGCCTGGGGTCCAGCTCAGGCCGGCCCTCCACTCCCACCTCTTGCTGAAGTCGCTGCTCTCAGGGGATTTTCAGCCCATGGCGATGCTCCTGTCCCCAGGGCAGGGTCTGGGACGGCCTGGCCACTGGCTGGCCAGCGGGGGTGGCTCATCCTCTGGCCCCCATGGGTCCTGGGCCTCCCATTTCCGTCAGAGTTTGTGGAAGCGGGGCGGGGAGGGGGGCCGGGCTGGGGCGGAGGCCACCTTTGCCTGAAGGGCCAGTTCTCGGCATTTTCAGAAGCTGCTGCTGGTCATCTTGGAAGAAGGCTGTCTTGGCTTCCACATAGCCATTCTTGAAGCCCCAGGAGCCCAAGGCATCAGGGTGTCTATAGGTGTCTGGGATGTAGTCTCTGACTAAGGGCCACCGGGCCCCACATGCAGGCTCCTGCCAGGAGGCACCAGGACCCTGGCTCAATCAAGAGGCCACCTCCTTGGTGGCGAAGTTTCTCTGGCTGTACACACAGTTGCTCAGCTGCAGGGGGAGGGCACGCCCGAAGGCCCGGGAGCCTCAGTTATTGGCCTCAGGCCCACCGTTGTCCTTGGGGTGCATCCTGCTAGATCGGCAGGACTCCCTGAAGTCGGCCTTCCTTCCCATGGCCTCCTCCCACTCTGGGAGCATGCCCTTATCCCGGGGCTCGGTGCCTTGCTGCTGCTGCTGCCACTTGGGAAGCGCCTCCTACTCAGAGTCCTCACTGTGGGTCTCACTGGCGAACCTCCACTGGGGCTTGTCCTGGGGGAAGTCATCCGGCGGCTCAAACTCCCACAGACCTCAGCCCCAGCCACTCCTCTGGCTTCCACTGTAGAGGCCCAGCACCCTGAGGATGCCCCCCACACACAGGCTGCTACCAGTGGGCTGCCAGTGGAAGGTCAGCTCTCAGAACCCATGGCTATGGCTGCAGGCTGGCTCCGGGGCCCCAAAGCCTTGTTCCTCATCAATGAAGATCCAGTTATTCCTCCTGGTCACGAGTGGGTGGCTGGTCTCCCTGAAGGATCTGGACTCTGGGGCCCCACCAGGGTTGTTCTCCCCCTCAGGATGGCTGGCCTCATGGTCCGAGCTGGAACACACTGAGCCCTGGTCCTCTGAGGTGGCTGGGGCCACATTGGCCAGCACAGGGTCATTTTTTTGGTCCTCATCCTCAGCTGCTTCATGGACAGGCCCCATCTCCTGGGACAGGTGGGTGCTCCCTTCTGCCAGCTCACCTTACTTTCACAGGAAGGAGCCATAACACATGCGCTCAACCCCACCCCATGGCTCTGCCTCAAGTTTCTGTGGGATTTGCCTCTGACCCCAGGGTTCCTCCTGGGCCTTCAGTCACCATCAGAGCCTCTCACAGCCATCTTCATCTCACTCCCCTTCCCCAGAGCACACTGGTCCCTCCCAAGGCACCCCTTCCCTGAAGGCAGTGTCTCCCGGGACAGGGCCTCCTCCCAGAGCTCATCTCACTGAGGCCCAAGATTCCTCCTTCAGCTGCAGGGCAGCAGGACCAAACGATGCCTCACCTGACACGCACGTCCATGGCCAAACTGTCGCTGGATTTCAGGTGGGTCAGCGAGCGGCCCTTTCTCTGCAATGCCATGTAACCCTTGGGGCTCCACACAGTGGCGGGGTCAATGGCAGTCACCTTTCTTTCCGGCAGCGGGGGCACACAGCACTGGTCCTCAGCATGACAGCTGGTCCCACTGAGGGAATCCAGGGGCTTTATGGGTTTCATCAATCCTGAAGGAAGCAATCAGCCAATCGTTCACCTCGTTCAGCAAGCCATGGGTCGTCCACAGGCCCAGAGGAGACAAGCTGCCCCGACCATCACGCAGATGCAGCACCCCACCTGCTTCACATCATCTGATCACAGAACCTCTGAAGGCACACACACACAATCTGAAAGGCCTGTTCAAAGACCTTGGAGGTCCAATATTAGCTCCCAGTGAAGAGTCCCTATGTTGAAGGGTATAAGAAACTTGCAAATGGAAACAGGACACAACCAACTAGAGAGCTCATGGCTGGTGGCAGAAAGCTAAGGGGTCAGGCAGCTAGCAGCAGGAGATGCCCGAGGGGTCTCTTTCACAGACACAGGAAAGATGAGCTATGCTCCAGGAAGTCCACACACACCAAGGAGCCAGCGTCTGTTTGCCTCCAAACCCTGCAAGAAGATTCAGAAAGGGGTCTGGGATTCAGCTCCGCTTGTTTCTGCCCCTGAGCTTACAGTGATATACCACATTCTGTCCAGAGAAGGGGAGAAGGGGGACACACAGATGACACTCAACTCTTAACTTGCCCAAGGAGACAGGGATACACTGACATCTCAGTCCAATCAGATACAAACCAGCCAGGGAGACAGCATCCCCCACCAGGGCCCGTCTGTACACTTCTTCCTGATGGGACGCTGTAGACTACATTAAAGGTCTCCCATTGGGCCAGAGTCTGTGTAGAAAAGAGGGTCTGATTTTTCAGATACTTCACAAAGCTAATTACTGGCTGCCAATGTTTTTGTGCCCATTTTTAAAGCTGAGATAATCTGATGAGGAAAATGGTTCTGCATCAGGCCAGTGGTTTTATACTTTCTTTCAGTTTTGGAGTGCTCTGTCCAAATGTGATCAATATATGACTCCAGCACAAAGGTAGTCTGAGTCATGTGGTGGTGAGGACCCTCTCTGGAATCCTAAAATTACACACCCTTTACTAAGTATTAATTATGAGGTATGCAGAACTGTTCAGCACTACACAGACCTATTTTTGGCAATATGGCAGCTCATATTACCTGAAAAAAACCTCCTGTCACAGAAACGCTGGACAAAATATACTACACATTTCATTTGCAGAGCTCTGCTCCCCCAAAACCAGGAAACTCCCAGGGAGCTGAAACCACAGCCATGGGCAAGAGCCATGGGCCAGAGGCACGAGCAAGGGCTCCCTAGAAGGGAGCCAGGGACACATCTGTCAGATGCAGAAATCTACAGGTGTGCTCCTAAACACCGACCCCTCACCCTCCCGACAAGAGATGGGGCTTCTCTGCACAAGGCAGAGAGCTATAGCTGAGGTGCTGCTTACACAAAGACCCTCAAAGGGCTATGTGTTCAATTTCAAGACAGAAAACCCTCATGCTCTTTAGGACAGGGAGATGACTGAGCTAGTGTCCCAGCCAGGGCCAGGGCAGGGAAAACAGTCCCCTGTGAGGAATTCATGGCCACATGCCAGCTTTCATGCAGGCTTGGGGGCAGGAGAGTGGAGTTCATATTTACACTCCTAGAATTCTCCAGAAACTTCCTGAGGTACAATAAAAGGTAGTTCTAGGCGGGCAGAGGAAAACATAGAGCCACCCTGGAAGGATACACTGTCAAAGCAAGCTGCACAGAATCCCCAAGGTAAGAATAGCTCTGCTGGAAATGAACTCATGAGTCAAAACCCCCAGAACATTGGGGGGAAAGCAATCCACCACAAGTCCACAGCAAGTTCATAGGATCATGCACTATCCCCAAGAACTTCAGAAAACAGATCAAAATGTTAAACACCAGAGAATTACTCTTTACATTATTAAAAGCATAAAAGAAAGAATTGAAAACTCACAAAAATACAAGACACAAGAATAAAAATCTGAGGGGAAAAGTCTAGTAATAAAAATACAGTCACTGAAATTAAAAACCCACTGGACAGTAAAAAAAAAAAAAACCAGCAGATTAGACACAGTTGGAGATAACATGGAATTAGAAAATATTTCTAAGCATTTTCCCAGAAGGCACCATATAAATCAGCTCTCATATATTCAAGAGACTCGGAGGCAAAGTGAGAGGTATCATGATGCAGATATTTGTATAGCACAATAAGTACAAATAATCTAAGTGGATGACCTAGGAAGAAAGGATACAAAGAATGAAAAAAGGCAAATAGTTAACATGATAATTAGAAGAGAAACTCCCAGAAGGGATGAAAGCCATACAACCTTAGATTTGAGCACCATGAATTTTAAGCAGAATAAAGTAAGGATAGATATAGATACATACCTAGACACAGCAGTTTGAGAAAGAACTACAGGAGACCAAAGACAGAGAGATCTTAAAGTAGCACAAACCAGATACAGGAGCCACAAGAAAAGGAATACTATCTTCACAGTCCTAAAAGAAAGTAACTGCAAACCTAGAGTTCTATACCAGCTACACTATCGTTCAAGAGAAAGGCTGTCGTAGGTGAAAAATAGTGCTCAGTCGTTCAGTCGTGTCAAACTCTTCGTGGCCCCACGGACTGTAGCCAGTCAGGCTCCTCTGTCTATGGGATTTCACAGGCAAGAATACTGGAGAGGGGTGCCATTTTCTCCTCCAGGGGATCTTCTAGACCCAGGAATGGAACCCATGTCTCCTGCATTTTCAGGCGAATTCTTTACTACTGGCACCACCTGGGAAGCCCCATGTGAAGAATACATATTGCCAAAAAAGTTTCCTAGAGGCCTTGACAGAATGTACCTTCTGAAAAAATAAATGGAACCCAGATGAAAGGATAAGCAGCAAAGAAACTAGTGAACATACAGGCAGATCTGAACAAACATAGACTGAATAAAAGAACAAAGATGATTATTTGGTAAGAATCAAAACAAGGGAAAAATTAAAATTCCAGGCAAAAATTACAAGACTCATGAACTAGAGCTCAGGTTCAGGATAAACTGATAAGCCTTTGTTAAGTCAAGGCTGCTTGTTAGAATTTAACCTAACCACTCACAGTAGAAACAGAATGTAGAAGGAAAACAAACAAAAAGAATCAGAAAACTTGACACTCCTTCCTTCAATCTAAGGGCAACAACTTTGGCAACTAAAGTCACAGATTCTCAATGTGGGTAAAACCAGACACATCTTAAATGTACAAAGATATTCTCCTCCAAAAAGGGCTCAGGCTGACAATAAAAAGTTGGGGGAAAAAGATATGACATGAAGACTAATTGAAAGAAAATTGGAATGAAATTATGATCAGATAAAGTAGACATTAAAGATAGAAAACCCAAGTAACAAATGTGCTATACGAAGATTTAAGAAACAAGATGCAGTCATCCTAAGCCTATATGCTTCCAGGTAGGTAAAACAACAACTGACAGGTTTATAACATTTGACAAATCCACAATCATAGTGGAAAATGTTCACACACCTCTTAGTAACTGATCAAAGGGATAAAAAACTGTGATGATATTTGTACAGCACAGTTAGCAAGCACATTTTAACAGACCATGTCCAATAGGAGAATACATTCTTTTCAAGCCCCTGAGTGAAGTTTGATCTGCCACTTGTTAAAAATAAAGTTTTACTGGAAAGCAACCACACCCATTTACTTACTATTGTCTGTAGCTGTTTCTGTTCTACAACAGCAAAACTGGAGTAGCAGTTCATTGACTAAACTATTTATTATCTGGTATTAATAGAAAAAAATTATCACTGCTGGTCTATATCATACAGACCATGATATATGACCAAAAGGCAGCCACAGTAGAAATTAGCATCATAAGGGTGATATTAAAACTCTGTATTTGGAAATTTTACAATGTACCATTAAAAATCACTCAAAATCAGACTAATATTTAGAACTGAACAATAATAAAAATGTTATTTTAAAATTCAGTGGTTCATAAACTCAGGTGAGACTTAAATACATCAGAAAACTCAGAAACTAGTGATCTAATTAAGCATCCAACGTAATTGGATAAATAACAAAATAATTTCAGTGGAAAAAATGGGGGGAGGCAGAAATTAATGACATAAAAAACAAATAAAAGACAGGAATTAAGAACCTCAAAAGATACGTTTTTAAAAATGACATTAAAAAAATGACGTTCGACAAACCTTGGGAAAGACTAATCAAGAAAAAGAGAGAACACAAACACTAAAGAACGGAAAGAGGGACAAAACTACCTAGCAGAGGTATGAAAATTAATTAAGACAATTTATGATTCATAATCTTAAAGTCTCTTCCTAAGAATTCTTTGGGAGAGGTACTATTATACCCTCATTTTGCAAACAAGGAAGTTAAAACTCAGAATGGATATGTGAGTTGCAAAGAGGTCATACTGGAATCCTGGTGGGGTCTGTCTACCTCCAAAGGCAAGGCCCTTGACCACACCACATATCCTGGCCTTCCACTGCACCTTGGTGATTACCCAAGGGATGCAGGGCCTAGGGGTAGAAATCCACTGGGGCATGAGCGGGCGGGATCCGTGGGTCCATGTAGAAGCCCAGTATCTGGGTGTGGTGTGGGTAGAAGGTGTGCTATGGGTGGGATGGCAGAGGGTATGCCAGCTGCCAGTGCTGCATCTTGTACAGCTGCTCCTGGCAGAGACAGAAACCCGGCTGCACAGGTGCTGCAGAGCAGACAGTCTGCGTGTGCACGCACACACACTCTTCTAGGAAAAACCCACCCAGACAGAAGACCAAAGAGGGGAGGCCCCAGTGTATGCATGACAACGTTCAGGCCCAGGCCCTCTCCCAGGACAGATGCATGGTCATGCCATTGTCACACGGGACCCTGGGACTCCCCCACTACACGCGGTAGCTTGGGTGCTCACACAGATCAAAGGCTCTCCTGGTGCTGACACGTGACCAGCATACCTCCAAGAGCAACGCTCCCCGATGCTCCTCCCTGCCCCCAATCCCCACTGCCTCTTCAATCCACTCTCCACACTCTGATGCCCTAACCATGGCTGGAGTCTTCCTGGGTTCTCCACAGCTCTCCATCTAACAGCTGGAATCCTACAGGGCTGCATGTGATCTACAGGGTTCTGTGGGTCCTGACCCATCTGCCTCTCCAGCATAACCTCCCATGACTGCCCTGGCCTCTAGTCCACATACCTGCCTGCCCACCTGCTTCAGGCCCTGGAAACACGCTGGGCCATCTCTTCCCTGGGCCCCACTCACCCACACCCCTCCTTCAGGTTTTAGCTTAAAGAGCACTTCCTCTGGGAAGCCTGACACAGGTTCCAAGGAAGATCAGGTCCCCTGTTCTCGGCTCTCACTGCACTGGTGTTTCTCCTGTGGTTTCTCCCGTGGCCCCCCTCCCTACATCAGGGGATCGTGTGCCAAGTTCACTGCAGTCCACACACCTGTACCACCGGAGGTGGTGCAGAAAATGTTCATTGCATGAATGGATGAATATAACACATCAATAGAGTATTAAAACTCAAGGACCTAGACCTAGTGAGGGTTCATTTCAGACCCTGGTCCACAGCACCCCTGGGGCTTCCCTCACAAGTGCATCCCGAACCAGCATCCTGGCCAGACACAGGTGCAGTCAAACAAGCAGGACAGCTGACCTGGCACTCCCTATCCTACCAGCCTGCTGGCTCAACTGCAGCCTGAGCTGGGTTCCCTGGATGGCTCGCCAGTGCTCACAGCACCTCCTAGGAGCGCTCGGCACTTAGTAAGCAGAGCTCTCCCAGGATCTGCCCACAGCTCCTCCTCCTGTTTAGACCCCAGGTCCCCAGAGGAAGCTGACCAGGCTACTCTGGCACATTCAGACTTCCTCCTACTCTTCAGGAAAGATTTACCTGCCACTGCCCATCCCTACCTTCCCAAGAAGACTTCCCTGGAGCAGCTGTTATGACTGTGTCTGGCTGGAGTGACTCCAGAGATCTCTCCAGTCAGCAGTAAATCTTCACCAAACCGAGGAGTGAGCATGGTGCCTGCTCACAGTACAAAACTACAACAGCACAATGAATGTACGTAACTCTCTAGAACATAGGCCACAGTGGGCTTCTTTTTTCTAGGAGCCCAAGAAAAATAGGGTCTGGGGAGAAGGTTGTAAAGGCACCTTTAAAAAATTCTGGGGAAAGGTGGAAACTTTGATCTGTTTCCCCAGGGCATCCACACTTTGGAACATTTTTGTTATGTAGTTAGAATAGGAAAAAGGAGCCCAGAAAGGCGGTGGCTAAAAGACAATGAAGGGGAAAGCCCGTGAAATAGAACAAAGGAAGGTCTGAGGACCAGAGTGAGGATCTCAGGTAGAACAAAGAGCACTCCTGGCTTGCCCAATTTACACAGGGCAGGCCCAGGGGGAGGAAAAACACACAAAACAAGGAGCCAAAGGCCGGGGTCGCTCTCTCTCCTGTGTGCTCTCGCTCTTGCTCGCGCTCTCTCTCTCTCTCTGTCTCTCTCTCTCTTCACGTCTTTTGGCTCAGCATGCTCTCATGCCTCCAGGATGTACTTTCCTTTTATTTTCTAAATAAAACTAAGCCGTAACACAGAGCTGTTAACTCTGATCTGTCTGAGAGCTATAACACGGTCTGTCCGAGAGCTGAGAGCTATAACACAGTCTGTCCCAGAGCTGTGACACGCCAAGGGCTTTAAGGTCCATCACTTCAAATTTTTGTTGTAAGGAGACAGAATTCCCCTGACTTCCCTGCTGTCTCAGATGATAAAGCGTCTGCCTACAATGTAGGAGACCAGGGTTGAATCACTGGGTTGGGAAGATCTCTTGGAGAAGGAAATGGCAACCCACTTCAGTATTCTTGCCTGGAAAATCCCATGGACAGAGGAACCTGGTAAGCTAGAGTCCATGGGGTCGCAAAGAGTCAGACATGACTGAGTACTTTCTTTTCTGACAATTTTTGACTACTAACAATAATGTACCAGACTTCCCTGGGGGTCCAGCGTTTAAGAATACACCTTTCAATGCAGGGGATGTGGATTTGATCCCTGATCAGGGAACTAAGATTCCACATGCCACAGGGCACCTAAACCCATGTTCTGCAACCGGAGAAGCTGACGTGCCACCACAAAGACCCAGCACAGCCAAAACAGAGAGAGAGAAAGACTCATTATTTTAAAAACATTGAGGGAACACCAATAAAGATACTACTGGACTACTTATAAACTAGTCTACCGGCATCGAAGAACCCCTCACTGCCACGCAGAGTGTCAGGGCTTCATTCCTTCTGCTTCACACTGACCTATCCAACGCCCCACACAGCTAGATAAGCAGCACTGTTAGGACCAGAATCCAAAGCTGTTTGACACGAAACCTACCAACCTCTGCCCTTAAGTCAAAGCCAACATGCCTCTCTAGTGCTCTCCACACAGCCCCCAGGCCTCTTCCTCCTGTGGAGACTCCAGGGTGGGGTTGCTGTCAGTGTGAAGAGTAGCCACGTTGTACAACTCTGAATGAAAAAACCACTCAGACACCATCGACCATTCCTTTCAACACTAGATGACAGGGCCCATAAACTACCAACAAAGGTTTTCATTCAGAGGATGAATTACCTGGAGAAATGAAAGGCCGGGGCTGATCTCCAAGGCTCCCACTCTCCACATCCCTGCTGGCAACTGGGGTACAGGACGGTGCGTGTCGTTTGCTTTAATTGAAGGGGCCTGGAAGATGGAGGGGCAGGTCTGTTTACCATATGGGCTAAGCATCTCCTGTTTACCTGCTGCTGCTGGAACCTGCAGGGAGCGACTTTTGCTATTTGCTGAATGCCTGCTCAAGGGACCCAGCCTCCCTGGGCCCCTCCTCACTGCTGCTGCTCTTAGCCACTGCTGGAGGAGCTGTGGGGGCGTCTTCTGAAAATGTATTGGTGGTCTCCTGGGCAGAGAACTCAGGGGAGCCTACAGAACAAGTAAGTGGACCAGCAACCAGGTGAGCTCATGGAAGCTTGGCTGAGTGAGTATTTAATGGCAAATGCTTTTTCTTGTTGGCATATACTTTCCACTGCTAAACTATTTGCATCCCCAAACCCCGGCACTGGGCTAACACTTCCTATGCCCAAGCTCAAAGACTCCCCCAGCCCCCCACCATCACAGATGAGAAAATGAAGGGTGGAGAGATCAGCTGAATTGCCTGAAGTCGCATGGTCGGGAGTAGAGCTGGGATGTAATTCCAGGTGGGAGAGAGTCTATTAAAATGGACCCAGCACAACAGAGCAGTTGGAGCCTCAATGAGAGCCCACGTGCCCCCACCTCCACCCATAGCCATGAGAGTCAGGCTGGCCAGGCAGCCCCTCTGAGGATGACAGCCACACCTACCCCATGGGGCTTCTGCGAGCATTAAGTGGGCTGGTCCACAGAGTGCACTTCAAATGGAATGCTCCCCACAGTCTCTGAGACTGTGCCCCTTGGCATCCCCTGCTGTCTTCCCCATCCCAGCATTGCATTCTTTTTTCCAGCTTTATTATAATTGACGTTTGCATTCTTAAGAAATCTACTGCAGAGAGCAAACACCAGTGCAAAGCCTGGGGGTGGCGGCAGCTTCCCAGAGGCATGCTGATGGGCAGGGCGGGTGTGAAGGAGCAGCGGACACACCCCACACCCAGACCCAGTCTGCACTCTGCTGTCCACTCCCTGACTCTCTACTGCCACCTCAGTGAGTCCCTATTCTGGGCCCAGGCTTCACTTAGACGTCAGTGACACAACATTTACAGAAGGACCAGAGTCTGAGTTCCCTGACCAGAAGGGCACAGATGACCACCAGGTCACCAGTACGCCCTCCATCTTAGAAGCTTTCAGCAACTAAACCTATCATCTGGCCCGTGAGGTTTGAAAGTGATTATATGTAAAAACAAACAAACAAAAAAATCTCTAAAAACGTCTCTTTGAGGTATTTTATCTACTTTTGAGTCTCTCATTGATTATTAGTTACTAGACAACCACCAGGGTGCCAATGATGCAGTGTGAAAACCTCTCAATTCTGGGAAGATTTCTCACTGATTTGCAGGAAGTGAGGCTGCAGGCAGAATATGCAGCAGTACAAAGAATGGGCCGGGTCCCTGGACCCCAGCCGCTGGAGGTCTAATGACATACGACTGGCAGAAAACCAGACAACTTCTTGTTTTGAGTGATAGCTACACAGATGAATGTAACTGTCAAAAGTCATCAGACATAAAAAAACAAGATCCGTGACTTTTCTTGTATTTCAGTTGTTATTGTTCAGTCGCTAAGTCTTGTATGACTCTTCTGCAACCCCATGGACTATAAGGTTCAAGAGAAAAGCTGCCACTGGTTTAAAATCATGCTCAGTCACTCAGTTGTGTCCGACTCTTTGCAACTCTATGGACTGTAGCCCACCAGGCTCCTCTGGCCATAAGCATTTCCCAAGCAAGAATACTGGAGTGAGTTGCAATTTCCTTTTCCATGGGATAGTCCCGACCCAGGGATCAAACCCATGTCTCCTGCATTGGCAGGTGGGCTCTTTACCACTGAGAAGCCAGGGAAGCCCTTTATGTAAAGTACACCTCCATAAAAGCAGTAACTAACAGTGACTGTAGACAGTGACTTTTCTCCTAAAAACTAACTTGTCATAATCCAGAAACAATTACTACAAGATTATAAATGTCTAATTTAGAAGCACAAAGGTAATTTTTACATAATATAATTGGGGCCAAGTGTGTACTCTCCTACGTTGTCCTGACCTCTGCCATCTGTACAGGCACTGACGGTAATGCCCATGTACTGTCTCACTGCGAGATTCCACCAGGACACATCTCACCCTCTGGTACTCAGGACACCTTTCAGATTATCCCTAAGGCACACCCCTGATTATTCCCTTCAGAATTTCCCGGAAATGAAATACCAGAATCAAAGGGTATGTGCATATCATCAAGACTACAGATGTGCCTTTCAAAATTGCCTGAAGTGAGCTATCATTTTATAAGCTAAATGTTCTGTAAAACATTTAAGCAATGACAATCCTTTCCAAAATTTGGATTTATGAAATGATAAGAGATTTTTTTTTTCATGGTAAAGACTGCTTTATTGGTGGCAGCTAATACAAGTCAATAAATATTGATCCCCAAAGAACTCAGTTATGTATCAGATTACTGGTCCACAGAGAGCTGAATGGAATTGAACCAACTGATTGCTGGGAGGATAAACTCAAGTCAATCCTGCTTCTTGGGAAATGAAGCCACAGCCAGTTCATACATGGCATATGCCGTTCCACCAACTGTAAGAATCATGGTGGCTCTATACAGGAGGGCATCAGCTATCCCACCCTTCAGATGCACTGGAATTCCATTATCCTCCTGAAACAGCTTTTGTTTCTCTGGAACCTTATTTTCAAACTGCCTGCGTGAAGAAGTACTTATGGTCCTCTTAGCAATCTGACGGAGAGCCAGAAGATTCCGTAGCATCTTGGCTCAGTTACTACCCACCAACCGTGACAAGTGACCACCAGCAACGAGAAGGTCCCACGCTCTGATAAGAGATTTTATCTTTGTCCAGTCTAGATAATAATAAAAACACTCAAGATAATTCAGTGTTCTTATGCGCAGATCAAAGTAAAAAAAAAAAAAAAAGCCTTCTTTTGAATACGGAGCAATCCAAATATGTGAATGAAATCTGGGTTAATTGCAACATAATTTATAAGAGCTGTACTGTGTGTATTTTCACTTTTGTGTCCCCTGTACCGAGCACGATGCTTAGTGTGATATATGATATGTGCTCAGCACAAAAGGCTCAAGATAAAGGGAATTTCCACTTTAGAGGAAGATGTGGAACAGGAGTCCTTTAAATAGCAAAGTGCACATAGAAAAATAGCAAAATAGCAAATAGAAAATGGCAAGTCTGCCAAGTTTATTTAAATTAATACCTTCCCCTCCACAGCTCTGACCTTCCTGCTCAGTATCATCCCAAAGTCATGCAATGTGGCAGAACCAGGCCAGCACCTGGTGCTGGGGGGTCAGACAGCTCAGGGCAGGTGGTCAGAGCCCTCAGGGCAGGTGAGCAGGGTGTTCACATAGAGTCCCGGCTTATGAGGAAGGTGAAACCCAATCAAGTGGGGTGAGGAAGGAACTTCTAGAAGAGAGGGCTCAGCAGGGAAATTCAGGACCTCCAGGAGGGAGGGGGGCTGGCATCTGAGGAGCTGAGGAGGGCACCTATGCAAGGGAGAGGGTGAGGGTAGAAATAGGGAGACTAGGGAGATAATGGGAAACAGCCAGAATGAAGTGTGTGTGTGTGTGTGTGTGTGTGTGTGTCTCACTCTCTCACAAACATACATTCCCTAACTCTCCCTGTGTGTGTCTCTCTCTCACATGTGTGTGTGTCTCTCTCTTTCACATACATACATTCCCTAACTGTCCATGGAAATGGCCAGAAGCAGTGGCACTCCTGGTGCCCATGTACTGGTTTATAAGTGTCATTAAAGGCTGACTCCAAGGCCAACGTTAGGTAAAGACAAAATGAGCTTGGAAAAGCTTGTTCTACCAGAAAGCAAGGAATCCCTCAAAAAATAATAGAGACATGTGAAAAGCACAAGGCTGCCAGCCTGAAGCTCCCAAACCAAAGACAGCCTGAACATCCAAAGAAACAATGATATTAATTAATTAAAAATTTGATGAGAAACAGGATATTCATAGTCTTAAAGTAACTAGCTGCAAAACTGCTATCAATTACGAATCGGAAGTGCATGTGAAAGCTCCATGTTATGAAACCCAGTAGCCACCACCTCAATCCTGAGATCAAAGTAAGGCTGTCACAGCGGGCAGATGTGACTCTGGTTACGTGAAGCAATGAGAAGAGTCAGTGCCAGTTCTGAGAGACTCTAGCCAGAAAAGGGAAGCCTTGAACCCTACCACGAGGAAGCTTCAGACTAGCCCAACTTGAGGCACACTGCACAAAGCAGTTGGCTTCTGATCTTCCAGAGCTTCAACCTCAGGAAAGTTAAGCAAAGGCTGAGGGGATGCTTCACACTGAAGGATGCCTGACCCTGACCCCGATTCCTGAGCATCAAGACCATCAATTGGACAGTGGGGACAGTGGGACGGGGTCTGAGGACAAGGTGGCAGTGGTATGTCAATGCTAGCTTCCTAGACTTGACTGTGCTTACCTAAGAGGTGTCCCGTGATGACAGAGCCTGTTCAGACTAGCAACTTACTCTTCAAATGGCTCAGGAAAAAATATTCTGTGTATTACACCACCTTTTCTGTAAGTTTGTGACTGTTCTCAAAATCTTAAAAGAATAATTTTTAACTTAAAAAAAAGAGGGACTTCCCTGGGACTTCCCTGGAGGTCCAGTTGTTAATACTCTGCGCTTCCAATGCAGGGGGCTGGAGTTCAGTCTCTGGGCAGGGAACTAGATCCCACACGCTGCACAGTGCTGTCAAAAAACAAACAAAAAAAAAAAAAGGAGGGAGGTTCAAGAGGGAGGGGACATATGTATACCTATGATTGATTCAGAAATAGGGGAAAAAACAAGACAATACTGTAAAGCAAATATCCTCCGATTTAAAATAGCTTAGAAAAAGAGAGAGAGAAATGTCCACTTAGGATTTTTCTGAAAACCAACCAGACCACTAAACTCAGTGAAACCTAATTGAATGTCCATCTGAAAGAGTTAGACTCTGTCTGTAGTGACAAGGTACACACCACATTGAGTCCCCAAGCCAGCCACTACTCAGTGTTCTCTGAACAGGTTGAGACTCCTCCTGCACCCCCCTGCCCATGATGGGCTCCCGAAAATTCCCTGGCTCCAACCCTTCCTGTTCATTGTAAATGCACAAAACAGCCTTTCAGGTGACCTGCTGGAGTCTCTGCCTTGGATCTCTGGTCAACTGAACTTGGAAAGGGCTTGTGTGTGTACTCACACACATGCCTGTCCCCCAGCTAAGTGGGCACAGAATCCCTCCCCCTCCCCAGTGCCCATGGGACCTAGTACTCAGGGCCTGACGCCCAAGTGTGCAGCTTCCTAGAAGGCAGCTCAGGTTCCGGCACCTTCCGGATGACACAGGCCATGCCTCCTGTTTCACTCCAGTATTTTCCTTCCTCTTGGGTGCACTTGGCATCAGCACTGTTTCCAGAGCTCAAGGACAACTGCCGCTGCCTCCTGGGGTCCCAACTGTTCCTAGGAGGAATCACAAAGTGTTGGTTTTCCTGGTTGGCCCAGGCACAGTCTCATCTTCCTGGTCAGACCATTAAGAATTCTAAAATTAGCTTCTACAAACAGATTTCCTTCATAAAAGATCCACCCCACACACCCTTTACGGGTGAGAAGACATGCCCTGAGCACCTACACAGCAACCACTTTACCAGTCAGTTCAGTCACTCAGGCGTGTCAGACTCTTTGCAACCCAATGGTCGGCAGGACTCCAAGCCTCCCTGTCCATCACCAAGCCCCGGAGTCCATACAAAATCATGTCCATTGAGTCAGTGATACCATCCAACCATCTCATCCTCTGTTGTCCCCTTCTCCTCCTGCCCTCAGTCTTTCCAAGTCTTTGTTGACAATGCAATGTCTCTGCTTTTTAATATGCTGTCTAGGTTGGTCATAACTTGTCTTCCAAGGAGCAAGCGTCTTTTCATTTCATGGCTGCAATCAACATCTGCAGTGATTTCGGAGCCAAAAAAATAAAGTCAGCCACTGTTTCCACTGTTTCCCCATCTATTTGCCATGAAGTGATGGGACTGGATGCCACGATCTTTGTTTTCTGAATGTTGAGCTTTAAGCCAACTTTTTCACTCTCCTCTTTCACCTTCATCAAGAGGCACTTTAGTTCTTCTTCACTTTCTGCCATAAGGGTGCTGTCATCTGCATATCTGAGGTTATTGATATTTCTCCCGGCAATCTTGATTCCAGCTTGTGCTTCCTCCAGCCCAGTGTCTCTCATGATGTACTCTGCATATAAGTTAAATAAGCAGGGTGACAATATGCAGCCTTGACATACTCCTTTTCCTATTTGGAACCAATCTGTTGTTCCATGTCCAGTTCTAACTGTTGCTTCCTGACCTGCATACAGGTTTACCTTTACCAAGTCAGCCCTAAACACACAGCTCCAGGCAGAATGCCTCGCACCCGTTACTTCATGTACTGCAAAAACAAACAAAGAAAAACGCCTCTACTTCCTCCATTTTAAATGATTGGTTACTGAGCCTCCAGGATGTTTGGGAGCTGTTCACAAGAAACAGCTAACAGAGTTGAACCCAGGACTCCCACTGCAGGGCTTTCTGTCTATGCCAAAGCCCCATCCCAGTGCTGAACAAATGTCCCTCACAACAGCAGAAGGTGGCTTGCTGTGTGATGCATTGGAAAGAGCAAGAGGAGCAATGCACACACTGCATAGAGGAGGAGGAGACAGATGCCCAGCAGAGGCTACGGGAAGGCTCAATGAGTAGTGCTCACTTTAACAGGCTGCAGTGTAAACAAAGGCTCTGTGACAAAACATATGTGCATCTACTCGCACCTCTTCAACTGCAAAAGTGGTGCCCAAAAGCCCAGCGGGAGTACAGAGAAAGCCAGGGAGTCAGGCCCAGCTAATAAATGTGCTCATGTGCGCATGTGACCATGCACACACACATGCACAAATGCTCCAGAGGTAGAGGGAGATGAGGCAGGTGAGGAGGATCAGGAGCCCAGAGACAGGGCAACAACTGCCAGTGCCTCCTGACAGCACACAAAGAGATGTGGTGCCCACAAAAGTCCCTGATCTTCCAGGAAAGACCTGAATCTATCGAAGACAATGAATAAGACACCAGTTGAGGGTGACAGGGAAGGAGGGACCGGCCGGCCAGCCTCTGGATGGTACAGGAAAGAAAGAATGTGGGTCCCACTGGCCCCCGAGACCCTGCAGCAGGTCAGTGCACTATGGACAAGGGCCATCCTCACTGAATGGTTAGGCCCTGTCCATTCAGGACACCCTTTCTGGACTCCAGGTGAAGTGCTGCTGCCCCCAGTTCCCACCTGGGTCTCAGGAGGTGGAAGAGACACTGGGTTGTCCTTTCCACCTCCTGCCCAGAAAATGACAAAGGCCAGTTCCCAAAAGTCTGAGCAGAGTGGGCAGAGTGACTGCTTGGGTCTCACAGGGTCCCGGTGAAGAGGGGTTTACTCCTGACTGGATCCTTCTTGGCTGGTTCTCTTTCTATGTTGTCGTCACATCAAATCTCACAAAGACAAGGCAGTCCAGGTGCCCACAACGTCACTCCCCCAGGTGCCAACAACCCTACTTATTTATTATGGGCAGGGAGACAGGGTGGCTGGTGTAATGTTCCCCTGAACCAGAGAAGAGACACCCTAGGTTGTGTCTCTTCTACCGCCTGAGACCCAGGGCATTGGGAGCAGAGCACCTCCACCTGGGGTACGGAGAGGGTGTGCTAAATGGACAGAGCCTAACTCTCCAGTGTGGCTTCAGGGCATATGGGCAGGAGGGGCACTAACTCCTTTATAAATATTTCACACAACCACTGAGTTCCTTTTGGGTTTTGGTTTCAGATCTTTTTGATATGGTCCATTTTCAGAGACTTTATTGAATTTGTTACAATATTGCTTCGATTTTATGTTTTGATTTTTTGACTGCAAGGCATGTGGGAATGTTCCCAAGTCCAAGTTCACTCTGCTTGTCTCACAACAGGCCAATAAATCAGAGGCGAGGTGCTGAGGCCTGGAATACGAATTTACTTGGAAAGCTGTCAGACTGAGAAGATAGCAGACTAATATCTCGAAGAAACCATCTTGTAAGGGTCTGGATGCCAGTTCTTTTATAGAACACAGAGCTGGGGAGGTGATAAAATAAAGTAAAAAGGCCATTATTCTGGCAAATATCTCCTGGAATGGCCAGTCTCAGAAGGAGATGTGTTACTTTCTCCCTTCATCTAGCCATCCACAAGTGGACAGATCCTGAACAAAGGCAGAGGGTCAGAGTTTCCTGAGGCAGGCCATTACATATGGACAGTATCCCTGTAGTATACAAACCAACAGGAAACAAAGGCTAAAGTAAAACATTCAACATGGAGACAGATTTTGTTCTTCCCTGTAACAATTCCCCAGTGTCAGTGTCCATTCCTCAATCTTATGGAAAAAGGGATGATGACTGTTCTAATTTCTCCATGAGTTACATCTTTTGGGGTGTGCCCACTACTGGTGCCAGTGTTCCGAAAGTCTCTACTTCATATGTTTAGACATAAAAATATTTATAACATAGGTGTTGACAGTTATGTTTTATTCAGTAAGAATCTTTTAGGAATTCAAACCCAGAAGGCAGCATCTAAAGTTAAGGAATTTAGCACTTTTCTATGTATGCAAAGATGCACCAGCCATCTCACTGAAATTGTTCCCTTTGATGCACACCTTACCACCTGGGACCAGTATCCTGTCTTCTTCCCTCAGGAATCACCTTGGGAAGTGGCTGCAGTCTGATGGCTGGTAAAGAGCAGGTTTCTTCAGGGCTCACCATGAGAAATGGCTCCAGTCTGATGACTGCCAGAAAGCAGGTATTGTTTTCCTTCCCGAGTTTCCTTAGGGCTTACTGTGGGGGGTATTTGCACTTTGATGGCTGCTAGAAAGCAGGTATTCTTCTCTTTCCCGAGTTTCCTCAGGGCTTACTGTGGGGAACGGCTGCAGTCTGATAGCTTCTAGAGAGTAGGAGGGGAACCTGGGTCCCCATTGAGATCATCTCAGCAGAGACAATAAGCACATCCTGTGACTCCAGACAATCTTCCAATGTTCAGGGTTCAGCGTTCAGCCTGCAGGATCCACAGCCATCAGCTCAGCCACCATGCTCTGCACTTAGTTGCTATGCAGCCCTGAAATCTACACTGCAGGAGGCCCTCTAAAGGTGGCATCCTTTTCAGCAAACTCTCAGTCACACCCTCCAAGCCCAACCCAGCCCCAGCTTTGCTGAGAGGGTCTCACTGGGGATGCAAGTTCCCCCTCCTGTACTCCCACATTCCATACCCGAGTGAGGAGATGGCAGGGGCTGGGGGCACAATGCCTCCAAGCATGTAGGGAACAAGTTCTCACATCCTCTCTTGTGGTTCATCCCTGGGAGCACAGTCTCATGTCACTTCTAGAGGCAGGGGACCCCTAGCTCAAGCACTCTCTCTAGGGGACATAAGGCATGAGCATTAACAGAGGAAACCCCGAATAACCTGCTTAAGCTGGAAGACTAGTTCCTGGGATGTGACATAAAGTCAGAAAGTAGCTTCTCGGTGGGACTGGCCTTCTCCAGACCTAGCCTGGAGATAGAAACAGTGGACTAAGGGCCCTCAGCTGGGGCAGCCACACAGTGCCTCTTGACAGCCCTGTGGAGACTGTGTGGCCAGAGGGACCACGAGCCTGCACTCACCCAGAGGACAGCCTCTGGGAGGTCTGTGGCAGACCAAAGTGACCATGAGTATGCACTCACACAGCAGACAGCCTTTGAGAGGTCTGTGACAGGCCAGAGTGACCACAAGCCTTCATTCACCCAGTGGACAGCCTCTGAGAGGTCTGTAACAGGCTAGAGTGACCATGAGCCTGCACTCACCCAGCAGACAGCCTCTGAGAGGTCTGTAACAGACCAGAGTTACCATGAGGGTGCATTTGCCCAGCAGTGAATTCCTGTCTGGAGAATCCCATGGACAGAAGAGTATGGTGGTCTACAGTCCATGCGGTTGCAAAGAGTCAGACATGAGTGAGCACGCACAGGTGAAACAGAAATGGACTCATGGACAGAGAGAATAGACTAGTGTTCTCCGAGGTGGAGGGGGTGGTGGAGGGATGGAGTAGGAGGTTGAGATGAGCAGATGTAGCTCTTTATAAATAGAGTGGATAAACAAGGTTCTACTGTATAGCAGAGAGCAATACTCAGTATCCAATGATAAACTATAAAAGAATATTTTTAAAAATAATGTATATATGTATATAAGTGTATCCCTGAGCTGTGCAGCAGAAATTAACACATGTAAACCAACTATACTTCAAAAATTTAAAAAAAAAATCCTGATTATTAAAAAAAAAAAAAACAAAAAAAAAACAGACCCTAGCCAATTACAACAGATACTCAACCCAGGAGCACAGCATCCTGAGTAGTCAGAACATGGACCAACCAGTCAGAAGAGGGGCCAACAGGAGACGGGATCTCAGAGCGGCCCACAGGCTGGCTGCGAGCCTTGGGCGCCCTAAGCCATGAGTGTCGCTGGAGAAAATGAAAATTTTACCAATGACTCCTCCTCCAGCTCAAAATGAAGTGGCTCTGCTTCCCCTGACCCCTTAACTGAAGGGGCCCTGGGACGCCCTGGCTTGGTGCTGGGACCAGGAATGTACTGGTCAGATCCCAATCCAGGGGAGGTCTGTGAAGGCAGCTCTGTAGCACGGTGAGCCAGGATGAGCCAGGATGAGCACAGCAGCTCAGC